>NC_087514.1:23635185-23936776 GCF_963921805.1 Phalacrocorax carbo
CCAGGAAAAGATGCGGCATTGCTGCTAAATGGGGCTGGTCCTTCCAAGCTGCTGTGAAGTGGAAGCGTATCGCAAGCCAGAGGAGCCCTGCCAAGGGAGCTGCATTGCTGTTCTGGCTTCTTTCCAACACAGAGCACGGTCTTTGCTTTCTCTCTCATTTTGTTCGCTCTTCTTTCCCCCCCCCCCCCCCCCCCCCGTCTTTTTCCATTTTTAAACCTTGCGGATCAGAGTATTGTGCACTACAAAATACCTAGATGTACAGTAACATACAAAAAGAGGCATACCCTCACGTGCCTGAAAATTTTCCTTTCTGCAGTATGTACATATTATGATTTGGTATCATCTCATACCAGTGCAGAGTTAAGAAACTACTGAATCTGTGAACCAAATATATGATTTAAGATCTCACTTTTTTGTATTTGCCACAACCACAATACTGGGCAAACCCATGAGGTGCCAACATCCCAGCTGCAGAAAGGTAGGACACAGCAATCAGGGTCAACAGAGGGACAGGAGATGATGTTGTGTCAGGGAGGCGTGACCTGGATGTATGAGAGCTGGAGCTGGGGTTGTGAAAAATGCATTTACAGGGAAAAGAGTGGTGTGCTAACGCATGGGGGAGGGAGGAGATAAAAGTCCATAAGGCAGGAAAAGGGTAAACGATCAAAATGCTACCCTGTTGGCCCCCAAGCTAGGCTAAGTACTGTTGCACGATGTTTTATATCATAGAATACTAACTGCAGAGTATTCCAACCTGTGTGGGGTTCTGTCTGCAACCGTGTCATCCCATCCCTGAAATTCAGCGATACTGACACTGACCTACCATCGCATCAGCTTTGGATATCCTTTCAAAGGATAATGGCTTCAAAGTCTGTGTCTTATGGCCTTCAACTGCAGAGCCAATCTCTGCTGTTCTGTATTCTTGTCAACACCAGTCTGCATCCACAAAACGCAGCGAGATCTCTGTCATTTGCAGGATTCAGGGCGCATCCCTTTCCATTTCCCTTTCCTTCACTTGTGCAGATATGCTGAAGGGTCATGGTGGGGCGCCACATAAAACCCTTCAACAGCCAGGCACACAACACTGGCACACGTACTCCCTGCAAGTGCGTAGCAAAGGGCAGCACCGGGCCGCAAGCCAGCGTTTAGCCGGTGAGATGACGTTTGATCGACGCAATGGTGGATCAATAGTGAGCACACAAGCAAATGAGCAGGAAAGAGATTCGGGCAGTAAGTGTAGCAAGGAATGGTAGTGGGAGGACTTGGCAGGCACACCCGCGTCAGTTCAGAAGGGAGATGAAGCCCCACCTGCAACAAGTTTCTTGTGAACAAACTTGCACAACAGTTGTTTTCAAAATGGGTTTAATAACACATGCCAAAATGTCAGCAGGTTCATAGGAAGGAGTTGTGTTGGGGGCACCAGTCACACTAAGGTGAGCGCTCCTTCCACTTTCCTCTGCTGCTTTCCCCCTGAGTACACCAGCATCTTGCTTTTTCTGATCATGTTGTTCACTACATTCATGCCTGGCCTTAAACTGGAGCCTTCTCATAAATTGTCTTATCACAAGAACATAATACTGCATTGTTTTTTTAATTTGGACTATTTTTAGGGTCTCCATAAGAGCTAAAATGCATTACCCATGCTTACATGGAGCTGTGTTTTCTACAGGTATGATGCTGCTACAGATTTCAGTGAATTGTAACCACTGAAACATTTTTGTAATGCTTGGCTTGGGGATAATGACAAACTCCTTGCAGTTGTTCTACCCTCAACGACTGAGAGGTATGCTTGATTTTCACTCTATTTTAATGCAGAACACTCAATAATATTGGTGGGGTTTATGCATTGTTTTTAAATTAGAAAACAACAATTAAACAAGAAGCACACAGAAAAACACTGCAGTGTATTTCTAGCAATTTAAAGATACAACATTTCAGCCTAAAGCTTGCATTTATTTTTCATTTTAGCTTATATTTATACTCTCATTTGTATACTCTGACTTGCTTCGCCTCACACGGCAGCAAAACAAAGCAGAGGAAGTCTATAAGCCCGATAAACTGCAGTTAACAAGGGGTTCCTTTTGCCAGCGCTATGCAAAGCATCCAGCACAAAGACCGGTCTTGCCTCTCTACCAGCTCACCTATCCACCCTGTGTCTCTCTGCTAACCCACACATGTGCATGGAAATATCCCCTTTGGTGTGACAAATATTCTTCATACAGTAAATAAATTTTGAAAAGTTATTTAGAGTAAATGGGAAAATTTCCTTATTCTCTTCATAGTAGAAATCTCATCTATAGGAACTTGTATTCTTCTTTGACACTGGGCTTTTTCTCCTTAACAATCTCTTTGGAAGCATCTAGATTGCAGAGCCATGATTTGGGCAATACAGGGACCAATGCTGTGACCAGGATGCACAGCACAAAGGGACAAGACAGAGCAGCCAGAGGGAAGGCTGTGGTCCCCTATCCTGCAAGGAGATACTCTGTTCTACTGAAAGCAGAAAAAGGTTCGGAGACCAACCGGAGGTCAACATGCATTCAAGAGAACTGTTTTATTTGAAGTTCTCACCCAGCCAGGTGCATAGCAGCACCACAGTATGGGGATGTGAGCCTTGAAAGCAGTCTCCAGTTCCACACCTGACGCCAGAAGTCTTCCTAAAACAGCATCAGCCAGGAAAGAGGCTACTTTTTCACTCAGCAATCTTCTCTCCCATCAAAGTGAAACCTCATTCTGAAAGCCACCTGCTTTCAGGCACAGAAGCCAAAATGCCTACCTCTCCCTACTGCCCCACAAGCATGCACACAGGCACTTTCAGTGGTTTTTACAGTTGCCTATTTCTATAACGTTCAGAACCTACTAACAAGATCATTTCAATGCAGCATGGATTGCAACCCCCAGGTATAAGCATTTTCAGCGCTGTCAGTTTAAGGCGAAAGAGATCATTTCAAACAGGCATGTCAGGAAAAATATAACTTCATTTGTTATCATAGGCTTATGTTTGACTGTCTTAGATGTTGTCACATCCAGACCTACTTCCAGTGACTTAAGTGCCAGTCATCTGCTACACAGTTCCCCTGTAACACACTATCTGCCTCATAACGATGGCCCAAAACACTGTACTGCTTTAGGGATTATTTTTTTGTTGCTTTTCTTCTCTCTCAGATCAGAAGGGAACATTACACCCATCTAGCTTGAGCCCCCGAAAAATGCCAAGCCAACACCTAGTCATTTCTCTAGTAAGCATTATGTTTGCTGTTTTGCCCCAGACACAGAACTGCTCAAGGCTCCAGGCTTATTTTAAAGTCACAATAATTGCTCAGAGTGGCAGAATGTTAGGTCTGAGCAGAAATGCCACCTCTATTTCTCCTTTTTCTTACAGGTGTATCATCTGAGAAGGCACAGGCATTCAGAAAACATCAACAGAAAACAAGGTGCTCCTTCATCCTTCTCTACAAGGCCTGCCTACACCTCTAATCTTGCAAGCTAATACCTTCCAAATCACTTGTGCTACAGACGCAGCCTGTATGCAGCTTCCTTTGCAGTGCTTGCCTTAAACAGCAAAACAACATCTAGCACAGTTTCAACTTGAAGCAAATTCTGCTTCTCCCATAAGGTGGTTTCCTTCTGCTTTCAAGTCATTTAACCCTTCCAGCCTCTGAGTGAACTGCCACCTGAGTGGGATTTCATCCTCTCCAGGATCCCCGCCCAGCCTCATCTCCTGGCCCTTCCCTACAGCCTCTCCAGAGCCATTTTTCCGGATCCCACAGAACAGTGCCTATTTTTAGGCTGCGCCTGCACGCTCAGCGCCGAGGAATGTGGCCGAGAGCGGGGCTTGCCGGGAAGAGCCGGGCCGAGGGCTGGCGCCTACCGCAGCACGCCTACTCCGCCGCAGTGCCACCCGCAGCCGGCCACGGAGCTCGCTACAAACCGACTCTGCGGCTCCCCAGGGCTCGGCCGGAGCAGGCTAGCGCCCCCGGTCCCGGGGAGCCGAGCGGTCACTTGGTGTGCCGGCCCTCTCGCTCTCCTCCGAGCCCCAGACCCCCCGCAGCGCTGGGCGCAGCCCGGCGCGCACCTGCCCCGCACCCCCTCAGGGCCGGGAGAACGGGGACCCGCAGCCCCAGCCGTCCAGCCTCCCCAGAGGACGGGAACCTGTAGCCGCCGGCTGTCAGCACACCACGCCGGGGGTCATGCGGAGCCGCAGCAGCCCACGGTTTCCTCACAGCATAGTGGGGAGCACCAACCCCACCCCCCTCTCGAGTCAGCGGCGCCCCCCCTCCCCCCGCGCCTTATGTAACGGGCGGGCACCGCCATTGGCCAGTGGGGCCGGGCCGCACGGGCGCCGGGGCGGGGTCGCGCATGCGCAGTGCAGCTTCCCGCCTCCTCGTCCTCCTCCTCCTCCCGGGCAGGCGGCGGCGGCGGCAGCTGCGGGGCCGCGCGGAGCCGTCTCCTCCTGCTTGCCAGGGCCGCCCAGGCCGGACTCCTAGGCCGGGTGAGCGGTAGTGCCGGCCCCTCGCGCGCTGGGGTGGCTGGAGCCGGCTGCGGGGTGGGGGGTGGCGGCGGCGGCAGTGGTGATGCGTGTTGGGGAGCGGGCCCGGCTGCGGCGCGGCGGAGCAAGGCCCGCCCCGGGGAAGGGGTGGCCGAGGCGCGCTCCGCTCCCGGCCTGCGCCGGTCCGGGCTCCGCGCCGGTCCCGCTTTCTTTCTCGGCCCTTTCCCGCGGGGCCCCTTCGCGCCGCGGACTGGGCCCGGCCCGCGGGCTTCCCTCCCCTCCTCCCTCCCACCGGGCGGTGCGGGCCAGGGCCGCGCTTGGCGTTCCTCCCGCCCCGGCCCTCCGCCGCCCGCCGGGGCGGCACCTCACGCTGCTGCCCGTCTCTGGAAGTGACAGCGGAAGCAGCTGTCGGTGTCCTGCTTTAGGACTCGAAACTTCGGTCGTCTTCTGGTTTCTTACAAGGAAGTGACCCCGAGCGCGGCGTTAGCGTGCCGCCTCGCCGAAGCCATCCTGGCTGCCCTGTAAGGCCGTGCTGGTGCCGTTGTGATTCGGCAGCACATTTTCCTGTGGTGGTAGGCTCGCTGTGTGCTGGCACATCTTGATTTCAACAGTGGGCCTGTTTACTGGGCTCTCCGAGGGTGTGCCTGATAAGGAAAGCAGCACTTATCTCTGTTGTGCAACTGAAGTACAGATTTAGCCTTGTAGATGAATGCATCATTCTTTTAAACGAACTTTGGGGTTATTTTTGTCACTTTCTTTGTATACTGATAGTCCACATAATCTTAATCTTCCATTAATTGAGTATTCACTCTTTGTTTCAGCTGTATTAGTGTAACTTACTATTTAAACTCGGATTTTTGGTCTCAGGCATCACATGGAGACTGACATTTTTAAGCAGATGTTTTTGTTCATGTTTTCTTGTTTCTCTTAACTAAAACCAGCAGTTGCCAAATACATACAAGCTCACTGTGATTGGCTGTTGCAATGTACTACTTAACAAGCTCTTATTGAGGGACTAAAATACAAAGTAATATGCAAACACTTTATGAAAATCATCCTTTTTTGTTACATCTGAGTATTTTCTATCAGAAACTTCCAGAGTTTTGGAGGATTGCTGTAATGCTAGTAAAATAGAACTGAAATTAAACCTAGAGTTCCTTCTAGTGTATGCAAAGTTATTGGCAATATCTCTTATTTATTTCCTTTTTTTTTTTTTTAATGGGAATTCAGTGTTCTCGTTGACCTATGCTGTACATAAACAGTATGAGGCCCTGGCTGGGTTGTTTTGGAGTAGCTGTAGCATACAGTGAAACACAGACTGGTATTTTTAGTCTTATTAACATTCACTGCTGCATCTTATGGCAACTGTTGAATGCCACATGTATTTCTGCATGCTTGTTAATCGATTTTGTGTTTTCTTGTGTTCAATTTTTGTTAGCCATATGGACTTGTAAATTCTCCTTTAGAGAAACTGATGGGGGAAGAGGAGGGAATGCTGAAGCTGTGGTGTAATACTTCTTCAAAGGGTGACATGGTGTTGTTAAATACCATGAAAGAAGTAAACTCTGGCCCGAGAGGTGCCTCCCAGTCTAGAAGAGCTGTTTTGGGTCTCAGGGCTGTCCTGCTCAGTGTTAAGCACTGTGATGCTTCATGTCCAGAAATCCTTTCAATACTAGTGAATTTCCAGATGTAGTCAGTGAGTCATACAAAATTTTCATAATGGTTTTAAGGGCTTTTCATGCCTGTTTCCTGGAGGTCAGTCTTTGTTTGGATATGCTGTTGCCCCTCTTGCAGCGGAAGGCCGTCTGTCCTTGTGGGAAGGACTGCGTGACGGACCTGTTGTAGCCACACAGCGTGTCCCATGAGTACCAAACTCGCAGCAAATGCCCAGGTTGCATGGAGGGGCAGCGACCAACCAGCCAGCCTCCTGGGAACATTAGACTTTACCAGTTGTCCTGAAAATAACGGACCTCACTAGCATCTTGTGCTTGCATAGTAAACCTTGTGCTTCTGTGAGAGCTGTGCAGCTGGATTGTGCGTGGGCCAGGAGGGACTGTGAGAAAGATAATAGCGGAAAGTGGGCTGCTGGGTTATATAAGCCCGCTCTGACGCCCACTCTGTCCGTGCGGCCTAATCCTGCCTGGTGTCTCATCTGGGGGTGGGGTGGCCTAGTGGGCTGCGTGCCGGGGGAGCGTTGCTGTTGTAAAATAAGCTGCTCCCCGAAATGTGATTTCTGTAGCTCATTTCTCCTTGAGGTGGACCTTCTAATGCCAGGTGGCAATAGTGTTTGCTTCCTTTATGCTGCTGTGTTGTACAGGGTAATGGCTTCTGGTGGGGGCAATTTGACTTCTTTTTAAGAAGTATGTGGGCATGTAAAATCAGCTGAAAATCAAGAAGGATGGCCATCTCTAAAAATAGCCTTGAATAAAGAGGGGTGACCTATTGTTCTTGCCATTCCCAACTCCAAAGCAGATTACAAGCACATACACCAGAAGACAGTAATACAGGTTGGGTAATAACTTTGATTTGCCTTTCTTGGAACCTGTTTCTAGTTCCAGAAATAAAGGTTGAGACTTAAGCTTTAAAAACAAAAACAAACCAACACCTGAAACTTTACAGTACCTATGGAAATAGAGAGTAAGTTTCTATTTAGTATAAAGTAAACATTAGTTGTTCTGACTATTGAAAACGCTTTTCAAAAGTAGACCCTGCAGCTTTGTAGAGGAAGAAACCTTAGAATGGACTAAATTCTGGTTTGTATTTTAAGATACTAAAACCAGAGAGTCTTCACGTAGTAAAGAGCTTGAGCAGATGACTGTTGTATATGAATTATGGGAGTTGTAGGTCAGAGCTGTAGGATAGAGTGCATGACTGCTTTATGCTCATGGTTACGGCTTTTGAGTCAGCTAGCAGCAGTAGTTTCTCACATTTGTAGACTAAATATCTTCTTTTTGTTTGTAGATATGGCTCGTGGACAGCAGAAGATTCAGTCGCAGCAGAAAAATGCCAAAAAGCAAGCTGAGCAAAAAAAGAAACAAGGACATGATCAGAAGGCCGCAGCCAAGGCTGCGTTGATATATACCTGCACTGTCTGTAGGGTAAGAGGAACTGATGACAAAATATTATTGTAGGCAGGCCTGACTTCCAGCCTAGAGCAGAATTTTTAGAAGATTATATAGTGGAAACTAAAATACTTGAGTGGCTGTCTAGCTTGTTGCTATAAGCATTTGCATATGTTATGTGACTTGCTTACAGATTACTCAGCTGTACTTGATAATTGAGATACGACAAAATCTGAGAGGTCATGTACAGGTCTGTTTTGGGTAGTTACCTTGCTTTTTGAATTGCAGGGGTCTGCACGTAATGTTAGTATGACATGTAAAATCTACAGAGGGTGAGATCACTTCATGTTTAACCTCCAAACAGAACCAACTTTTCTTTGTGGTGGAACTGGCCCTTTTTACAATCACTGGTTATTGATGTTAATGTAGAGGGGGAAAGTGGTGGTGCCAAAAGCTTTACTGTAAGTTTGATACACAGTAACTTTTACTAGAATAAATTACTTGAGAACAGAAATGTGAGCACTAATCAGATTATACTTTCCTTCTGTCTGGTTTTCCTGAATGTGTTTGTTTTGGAGCTGGATAAACTTGCCATTTTCACTGAAATGGTCAGTCCCAAAACAGATTTGTTACTTCGAATGTCTTAAATAAGATTCCAAATTAAGGGCTGCTCACTTAAGTACTTGTAACAGCCCCTCTTCTTGTGAAATCAGGCTGTAGCAGCAATGACTTTGGGCAGTTGGTGCCTGCAACTGTGTAGTAGCAACGGCCTGATGTAGACTGGTTCCCTACTTGGCACAAGCTCTGCCACATATCTCTTTGGCCTATTGATAAACAAAAGAAATAGCTTTTGTAAAGATTTGGTTCTGAAAAGGATAAATATTTATCTTTTAGGAGTTGAAAAAAATGGTAAGGAGGTAAGTTTTCTACCAAACCAGCATGCTAGATCTGCAGGGAACTTTCTAGCAAGAATAATACCGTTGATGAACATGCCAAAACAGTGATACTAGTGCTTAAAAGCACCTCTCTGAAAATCTGAGGTTAAATGTTCTCTCTTAATCTGCAGTTAAACTAATGGTGCTTGTGTCAGTAGAGGAGTGTCAATGAGGAGACAATTTGCTTCAGGAAAAAGAAAATAAAACATAGGGGGGAATAGGTTTTGTAGTATCATTTCACTCTTGTACTGTGCATAAAGTTAAATGTTTCTCTTTAATCAGACACAAATGCCGGATCCCAAGACCTTCAAACAGCACTTTGAAAGCAAGCATCCTAAGACTCCACTTCCTCCAGAATTGGCTGATGTTCAGGCGTAAAGTTGTCTACAGGTCATTACCTTAATTTTTAAACGATTGTCTGAGAAAGGTGTATTATGAATCAGGTTTTTTACCACCAACAACTGGGACTTACGACTTGCTTCATTTCCTTTAATATGAAAATTAACTATAGGTGAAAATTATACCCCTGAACTGTTATACAGGAGGAGCAAGCTAATACTCACATAGGTGAAATGGCTGTGGCATTTCACTGTGCGTGGAAGTTGTTTTAAAAGGGATTAATGCTGTTTCAAATGGTCATCCTTAGAATTGTAGGAATACTTTGTTATTTAGTTCTTGCTTGGAAATGTTAATTTTCCTTTGAACAAAACACATATAATAAATACAATCTGTCTGTTGCTACAAAACGTGTGATGGAAATAGTTGTTTAGTACATTCCCGACAATTGAGCCTTTTTGTTCCTGAAGCTATGCAAGTGAATACAGATTTTTCTGCATTCAAATATAAAGCTTAACTTCTGTGTTAACTATAGATGAGATTTCCCGATAGCCAGGTGTTAGGCTATAACTGAAAGTGGTTATAATAAAAGGCTGAAATGAGGTAAAAAGCAGTGTTATGGTATTTCATTCACGTAAAGGTAAGCAGCATTGTGTCACAGTTCATCTTAACTGAGTTATTCTTGTTTTTTATAGGTGAAATCATGGCACCTATTGACTCTTCTACTGTCAGACCTTACATAACAAACCTGCAGCTGCTTTTCTAAAACTGTTGATCAGCAAAAATGAAGGGGCTACAGAAACATTCATATTTTTATGCTGTTCCCTCTTGGGCTTCATGCAAAGACAATTCTGTGTAAATGTACAGTGTGCCCTATTTGAAAATCCTGAAAAATCAGTCCATACTTGTTATAAAAAATTTTTTACAATTGTAATTATATTGATGTTCATATTGTGTAAAATAACTCATTTAATAAAGTAGTACTTTGATTTTACAATATCACAGATTAAATCCTTGTAGAAGTTCTGTTTCAACTTCCTGCATTATCTGCCTTATAAAATAATAGAAAAGACAAAGTGGAGTTTTCCCCATCCTGCCAAAACGTGAGCAGTATCATTCCACTGAAAGTAATGTACATTACAGTGAATTAATCTTAAGTGAAGAGGGAAGCTGCTCAGATTTACTGCTCAGCGTGCTGCCTGCTTGAGCCCAGTCACTGATGGTCAAGTTGTTGGCTCAAGGCGCAGCAGACTCCCTAGGAACTGCATGAGAATCGTGAGACTTCCTTCTACGTTCTTGTCCTGTGTATTGGAGTCTAATACTGCAAGCCATTTCGAATGGGATTCCTTTACTATGAGGGATCGTGTTCCTTGAAGTCATGCACTGGAGAGACTCTTGTTACCCTTTATATTTGGTAGATGGCTGAGTAAGCTGAGAGGTGGCAGGACTGAATGCTTCTGGGTATTCTGGCTTGAAAAATGCTTGCAAATATTAGGTTAAAGAAACTCAGCTCTTAGTTGAAAAATTGATTTGAAAAGATTTGTAATGATATTTTGAGCAGTCAACTGCACATGTTCCCTTTCAAATGCGTCTGGTTATTTCAGTAGCAGCTCTTCAAGAAATATGTAAAGTAGCCAGCCATTAATAACCTTTCTTTACAACCAGCTTAAAATAAGCCTGTTGGAAAAGAGCCAAAGTAACTAAAATAATCTGGCTACTTTAAGAAATCGGATGTGATTAAGGTTGCATTGACAAGAAAAAGCTGGATAATAACTCTCTGGCCAAGAATTTGAGCAGCTAAACATAATTACCTTTAAAGTGTTCTGGGCTCAGTTCTAATCCCAGATGTACAGCACAGAAGTAGTGGAGAAACATCTGAATTGTGCTAGAAGGTCTGTTCAACAAAGTCCCATCTCTGGCATTTGGAGGAGGCTTATTCAAGAGCTTTAGTTTTGACCTTGCAGTAAGCAGCAATACTAGAATTGCTGTGATTTACTGAGGTTGCAATGGATATAAAAACTCTGGCAGTCCACATAACCCTTGCTATGCAGCAGGACTGTGCACCTGACCTTCAGATGGCTTCCTAAAATCTAGGACCATAGTCTCAAAGACTCATTCACTTAAAAGAATGCACTTGGTATTTTATTATATAAAGCCTTTGTTTTCATCCACTCATTTGCTCTTTATTGAACTACTTCTGTGAGACTAGCTTCCTGTCCTCTTTGCTGTGACAGTATCTCTGTAAATACTTACTTTGGCATAAAGGTTCTCTGTATTATAGTCACTCCAGGATAACCTGTATACCACTTAACTTTTATAGACAATGTTGTTCTCCTCTCAGTAATCCACTACTGCACTTGTACACCTGACATCAGAATGTAATGCTTCATTTATTTTTCTTTAATGCTATCAATATATATATCCTGACAAACTGGCTCCCACAAGGCAAGAAATCTGCTCTCGACCTTTGTGCTGTATGGGGGAGAGGTACTTAAATGTTCTGATGCTGTAGTTTGTCTAAAAATATGCTGAGTGCAAATGGATAAAGATGTTTCCTGCACTGATTGCTATTTGGTAATCTGGTTTTGCTTTGGAAGATGTTCTGGGATGTATCCCTATAGCTTGGTCCTGAGGTGAAGTATATGTTCTATTCCTTCAATTCAGATTGTGTAGCATTAAATAAAAATATTTTGTTTCATAAACAATCTCTCTTAATGAGCACTGAAGAGGTGGAAGGCTGCATCACTAGTGGGATGATTAACTTCAGTGAGAATTGTGTTTTCAAAACTTTGATGCTCCAGGTGAAAATACCTTTTGAAATGATTGGGGGTTTTATGTATCAGAAGGCAAGGGTGATCGTCAGTTCAGTAAGGTGTGTAGCTGCAGTAGCTGCAATCTCAATTACAGGAATAAATGAAAGCTATGACTGAATTGTTATAAAGGCTTTGTAAGTATAGGGGGAATGCTATACTGAATGAGGGAATCATCCTCATTTACAGTATCTGCAATACTCCTTGTACCTAAAAGGTCAGAGGAAAGCGTAGGAGTTCTCCATCATCTCTTCCTGATCTGAAGGATGGCACCCTGTTACCTGGCTAAAGACACAGTTGTGCATTGTAATGTGTCTGATTAAAGAGAATTAAAAAATTTAAATGTAGAATGTCCTATTTCCTGCCTGTTTCTAAAAACAAGTGTTACTGCATTTACAAAATTAATTTTCTGGTTGTGGACAGTCCTGGAGCTTGAAGCTGTCTGACGTTACAAGAAGGAAAAATAGGCATGGAAAGTTTCCCATGTTCCCTTGAGGAAGACTCATCTTTGTGCAGGGACAGCGTTTAGGTAAAGGGTTCTATGTTGTCAGTATGGGCATCAGCTGTTGTGGATACTTGTGGAGCAACTTTAAAACATCAGTTTGGATTTTCAGAAGCCCACATCTCTTCTGGGAATCTCTTTAAATGGCATCTGAAATAGCATTTTAGGCAGGACTTAAAACATTCTGAGAAAAGTCTTACTTTAGACCCCAGAGTAAAAGTTAGCACGTGATTATGATGAGGCCATCTCGGGGACCTACTGAGTAATGAAGAACAGTTACGTAATTTGTGTTACTCAGGCTAGTTTCTGTGCCTCTGCTGTACCTATCTCTAAGGGTATCTGGTTTCTTGCTATCAAAAAGATGTGTGAAAAATCTGAAATAGAAATTGAAGACAGTTACTATGTAGCCTTAAGGAAATAGTTGGCTTTATGCGGTGCTCTTGAAAATACCCTAGAGACTATCCCTTCTGGTTATTTGCTGTTGAGCCGAAAACACTTCAGCTGAAATAAAGCTAATGACCAGGGGCTGTTTGCAAACCACATAGGAATGATGGAACTTACAGCATTTCTGTAAACCATATTGAACTGTTTTCCTGTCTTGAGAAGAAATGCTAATAGATGGAATTTCTTTTATCATCAGGTACTGATAGGTTCGAGGTCTGTTTTGTTACCCATTTTCACAGAAGCAAGTTGGCTTTACTAGAAGCGTGGTCTTCCCGAGGTCTGAGCAGTAAACTCAATTAGTCCTGCAGAATCCATAAACAAAGTAAAGGTCAGTTCGTATTTCTGTCTGCTCAGCCCCATTCTGCTGTGTATAACCTGGGGATCTTTGTTTTACCTGTTTCGAACCGTACAGGTTTCACAGTGGACTTTGAATTCAGCCCCAAATGTCAGCATTCGGGATGTGATTTTCCATCTTCTGTAGCATCATCAGTGAAGTTACTGTAGTCCAGACAGTGGGAAGCTGTAAAGTTGTGTGTGTGGTAGTTCACTGTTCAATTTGGAAATTATTTGTAAATTTTTTAATGCATTGTCTATAGTGTTACAGTTTTTATATAGATGACTCTCAGACGTAGTTGTGTTATCTTGGTAGCTTTCAAAAAAGGTGGAATAGGTTGGCTGTATATTTTATAATTCTCTTACATGACTTTTAGCATTGGGGCTTCTGGGAAAGGAGGAATCTGTAGTTGTCCCAACACTGTTATCCAGCAGGAGTCTGTTCAAGCAGCATCTCAAGTTTTTCAGGAAATATGGCACAGCTTTCATCTGAACAATACTGTTCATTGCATACATAAAGTTAAGGTCCATGCGGCGCATTGGTGGCACAGCAAACATGTTTGTGTGTTCCCTGTTCATAGCTGTTATAAAATCGCTAACCGTGCAAAACATTGCGGAATACTGGAGATCTTTCAGAGAAGTACGGGCTAAGGGAAATCTCAGAAAGTTATCTAGTCCATCTCCTTGCTCTGAGATTGGATCAAATCTGCCAAGACTGTAACTAACAAGTGCTTCTCTAACTTCTAAAAGCTCCCAACAAAAGGGATCTCAATGACCTTGTAAGCAGCGTGTACCACTGTTGAACCGTACAGCTGGAGAGTTATCACAGCAAGAGTTCATCCCTGCGAGTTAAGTCAATTCCTTATTGTTCTTACTGGCAGTAGGTGTGATGAATAGTGTCCTCATTTGAACATTGCTATCATGTTCTCCTTCTAGTCTTCCCTTTTAAACAAACCCAGTTAATTGAATAACTTTTCATAGGTCACATCTTCTAAGTCTAGTCATTGTCAGTGCTCTTTTCTGGATCCTCTCCAGTTTGTGCTTTTAGATCATATGGTCCAAAATGTGAGCCAGGGTGCTGGCTGAGGCTAGTGCAAAGTAGCTGGAACAATTAACATCTGGCACTTGCATACATAAATATTAACACACAGTGGAATTATGTATTTTCCTTTTTGCAGCAGCATCGCATTGACTCGCATTCAGTTCCTGGTCTGCAAACATCCCATATCCATTTCGGTACCACTGATAATATCCATTTTGTGCCAATGTATTTAGTGTCTGCATACCTGTCTCTAATGGATCTCAGACCAAATTTATCAAGATATCAGCATTCTAGACCTGTCTCCTATGCTGTTTACAGTTCATCCAAGTATGGTATCATGGGGAAGTCTTGCAGATATCCTCTTTATAGTCTGAGTTGTTCATGAGCACTCTGAATGGGATAGATCCCAGGCAAAGCCTTGCAGGATGCTGCTTCAGTATCTTCCCAGGTTCCCAGTAAGCCTTTAGTAATTGCTGTTTGAGAACATTTTGTACCACTGTGAGTCTCCTTACGGTTGGTGTGGATTGGAGCCCCATGTTTCACCTGTGAGGACTTCGCATAATGCCAATGTCAAAGGCCTTTACAATGACAGGGAGATTTAGGATCCTCTGTGCCTGTGGCGAGTTTTCACGAAGAGGAAGATGAGACGAGGGGTAGTGGGGTACAGCATGCTTTGTTCCTGACAAATCCACATTGGCTGGCTGTTCCGAGGTTACTTTTCCATATGTGTTTACAAATAGGATTTTATAAAAATTATTGAAGCCTTTTTCCAGGTTTAGGTTGACTGACATTTTCCAGTGTTTCTTTTTAAATTCTTTGTGCTTGTCCCTCTGCTCTCTTGGACTCTGTTCTGTGCTCTGTGAGTTCTCATAGCGCAACACTCATGGTCCGCACTGACGTGGCTGATTGTTGGAGCATCCAAGGATAAGAGTAATCAGCTATTGCCTACTTGAATACCATCTAAGCCCTCTGAATACTTCAACTTAACTCTCTCAACTTCTTAACATGCTTTGTTTAGTTAACTTTTGACTGAAGTTTATTACTTATTTGTAAATCTTATCTTTCATTTTCTTCCCTTCCTCATCAAGTAACATACCTATACTTAACTTTATCTTTCCCTAGATATTTATATCCTTTGTATCTGCCTTTTAGAACCTCAGCTAGTTTTTTTTTGACTGCTAATGAAGGTGTTACTTCATTGAGTTTGGAGCCATCTAAGACCCATCACCTGTCTGTCTCTCAGGAGCCATGCTAACTCTTAGATATACAACACACTGCACAACCACTGAGACCAACGCTTTGAATATACTTTTTAGTTTAGTTTAGTTTTGGGGGGTTTTTTTGCACAGTTTGCCCACTATAAGCTGTCAGAAACTATATATACTCCGTCATGGTCAATTCATGGTCCCATACATGTCGGAGCTGCAGATTTTCTCATTAAAGTTTGGGCTGTGCTAAGTATTTACTTACCCACACGTTGGCAGCGTGGCAAAGACACTACAGATCGGGCTGGCCCGGTAAATCTCCTGGGTGTGCAATAGCTGTTATCCTGTGTATAAGACTATATAGCACTGATTAGGGTAAATGCTTGAGTGACTTGTCACCAGGCATCATTCTGATAATTTCTTCCTCTGGTTTTCAAGACTATCCCTAAGTTTAGTCCTTGCTGTCTGTTCTTTTCCATATGGATGCCAATGCCGTCCAGCCCCTTGTGAGAGTATATGGTGTCTGTCTTCTCTACCTTTTGTT
This sequence comes from Phalacrocorax carbo, assembly GCF_963921805.1. NCBI lineage: Eukaryota > Metazoa > Chordata > Aves > Suliformes > Phalacrocoracidae > Phalacrocorax > Phalacrocorax carbo. The sequence goes on from NC_087514.1 coordinate 23,650,888, forward strand.
TACCTATAACAGGGTAATAACAAAGCCACCTTTGTGTCTTATATGGCACTTTGCAAAATGAAAGTGCTCCTGGAAAACAAATGCATCTTAATTGCACAGCATACTCTCAGGCCAACAGGATGGGCCTTAATTTTTAGCTTCTAATTCCTGATGTGCCTGCAAGTTCCAGTAGTCATTACCTGCTAATGGTTTTAGCTCTCTTTTGGTATAAATGTTTTCTTGAGCTGTAAATGGTCACTGCATATTTTGCAATAAAATGATTGCTTTATTTTGAATTATTTGTGGACCTTCTGAAGGGTGAAAACAGTATTTATTTCCAACCAAAAGAATAATTGAAGAATGTCTTCTGAAAAAAAAAATCTAAAATGTTTGTATATATCCTGCTGGTATTCAGAATTATTCTTATGGTCATTACTCATTTTGTGTTGCGGTAATGCTTAACGCAATGGCACTTTCTCTTCTTGAAGGAGACCTAATTCAGATTCACACTCAGGCTGTGTGTAGTAGGATGACTGACCAGAATAGTCTCTGTGCAACGGAGCTGCTTTTTCTCTCCGCACAGAAACAGAGGGAAAAGTAATTTACATTTGTGACTAGATTTCACTTGCTGTATTTTGTATTTAGGAAGTAAATTTAGATTGTTATTTTCGAAAAAATTGCTTAACCCGTAGATATGTTTTCTAAAGGGTGCCTACTACTGCTATTAGCTCTTACCAGATGAATTCTAAAAGAGAATATTCTTCTTAATGAGATCTAAGAAATACTATTTATTAAGGACCATGCTAAGAAAGGCTAAGAAACAGTACACAGCTGCTTTTTGCTGCTGCAGTAAATCATTCAAAGAATTTGCTATTATGCATCTGAAAGCACGAGCTGTTACGCAGCTGAAAGAATGTGACACTGTTTGGATCTTAATCGCCACTGGCAAATGAGGACAACTTTTCAGCTTCTGGACTGCTTTCTCAACCAACAAAGCATGCCCGTATTTATTTTTCTCAAGTAATAACTGAATTCTACACCACTGAAGTCAGTAAGAACTTAATTTTGTCATTTGCTAAATTTTCATGTGCATGTGCAGAAAGCTGCTAGCTTGAACAGCTTTGTAAAATCTGCAAGTAACAAGTTACTAGATTCAGTTTAACTGACCTCTGTCAACTGTAAGACAATTTCTGCATGTCTAGGGGATGCACTAGTCTGTCCTAGAAAACATGTACAGTGCTGTACCAAGACAGACTTCACAAACTGTAGTTGATAAACTCATAAGATGTTTTTGGACTACAGTCACTGTCGGTCCTCAAAATTTCTCCTGCTGTTTTATCATAAGCCTTGTAATTGGAAATGCTGTGTGGGCAATATGACTCTGTGGACCTCACAGATGCTAGTGCCTCATGGACAGAGATGTGGAAACCACTCTCTCAGACACTTCTGAAATTTAATTGTCTCGCTTGCTTGCTCTGTGGCTCCAGGCATTTTCTCAGGACCCAAACATCTCTCTGTCACCCTCCCTTCCCCAGCTAGGGTCTGTGAATGGGTAGAAATGCAATCATGTAACAATAAAATTGTCCGGTGTAAAAGTACTAACTGCTAATACTGCCTTGATTGCACCGTCTATTTTTAGTTGTTGGTGGCTGGACTTTACTGTTTACTCGTATGAAGGGATAGAAACAACCTGGCATTTCCAGAGGTGCTTTCTGGGGCTGCTACTCCAGACACCAGCCTGCTTTCCTCTCAAAATGAGGCTCTTGGAGCCACACGAGTGACAGAATTTGTCATGTCTAGCTGGCCCTAGGCCCAAACTCTTAAACCCCTTGGCTGAAGACAGCCAAATTTGCAGAAAGGAAGGTATCTTAAAGGCAATCCTGTTGCTGTAAGCTTTGTAAAAATAGGCAGCTGGGTAGAGGAAAGGCTGTCTGTGTCGATACGGGGGAGGGCAGCGAGTTAGAGCTGCAAAATAACCTCCTGCAATGCTGCACACCAGAGAAACACTCGAGAAAAGCCTAAATCACAAGACAAATTTCCATCAGTGCTTGTATTTCTGTAGTCAGGAAGGAGAACTCAGGCTAAAGCGCCTAATGCTGAGTGCCTGCACCAGACTTGCTCAGTGTCAGAGCTTTGGCCATGGCTCTGTGGGCAGCAAAGCTGTTTTTAGTGCTTGCTGCCCAGGGCGAGGTGGTCCTTCTGTCTCCCTCTTCCCTTCCCTGGGAACTGTGTACCCCAGCATCACCCACGTGGGGTGCTTATTGGGCACTTTCATGAGTTCAGTCAACCCAGCAGCCCGACAGAAAACGACCCCTTTGACTTTTGCTGGGCAAGTGAACGAAGTCGGCCACTGGAAGAGTCTGACAAACTGTGGTGCCCGTGGTGGGGGAGCTTGCGGCTGGGAGCAGGGAAGTGGCAGTGTGTCTGCATTTCTGCACGAGATCAGCAAAGACAAACAGCTTTCCCTTGATATCTGCCCTGTGGGAGGGAAGGAAGAGAGGGAGAACTGGGATCCCAGTTAGAGACTGTAAGAACAATTCACTGTGCATTTGCTTACATGAAATGTTTGCTTTTGAGCACCTGAGGCTGGCTCAGAATTGATTGATAGATTGATAATGGTGGTCAAGGTCCATTTAAAGGCAGTAAACTAACAATGTCTCGAAAAGATTGTGCTTTATATGGCACCTGTGACAAACGTTTTGCAAGTACTGATACGCCATCCCTCTAATTAATGTGGTAATGAATGCGCGAAGTCCTTGGCTGATTTTTTGCTTCTTCCATGCCTCCTTGTTGTGGGTGTGTCTATACCAGACCTCCACATGCTGCATCAATACCCAGATACTCACCACATACTCAAACAGACTTGTATATAATCGGTGTCTCAGGAAGGGTAAAACTGGATGGAAATTTAAACAAAGCTGATGCTGAGACTTTGTTGTCAGCAGGAATGTTTATGAGCTGCTTTTCACCAGAATTTGACTCCAGCAGATCACACGCTGTAGAGCTGGCAGGGAGAGAAAGGAAGTCCTTCCACTTCCAGGGAGCTCCACAGGAGGAAATGAACAGGAAAGCTCAACGAAGCCATCACCATTCAAGAGTTGACTAGGACAGAGGAAAGGGAACGTTGACAAGTGCCACCAAAAAACCAAAGGTCAGCCATGAACTCAACAGCCAGAAAAGAGTGCTGCTTCCCAGAATTTCTTTACAAATGGCTCTGGCTCTTAGGCAGGTAAAGGCACTACCAAGAGCTCGTTGGCTTAGTTGCTAAAGCTGGTTATGAGAAAGTATGAAACGTTATTCCTGCTGAAGGTTAGTTGTCCAGCTTCTTGAAACAAGTAAGCTGTTAGTGTCCCCCTGGAGAGTGAATGGAAGCAGATTGTACAAAACAGATATTGTAGAACTTAAGATTCTTCGTTATTGAGACTGGTCTGTCCTAAGCCACACTTCAGGCAAATTGGTATGTAGAGACATTAAACAAATAATCCCAATGGTTACCTTTGGTTCAATTGTTTAGTTGCCGGATTTCAGAGTGCTAAACACATCACTTATTTTTGAGATAGGCGTCTCTTGTTTTTTCTAAGCTATAGTAAACCCCACCTATTTTAAGATGTGAATCCCAATCTGTGGATTCATATTGTGTAGAAACACCGCTTCTTTTAATTTAGTAAGGTATATCAAAACCAGCATTATTATTTATATTCCTTTTGTCTTCCAATGGCTACCATTTTCTAGTCTCTCCATTCTTACGGCAGACCTTTCCTCATCCATATTTCCAGCCAGCTTTCTAGGAGAGCTGTATAAGTCTTTATTCTTCAAAAACATGACTCAGCAACCATTTTTACTCCCATAACTCCTCAATTTGCTTCTTCACTGTGGAATAAATCTCAGCCCCCTCTCTCTGACATTTCCACGTGAATGTCCAGGCAAAAGGTGTAGCTCAGTCCTGCTGACAGAAAACTCTTACCTTCTGCCCACAGCCCTTCACCTCTTACTCCTTTCTTCATCGCTTCCAGTATCTTGTCTTTCCCTTTGGGTTGTATGGGAGCCCTTGGCTTGGTTTGGGTCTCCATCTAGGTCCCCTCGTCCAAGTTAGGAGTCTTACTGATTCTTATGAATGCTTATTTCCAGGTCTTTGACATCTCATCTGTGCTCCATCCCTTCCTCTAGTCTATAGCCTTCACATACACTGTCTGGCCCTGCTCATTGCTCAGAGAATTGCTATCCAGAGAGTTGCCCAAAAGATTGTTCTCATCTCTTGCTTTCCCATGTTCGCCTCCTCTTTGTACCATCCTCACTCTCTCTGGACCTCACCGCCTTCCTTCAAAACCCTGCTTTACCAGGGTATGTCGCAGAAGTCAGTAGCAGCTGCCAGGCTGTCCTTCGGTTACTGTCCTCACTATTTCCTAGCACCTCCCCATCTGCCCATAGCCCATCGCTGCCTTTGCGGCATTGGCCAACGGGGTTTCAAACAGCACCTGGCACAGCTGGCTGCTGCTCCACAGCCAGGACCCTTTGGCACTTCCCAGTTGCCCACTGGTCACAGCCACACCATCCTTTTTCTCAGGTCACGTTGGCAAGCCTTTCCCTGCAGAATCAGTATCTTGCTTTGACAGAAGTTGTCACAGCTGCTAGATGCTGAAACAACTCTTTTCTCTGCCTCTCTGTTTCCTTCACTGGTAAACAGTTCGTGGGCAGCTGAGGGACTCTCTTGCTCCTTCTTTGCTGAGTTAATTGTTTACTCTGCAAGGTCTTTGCTTTTCAGACTATATATATTTTTAATTAGGATTCACTGCCTTGGCCCTTAGCATCCAAACTGATGCAAAAGCATCTTTTTCAGACCACATATCTCTGCAATGCCCCCTTCTCCTTTTCTGTCCTCCACCAACATGTGACCTTATTTAGTGACAGGGAACTTGACAGACAGAGACATAAGGGCAAGCCTTGGGACCAAACGGGGTGGAGAGCACAACTGCACATCCATGGCCCCCCTCCACGATGCCCTCTGCTGTCTACCTGCTGTGCGACCTTCAGCACAGCAGTGGCCAGGTAGGTTTATTACTGCACCGTGAATGTTCAGCTGGTGAAGAGTTGCCCCAGAGGGGAAGGCTCAGGAGCAGCCCTGACCCACTTTCCCCACACTTAAAGCCACCATGGTACTCAGCAGCCCTCTTCCTGAAGTGAGAAACAAGACAGCTCCTTAAAACCCTTGGGTGTGTTTCACTGCTGTGTATTTAATGTAATTAGTTCCCAGGTCAAGGTTTACCACTCTGTGTTTTACCCCCAGTGAACCCTAAACTGCCAACACCTTGCAGATCGGCTTGCTGAATTTCTGGCACCTCCTGACCAACCTGTTTGCCTCTCCCTCTTTCTTGTGCTTCTTCATCCCGTTTATTTTTTTATTTAGTGTCCTTCTGTCCTGAAAGACAAGTCTTATGTGAGAGGAAATGAATCCCCAGCCTGGCTGCCCTCCTCGGCACAGTGCAAAGTGAGAGCAGGCAGTATGAAATCCACACAGAGATCCCACCTACCCCGCTCAAGTGCTGAACAGATCAGAGGAGCAGGACTTGCTGGGTCCAGCCCTGAGGTTTTGGCCATCAGGGCAAGAAGCTGGTCTTTGTTTTGCAGCCATTACCTTTATCTTTAGTGGCATCACTCAGCCACCTCTCAGGATCATTTAAGTTGCTTTAGACCTTTCTAGCTGTTTCTGTAATAAGAAAACTTTCCAAAGTGTTGCCTGCCTGTATGTTCTGCTGTAGCCTGTATTTTCCAAAACACAGTTTCTTTTTGGGCACGAACAGCCAGATCCTGCACTTGCTCAACTTGCTTGTGGCTCTGCATAAATACAATCCATGTATCTCTTGGTACAGGGCAATTAATTGTCAAAAACATACCCTAGATGCTGATTCAGCTTCAGCTGGAGCAGGATCAGCCCAAAATTTCAAGCTTCCTTTTCAGGTGGCATGTCTTCCTGCACATACATTTCCCCTTAAAAAAAGATTCCAGTCTGTTTATAATCACGATTTATAAAGCTATATTTTCAGTCCTAATCTCTTGACATTTGAGACAGAGCTACAGGGATACTCCTTCAAGCAGCTACCAGTGTATTGCCCTTCCATGCTGATTTAAATTAGCCAAACAATAACCCATTCAGTAATTAAAACACACACAAAAAAATCAGAACAAAAAGCTTCCCATTTAAATCTGTGTTAAACCAATTCATTGGAGTGACACGATTAAAATCTTTGGGCCAAATCTTCCTTGTCCTCTTCATGTAAGCGGTGCTTTTGAGAGCAAAGGGATGAGTGAGAACACCATTTAGTCTGTACATTAATAATGTATATCCTTTGACTGACAGGGAATGGGCTGGCAGAACAAATGAAAGCACCCTGGGGTAAGAGGAAGAAAGCCTCGGCTTTCTGCTACAAACTGCACAGGCATAAAAGTACATTTTGTTCCACTGTTAAATAAGGAGATTTGGGATATAATGCTGTCTCCTTCTGCAGCCCTTCCATTTTCTGCTCATGGCAAAGAGGATAAAACTGTCCGCAGCTGTAATTGTTCCATCCAGCACTCACATGCCTGGGAGAATTAATTGTGATCTGCAAAATCTACTCCTCTTAGCTGCAAAGCAGCATGCTTTTGTACGGTAAACATCTACTGACCTTTGAGAGTCCAAGTACACCAAAGACTGTCCTCTACGTCCCAGCACTGCATCCCACAAAGCTGTCGCTTCGTGGCCGGGGTAGCTCGTGGTGGGCATCCACAGCCTCCTTATTTCACCTAGCTTATTCCTGGTTGGAAAGGCATTACTGTCTTTCTTTTAATTAAGTCATTTGGGAATAGCAGTACAGATATATGGAGACAAGAGCCACAATCCTACGTGAGCAGCCCCAAACCCCCTGGCTGCGGCGTGGGCAGGACGTGCTGGCTGCCGCGACCCATGAGTGGATGGCGCCGGCATACAGCCTTCGTGGCTGGGTGAGGAAATGTCCTCTGTGGCCTCCTTACAGAAGCGGTGACAGCATTCATCTCTACATTATGTCTTGGAGGGGGTTTAATGTTCATTCAAGTTGGATTTACTCCTTTCCTTCATTTGTGGGTTGTTTATTTTTTTTTCATGAGGAATTCTAGACAGACATTATCCAGTGAATTCAATAATCTGAGGGAAACAGCAAATTCCAGGAACAAATTACCTCAAATTTTGCACAGTGTAATAATGTTGCTCTTCTACCATCCTTCCAGCCATTTGATAGCAATTGCTGTAGTTAAAATGAATTCATAATGTTCCTGTAGCTTCTGCCAAGCAACTCTTTCCTATTTGTTACTCTGGATGATTTTTGTAATCTTATTGTACTTGTTATTTTTCATGCCTCCAGAGTGAAACCAGAAACTCCTGCATCAGTGCTGAAGGTAGTCAGGGAGGGTGAGTCAACTTTTCACTTCCAGTCGTAAAATTAAGGCTCAGTAACGAATGAAGAGCTGCTAATCAGGGTAAGAACCTTGTCTTTTCCTTGTCCTTGAGCACCCAATTTCTACCATGATGTAATTATTACCCTAAAATAAATTAGAAGAAGCTTGTTTGGATGCTTCACAGCCCAAAGGCATGACGATGCCCTCATGCCTGGGCTCCCCTCTGCAGAGCAGCTGAGCAGACCCATGCGCAGCTGCATTTTTTCCCTGGCTTGCACCCACACATGGTCATTGTTGGGACGCGTGCCCAAGGTCGGCTCGCAGGCGTGCCTGCAGCCATCGAGCCCCGTGCATGGACTGGGGCTTCCACAACCAGGCAAGTCTGGCATTGAGACCCAAGAGGACAAATCAGGACAGCAACATGTGCGGGGCAGGAGTGCCCAAGGTGGAAGGGGAGGCCCCAGGGGTGAGGTGGTCACTGTGAGGGTGGTGAAAATAACACCCCAGGTGATTATGGGTATGTAACATTGCAAATTCTTTATAACACATAAAGAAGTGTTACAACTAAGATGTTAAGAAATAAAAAAACATGTATTCATCATGTGCACTAGTTTCCATCCTGCCATTTGAAAGCTTTCTTCTTCAGTGGTTGAAAAGCAAAGTGGCTAGGCTGAGCTCCTCTTCTGGGCAAATGAGAGAAGATACAGACCCAAAAGGCTCTGCTTCCCACCCAAGGTGGGGCTTGGGAGGGGTAAGGGAGATGTCTCCTCATGGGGCTTTCGTCCTGTGTTGATTTTGACAACTAGTTTAGAAAAGACAACTTTTAGAAGGTCAATGTACATGAGGGAAGTCCCTGAAGTTTGAATGGTTTTAGAGAATGACTCAAACTCCTGGTCTTCATGTATAGACAAGTAAATTGTAGTTTAAAAATATGATTAATTTAGAAATGTTATTTCTCTTTCAGAATTTTTTTAAGACTTTTAAAATCCTACTCAGCTGTCTGGGTGAAGCTTCTGTAAAGCTTTTGTTCTTGGGCTGTTGTCTAGCGGCAGCAGGGAGACATTGCAGCTCAGCTCTGCAATGCCAGTAGTAGGCTGAAACCCAGGATAGGTGACACCAGCAAGCAACCAGTTACCAGTGCATGCCCGGACCATCCTCAGGACGGTGATGCCTGTTGCTTGGCCATGTGGAATAGCATCTGGCCACTCAGTCCTTACCCTGACGTTTGAGGAGCCCGAGGCTGGTTGGCAGGAGATGGGGAATGGCTGAGATATGGTGAAGAAAGCAGAGAGGGGACAAAAACAGCAGGGAAAACTGGGATGGTAGGTGAGGAGAGGGGGTGACTGACCTAGAAAAGAGTGGGGAAATGAGGACAGGTTGAATGACAAGAGACTGGCATGAGTGGGAGTTGAAGGAAACGTGGTGCTGCTGGGGGACATGTGGGAGCAGGTCTTGGCACCCCTGGGGATGTCCCCTCCCAAGCATGAGATGGAGCCTAGGGGTCCTCTGCCAATAACGAACCCTTGTGAAATTCAGTGCCCACAGTGGTGGTGTGGTGCTGGGGCCATGGGCCGGGTGCTCCATCCACACGTGGCCCCAATGAGCACTGGGGTTTTGCTGGATTCGTTGTTTGGGTGTGGAGGGGTTAATTCCACATATGAAACCCTGTGGGAAGGTAGCAACGCCAGACACCCACAGCTGGGAAATACCACCTACACAAACCTAAATTCAGCCTCTGGAAACCAGTTACTGTGATACAGTCTCTAACGGCAGCCCCACAGGCATCCTTCCCAGCAACGCGGTGCCCCGGCACCCTTCCTGTGCTCCAACGGCAGCAGAAGATGTGATTGCCCCACTCTCAGTTTTGGGCTGTGGACACAAGTCCTCTAACTCAAGGGAGAACACAACCCCATTCTTTCATTATTCATCTTCTCCTCATTAGAACCTGGTTTAAGTCTGAGCCTCACAAGGTCAGGAGCAAAGGTGAGGATGTCTAAAGGATGATGGTAGGAAGCTGCAGATCCCAGGAGGAGGTAAAGACTTATTGGTTTTCTTGGCTGATTTGGGATAGACTGTAATGTCAAGCCCCTGCAAGCTTCATACGTTGTCCTGGGCCCAGAAATGGTACCAGGGCTGTCAGCCTGGAGGCATCCAGCCCTGGAAAATACTGAAGCCTTTTATTTACCCTGAAAGCACGCTGTCTGTTCAACACCCAAGAATGGCTGTCAGGGAGCAGGAAGGATGCATGGAGGCTTTCTTGACCAAACCAGGGTGGGAATGTGACATCAGCAGGGCTGTGAAAGCAGCCACCCATCCTACACTTTCTGCTTTCTAGCTTGAAGGCTTTTGCTGGCCTCCACCACAGAGCAGATGGTTAATGACTTGCTCTCCCCTCAGATGTGGTACCACCAGGATGCCATCGGTTGCTGGGCCATCAATAGGGGAAGGAATAAAGTCTTTGCAGATGCTGGTGCTTCTCCCTGTCCTGCTCACCAGCTCAGCAGCAGATCTCCTTCCAGCTTTGGTGAAGGTTAGTGCCCAATCCAGGCTTATCCCCACAGGGGATTTAAACCAGGGGATCTCCCCTGAATCAGAGACCCCATTTGCTGGTACCCATGTTATTGGTATAAAAATGACAAAGGTTGTGACAAGCAGATCATAAGCTTCCTGCAGGGCTTTGCGTAGCGGACTACTATCAATGGTCCTCAGGTGCTGTGTGTAAAGCATATTTTTTTCCAGCAAAGGGCTAGTGTTGATTTGCGATGAGCTCCTTGCATATTACTCCAAGGCAGAAAAAGCAAATTTGGCCATAAGGTGTGACAAACTGCTGGAGTGTGTGAAAAATCAAACCAGAAGCTTCTACTGATTTGCAAGATGCTCGAGAAAGAGATGTTAGAATTTTATATTTGGGTATTTTAAGTTATAAATTGATTCATAATTCCCACTCTAGCAGCCCCACTGCCTTGGGCTCGTGTAGTTCATATGCTTTAACAGCTAGAGGCAGCAAATAAGTGAGCTTGTGTCCTGGCCCCTTGCAGATCAACCCCAAAATGTTCATGGTGGGACCAAGGGCTGGTGCTTTCTTCCATACCTGGGACCCTAGATGGGTGCTGCCAGGTTTTCCGAGCCCAAGGGTTAGAAGTGTAAATCCCACTGACCCTCTTGGGGTCTGGGAGCAAGGTCTGGCCTGTGTGACACAGTGCTTTTGGGGTGAGCCGGAGCCAGCGCGGCCCTGCCAGGCACAGCTGTGAAACCAGGTAGCCCCAGCACGGTCGGCCACTCATGCGGCAGAGAGCTTGAGTGGGACTTGGTGGATGCCTCCAGGCTCCGAAGGATGTCCTCTTCTCACCACGCATGTAGGTCTCAGCAGGAGAGATGGATCAACCAGCTGGTCCCTCCAAACTGAAAGAATTTTAGCCTCCTCTGGGAGATGGTAACAGTCCAAGAAAGAGGAGTATGTTTTTGACTGTCCTGGTTTCAGCTGGGATAGAGTTAAATTTCTTTGTAGTAGCTAGTATGCGGCTATGTTTTGGAGTTTTGCTGGAAACAGCGGTGATAATGTGGAGATGTTTTAGTTGTTGCTAAGTAGCGCTTACACTGGTCAAGGACATTTTCAGCTCCCCGTGCTCTGCTGGGTGCACAAGAAGCTGGGAGGGGGCACAGCTGGGACAGCTGACCCCAACTGACCAACGGGATATTCCATACCATATGATGTCATGCTCAATATATAAAGCTGGGGAAGAAGAAGGAAGGGGGGACATTGGGAGTGATGGCGTTTGTCTTCCCAAGTAACTGTTACGCATGATGGAGCCCTGCTTTCCTGGAGATGGCTGAATGCCTGCCTGCCCATGGGAAGGAGTGAATGAATTCCTGGTTTTGCGTTGCTTCTGCGTGCAGTTTTTGCTTTACCTATTGAACTGTCTTTATCTCAAACCATGAGTTACCTCACTTTTACTCTTCCGATTCTCTCCCCCGTCCCACCGGGGGGAGTGAGAGAGACTGTGTGGTGTTTGGTTGCTGACTGGGGCTAAACCGCGACATTGACCAAAAATCATGACATAAGGCAAGGGGACCCCTTTCCTTATAACTCCGCTCCTTTGTGTAGCCAAAGGTGCAGGGGAGGTCATGATCTCTCTCCAAGGGCTCCCGTGGGCTGTGCTGCTCCTCATGGTCACCTGAGACCTCCCGTGGGAGCCAGCTGCTTGCTGCGATTTGGAGGGAGCGGAGGCTGTGCTCTCCGGACAGTGGATGGGAGCAGGGGGGGTACTGTGCTCATGGCTGATTCACTGGCTGGCTCAGCTGAGTTGATTTGTTCCTGATTTAATGTTTGCTTTTAGCAATGCTGGATGTATTATACTCTCAGAAGATTAATTGTCAGGGTGCTGAGAGCTTTGTGCTCTTTACTACTAGCCAAAGCTAAACAGAGAGTTCCTTTTCTGGACCTTACAAATCTTAAGATTTGGCCAGATTCCCCGAGTGTTGCTGCTCTGCGGTCAGCGGCATTACGCTGGCTGGCGTTTTGGCATCCTTCCTTATCCTTTCTTCTTCCCAACTCCCTCTTCTGCTGAGAAAACCCTCATGGCCCCACTCCCTCTGGTAAACTTGCCTTTTCACCCATAACCTGCACAGGTTTTTCTCTCTCTCCTCTCCCCCTCACACAGCTCCTGGGCCAGGGATCCTCTCCAACCTACCTCAGCCCTCTCTCTTGCTCTGTGCTGCCTTTCTCCCTTTCCCTCCGAGCCTCAGGTGCCCACGAAATCCCACTTAATTAGAGCATGCCGAAATCCCTCCTCCTCTTCCTTCTGAAAACCATGGAGGACCTCACCTATCTCGTAAAGCACACAGCCAAACCCGCAGGGTAAACCAACCGTCCAGCCACTGTGCTGCCAACCAGAGTCTACACTAAGGCAGGACTTTCCCTCCTGCTATTCCCTCTTTTCACAACTCTTCTTTTGCCTCTGAGCCCATTTGGCATGGCCTCTTCATGCACTTTGTCAACCAGCACCTGTGGCACATGGTGGCGTTTCGGAATAAGACGCAGCATTTTGGCTGGCATCCCACAGTATTCTCCACCCTTGTGCGGGGCTTCTGCACCGCCTGATGAGCTACAAGGCAATGGGGTTTGGCACATCAGCATCAAACAGGGTTTTAAAACATCCCTGTTTTACAGCGAAAACTCTGCTGGACACTGCGATTTGCACCATGATGAATGTGGACTGGATGCTGCAAATAGGACTTAAGCTACGTATGTATTTCAGAATCAAGGCAATAAGGAAGATAGGCCGAAATTATCCCTTTATTCTTTGCCTTCATGCTGGAGAGCTTTCACACAGTGGTGTGCTGCTCTGCAGCTTCTGCAGCAGCTGTTGCTGGAGCATCAGGGCAGGACCCTGGGATGCCAGTCTCCCTGCTGTGGTGGAGAAATCTCACCATGGATGCTCCTCTCCATGCAGAAAGAACAAAAACCCACTGAAATCTGCCTTCCTTTGGTATTCCTGGATCATGGCGAACCTAGTGTGGTACTGGCAGGGCAACCTGTAATACATAACGCTGTTTTGAATAGCTACAAAAAGACCAAGAAAAAGCCAGCAGTGGTTGGCTAGACTTGTCAGAAGTGACACAGCCAGCACTGATCCTGCCTTGTGGCAGCCTGATAAGATGTAAGGTATTTCCAAGACTCTTCCAGCTCTGTTTTCTGTGGTTTCCATGAGTCAGTCCCTCCTGTAATTGTCCCATCCACAGTCTGGGGCTCTGCCTGCAGCTGGGGCTCATCCTTCTGCACAGCCAGCTCCTCATCGAGCAGCTCCTCTGGCTTAATGGGGCTGGGAGGTGCCAGCAGGAGGTCCCATCCTGCTGGAAGTGCCTAAGGGCAGTCCTGGTTCTGTCAGTGGCCTCCCAGAGCACAAATCCAGGCTTAAGGGAATGTACAGCGCATCTTTTCCTGCTAAATGTGTTCCCAGTGGGGGAAGCTGCAGTTTAGCACACACTCCCTTAATAAGTACCTGCAGAAGGAAATGCAGCTTTGGGTGAAAGGGCAGCATTGGCTTGTCACAGTCACAGGCTTTGATTAGTAGGCGAGGATAATGGCACCAGGCTGCTGTGTAAGCAGATGCTGAGGCAAAGCATCTTTCACCTCTGCAGCGAGGGTATGGGCTGTGATCCAGCCATTCCCTTGGCCAGCCGAGCCTGTGGATTACTCGGAGATCAGTGGCCCTAGCCCAAAAGCAGCCCGGATTGCTGCAGAGAGGCAGCGCGAGCCAGCGTTCGCACTGAACGGCAACCAGCGGCGCACTCCAGAAGAGTGGCTTCGTTATCTTTGCATCCTGCGCTCAGAGAAGCCGAAACCACCTCTGCACCATGTGTTCGACAGCCAGGGTGTCACTTCTGAAGGCTGCCAAGCTGATAACATCAGCAAAACCCAAATAACCCACATTCGCTAGAGCTAGGCTCCCAACCCAAGTGCTGCTGAGACGCTTGCTGTTCTGACTCACACAGTTTATCACAGGGTCTCTCCTCTATCCTTGTATTCCTGTAGAGCAAATACCTGCTCCCTTCACTCTCCCATATCTTTACCTACCATACATAATTAGTATTTTTCTAACAAGATTATTTTTGTATTGTCAAAGGTCTCTGGCTTAGGAAGGCCTGTGTATCTAGCCCTGGTCTACCATAGCAGTTCTTCCTAACCTTACCCACTGGAGCTGCATACCCTGATTTCAGCGATATTAAGGCTTCTACAAATTTGTACTGCCGCTGAGCTTTCATAGCAGTAATTAGTTTAAAGAAACCGAGTGTGTATGAAGTGGCCCCATGAGAGCAGAGGCAGCTTGGCTTGGGCTATTGCCATGGCCTCTTGCAAACAGCTCCCCAGAGCATCTGCCAGAAAAGGCACAAGGCCAGAAAACCAGGACTTCTCCAGAACCGCTTAGCCATCAGGTTTCACCGTCCCCCTTGCTGCCCAGGGTGATGTCTCTGATCAGAAGGTGCCTCTTCCCTACAGGACAGTTGAGTGACACGCAGGCCATGGCGCTGGGACAGCCGTGTGTCTCAGAAACCAGTAAGCTGAGTTTTATAAACCATATTCAATAAGTACCTTTACGTAAGAAGGTGAGGTTGGTCACTCCCGGTCAGGCCACTGGGGCGCAGGAGCTGCCCACAGCAGAGCCCACGTGCCGTCGGGAGCAGGGCACACCCAGGAGGTATTTCTCTCAGCGCTCCTCCAATTTCCAGCTGCTCAGAGCTAAACCAGGTAAATAAAACAAGCTGCAGTTGGCTGGCAAAATATTTTTTTTTTCTTTGTGCAAATTTCCCCTGAGATGCGCACAGTTGTTATTGTGCAAAAAATAGAGCAAGATATGTATGAACTCTCAAAGGAAGGAAACTAGAAAAGCAAGCAGGAGCAGGGCACCCTCATTCACTCCTTCGGCTGAAAGTGGGGCACTCACCTGCGGCAGCGGCAGCCTCTGCCCAGGCTGGGGGGGTGGTACGTGGGGCAGCTCGCCCACTGCCTGTAGGCAGCAGGTGGGTGAGGAGGGATGAGTGTCCTACCGAGACAGCAAGCCACAGCCCTGCTGCAGCCCCAAAAGGTGAGGGACCCTAAAGGGCTGTGGTCCGGCTGATATCCCAGCAGGTGCCACACAGGGCAAGTCCCAGGTCTTAGGTAGAGTCAGGCAGGGATGGGTGTCTAAAACCCCAGCGCTGGAGGATATGGTGATTTCACCAAGCGCTTGAATAACCTCGTATCACAGCCAAGCAAGTATAAGGGGATTTTAATGCAACGACGGCCTCTGTTCGGCGTGGCCCCTCCGTGTGACTGCACACTGGCGAGGCGGTGCCGAGTGTCCCCTCCGCTCCCGGGGCAGGCTGAGCTGGTGCAGCCGCTGCCGGGCTGCGGAGCTTCACTTGCCATTAACTGGCAACGGCACTGCTGGCAAAGCACACTCTGGGGGCGTGTTACTAAAGATACGCACTTGGGCTGTAAGGCACGAGGAGTTTCTGCTGTTCCCTGAGACACCTTCAACACGCTGTGGCCATCTGTCTGTTGCCCTGTCCCCCCATTAAAGCACAAGCCAGGGCTAAAATAAGGCCAGGGACTCTCAGCTGGCTTTGTCTGACTTCTCCTATTTCCAACAGAGTGATATGTTATGTATGTCCTAAGAGCCTTTTCTATCCTTGTTTCACATTAGGATTTGACAGGACGGTAATGTTGGAGGGCTGCAGCCCACACTTGAGCCAGCTCAGCTCAGAATTTGGAAACCAATATGGGGTCAAATTTTGTTCAGGTCCATTAGCAATTGCTCTGTTGGATGCTGTGATAGAAATAAGGCTGTGCACTCAGCTGGTGAGTATTTGCTTTGTTTTATGCTGGTCTTCCAAGATCAAAGTTATTGGTAGCTATGTTTACTCTTTTGCCTCATAATGGCAAAATGTTTAGCATATTTTATATATTCAGGGCTCAGCTTTAGTGTTCGGTCATAGCCAGTGCTGCCCGGAGAAGAAGCAGCCTTTGAGCAGCCCAGCACAAAGCATCGCTGCAGTCTGAGAGGGGACACAGAGGAGAGCTGGAACAGCAAGAGACGCTTTAACAGGAAAAAATAATTAAGCTATAGTACAGTTCCTAGTTATTATCTGAGCAATATTTGGCTGGGGTACCAGAGCTATCATGTCTGCCTCTGAAAAGAGCCACAGGCATTTTACTCATATGGAAATTGCCCAACACTCAGAAACTAGGAAAGCTCCACTGGGATATCACAAGGGAGTGGAAATTTTACTTTAAAACCAGCAGAAGGTAACCAAGCATCATCTCCTCACTTTCTGGATTGCTGAGCCATCCCAGGAAAGAAATGGTTCAAAGAGTGACAGGAGGGGCTTTAATGCCCTGCAGACCTGGGGAGTGGAGCCCAAGGATGCTTAGCGCTGTCTGGTGGGGTGTAGGTCTCGAGCCATGGGCACCACAGGGTGGGGAGACATGGGATGGCAGGGATGTGGCCTGGGAGGCACTGGGAAGAGGCATGAAACCATGACTCTGCTTTTACATAGGGTTTTGTGGCTCTCCCTGGCTTTAGCTTTATGCACACAAACATTTAAAGGGCTTTGTGTTTACAACTGCCAGGCAAGCAAGATACCATGCTGGGACCCCTCAAAATTCATCCCTTAGCTAAAGTACTGGGACATCTCGCTCCTGACCACCCTCCCCTGGGCTGCAAAGGCAGCATTGCCAGCAGCAGGGCCAGGGGCTGGCAGAGGGCACAGGCTGGGGTTCGTAGGCATCACACCCCTGCCAAAAAATACAGCCTAAGAGCTTGCAGGGCTGAGGCTGCGGTGCCTGTACATGCTGGGGAAGCCATACATTTGTTTACTGCAAATGTCTCCATAGAAACTCCTTCTCCAGGGCTGAAGATGTGGATCCAAGCTGCAGTGGAGTATCCTTTCTGCCCCCGGCACACCTCCATGAGCAGCCTCGGCATTTTTCACAGCAGAATTGTTTGGCAGGAAATAATTCAGACTAATGTGTCTCTCTGTGCTCCTGAAATTTTGTGGAATTTAAAATGCTAAATTATCTAAATAATTTTAAATGTGCAAGCACTGTAATTATGAAGGGAGGCAAAGTGTAAAGCCTGCCTGTTCCAATGTTTTCAGGCTATAATTCTTGAAACCATTTAGGAAAACAGAGCGAGCTAAGAAGCAGAGAAACTGCACCAACAAAAAGCTGCTCTGCACTCTAAAATGGCACTGCAAATGCTCAGGAGTTTCAAAGGACTGGGGTCCCCCAAAGCCGGAGGTGAACTCAGAAACAGCTGAAATGGTTGAATTCCCAACCAGTCCTCAGGCAAACGCAGTGTCCCATGCTACCAGGAGGGTCCCAGTTCCTGACATGAGCGTGATAAAAGTGCCTTGCCACCTCTTGGCCTCTTATTGACCCAACCACCAGGCAAAAGAATACATAAAGTGAAGGAAAATGGATTAAAATTAACAAAATATCTGCAGAAGCAAAGCTGGTGACTCAATTAAGAAGTAGCTTTTGGCCAAGGGGCTGCATTGGGAAGGGGAAGACACAATGTAGAAGAGCAGCAAATTTCAGCGAGTAAGACACCTTGGGTGTCAGGAGGTTTTAGAGGCTGCAATGTCACGATGGGATAATGAGAGAGAGAATGTGAAAGCCGAGTGTGGGAGAGGGAGCCAGCCAGTATCCTAGATATTTAAGAAGCAGTAGGAGAAGGTACAGTCCATTTCTCCTTTGGACTAGCTCCTTTAAAAGGAAAGAAAAATAATTATGGCCCTGCATCATGGCTTCTTCATCCCCTGCTGCCCCAGGGACAGGAAAAGCCCTGAGGACAGGCAGGGTCCCCAGGGCAAGGGGCAAAGCCAAGGAAGCAGATAACCCTCTTCCCTGGGTTACATGGCCAGGCGGCTGCCGTTGCACTGTGCCTCTCCATCCTCACCCTTTGCAGGGGCTTGCACCTGAGAAACTGCCTTCCTGTTTTAGACCATCGTATTTCATGGTATGGCAACAGAAAACAAGGGAGCTTGTAATGCAATAGCCCATAATAGTGCTGCACTCTTATACCAGGCTGCACTTGCATGATAGCTTTAAAGATGCACCATGTGGCAGCCCTGAGGTGACCCTTTAATTCTGCCTCCTTCTGTTTAATTACTTTTTAATATATATATCTAGATTGTATCTGCTCTGAAGTCTCAGTTGTCTTCCTCTCCCCTTTCCAATCCTCCTCTGCCTGTCCCCCCACCTGCCCCCCTGTGCCACCTCTCCCTGAGCTGGGATTTCACTGTGCTGTGAATGCCTTCAAGCCTCCCCAGGGAGCCAGAGCCACCCAGTGGGAGGGGTCACACAAACACAAGTGCTGTGTTAAAAATACAGCAATAAATAATAATAATAACAAGTTTTGGCCTCGCACCAGTGCCTGCCATAGATCATGAGCTTGTCTTTGCCACAGCCTGGAGCTGGCCCCAGACACAGGTCTTTCACACCAAGCCAGCATCTCCAGCTGAGCCTGTCAGCCACCCCATAGCAATGGCAGTGCACGAGCCCCACAGTTACCTCAAAGGGGCAAATCCTGCCTGCAAGTCCCTGGGCTGTTTGCTGGCAAGCTGCAGACAGGCAGGAAGGGAAGAGGATGAGAGCCAGGAGAGGCTTCCCCCTGCAGCTGCACAGAGCAGCTCCACTACCCTTGCTGCCACCGGCCACCCACAGTAACACTTGGGCCTCAGATGCCCCTTGCCTGAGGGGACAGAAGCCCCCCCAGTGCTGTGTCCATGCAGGGATGCCAGGCAGAGGGAGCTGCAGCCCAGGACACTGCCAGCTAGGGCGGGACAGCTAAAGTGACACCTCCACCAACGTCAAGTCAATCCTTGCTCCTCACAGTGCCGGGACCATCACCAGCATAGTGGGACCCAGTACCCTGCCATGCCTCAGGCATCAATGACAAAGGTGGATTGGGCAGGATATGTTGGGGCAATGGCAGATCCTGCTGTGAGCAGCTCAGCGGTTGTAGCACAGCCAGCCACCCTTGTGCTATGGCCTCATGTCCCCGCCGCTGCCAGCCTGGGGGCAGGGGAGATGGATGTGGCTACTTTTATTTTGGTTCCTCACAGTTCTGATGCTTTTGGCTTGCACCTTGATCAACATGGGCCTACAAGACAGGCATTAAGCCTAGCTGGGCTTTATGTTCCTCTGCCATAGGTTATGCGCCACTTTCCCAGGCTGGTCCCTGGGGATGTATAAGCGTGAGTCTCTGCACCCCCAGGAGGTGCCTCACCTGCCCCCCCTCCCCATCTTTCCCGTGGGTCTCGCTAGGGCCAGCCCTGGCAGAGCTGCCACCAGGGCAGTGTCCTCTCTTTGTGAGCCACATGAATGTTGACAGCATTACACATATCCTGTATTGCAAATACACTTATTTGTGGGCCCAGCCTCCCTCTCATCAGGTACTAATGAGGTTTTTGTATATAGGCGCTGTGCCTTGTGCGGCAGATGGTGTTGGGTTAGATTTGGATTATTCCTGTTCTGCTGGTTTGTCTCTCAAATGTGCTAACTCATGTATGGCTTGGCTGTGCTTATTGCAGGAACCCCATCATGGACCCTTTCAAAATACATCTGCCTGAATGTTTGCTGGGAGCTGCAGCTTAGTCTAAAATGGAGAGCATTGCCTTTTGGTGAGCCTGAAAATAATTATTTGGCTCAACATCTCCTTGACCAATGAGGTACTTGGAAAATACTGATTTTAATTTCTGATTAAATGAAACAGATTTTATTTACCTTGTGATTCCCTTGCCTGGAAATCAGTGTCATGGGTGGGCCACCAGTACTGTGCCCAGTGCCAGGACCGGGGCAATCAGCACACGTCCACTCCCTCTGCTGGCAAACAGTACACATGCAGAGCACAAAACTGTAGGTCCTACAGAAACACACCATGATGTCTTGGGTTTGAGTTCAATACATGTTAGGGAATTCTGACTCTACTTTCTCTTTTGTCTTTAAAAACAAAAGAAAACGTCACCCTGTAGCAGCCTGCTTGAAGTGTGGCCAAATGATCCTTCAACATAACCTTGCTTTGATGTCTGATAGAAAACACCCAGAGCATGCAATGGAGCTGTCCTCTCCACAGTGGCATTGTGGCTGCTCCTCCATCAGCTTCATCTCCACATGCCATGGCACTTACGCCTGGCGTTGGGGAAAGCTGGGGAGGAGGTGCTGGGCTGTGGCCAAGACAGAGCACAAAGGGTAGGAAACCCCCATGGCATTGGGCTGTCGGCAGCCCACTTGCTGCGGGTCCAGCTGCATCATGCTGCAGGCTGCACCAAGAAGGATGCGTGCCCCCAAGCAGCTGGCAACAGCTGGGACAGCATGATGGCACAAGGGTACCTGGACCCACCAGGGCAGGGACGCCGTGTGCGTGCTGCAGCTTTGCTGTTGCAGCTTGGCACAAGCAGGCAAGTAAGAGAGGGAGATGTGAGGATGTGCACTGGGGGGGATAAGAAGATCCAGTTACCTTCTAAGCCAGTTTGGCTCTCAAACCAGGGTAAACAGAAGCCAGTGCTTCTCTTAAGACATTACAAAAAGGGAGGGGGAAGGTTCCTAAAAGACCCCTGTGTGGGGGCAGTGGATGGACCCTATTTTCAGCCCCTGGCCCTGCCTGAGAGCAGGACTGGTGTGGGGTCAGTGTGGATCCCGGCTCCCAGTCCCTTGGGATGCAGCCAGCCCTTGCTGGGGCCAACACAAGGGTGCTGTCTCACAGGACAGAGGGGAGCTGTGAGCACAACCAGCACAACCTGCTGCGAGGGATGACAGCTGACGGCACGGGTCATGCCAGCAACGCTGTGCTGTCCCCTTGCCTTCCCAGTGCAATCATCCCCACGTCACCTGTTGAATGTCTGCTTACACATTTCTCAGCTGACTGATCAGGTTGCTTGATGGATTCATCAGATTCCTGTGGCAGAGTCCTTATTTTTCTCTGGCTGCTGCTGCTACCTACTTGGAGAAGGGCTTAATCAGCCTCACAGACTTCATCTGTCCCAGTGCTATTGCACATTACAATTAACTGATACTCAAATTGTGATAACACTCATAGACATCAGTCTTGTAAATGGCATGTAAAAATATTATTTTCCCAATCTAGCAAACAATGAGGATATTTGAACAGTAAGCCCTGTTTTTTCAGGGCCTATTAAAACTGTGCTGTAAACTGATGGGTACCCCTATAAATACCTTAAGGGTGGATGTCAAGAGGATGGGACTGGACTCTTTTCAGTGGTGCCCAATGACAGGACAAGGCACAATGGGCACACGTTGGAACACAGGAAGTTCTACTTAAATACGGGAAAAAACTCCTTCCCTGTGCGGGTGCCAGAGCAGTGGAACAGGCTGCCCAGGGGGGTTGTGGAGTCTCCTTCCCTGGAGGCATTCAAAACCCGCCTGGATGCGTTCCTGTGCCCCCTGCTCTGGGTGTGCCTGCTCAAGCAGGGGGTTGGACAAGATGATCTCCAGAGGTCCCTTCCAACACCTGCCATTCTGTGATTCTGTGATTCTGTGATTCTGTGATTCTGTGATTCAGGACCTTGGAACCCCTATGGATGGGTCCTCCTCTGAAAGAGCTGTTTCTGTTGGAAGCCCATATTTGTCCTTCCCTGAGACTATCCTTTGCTTTTTCTTTTGTTTCCAGCTTGAATACTGATGGTTAAATACATGAGAGATTGAGAACTTCGGCTCCTAAAGGGTGCTATTCAAACAGGCACAGCATGATGTGCAAGACACAGGTGCAGATTCCTGGGAGATCGAAGTCCCTCTGAAAATGCTTTAAATAGGCTGTCCCCCTCCCTGTGCCCACTAGTAATGATCTGTCTTGTACAAATACCAGCCTTCCTCTCCAGGCTCCCAGGGCTGTACCTCTCTGCTGAGCTGGCAAAAATGATGGGACCGTGTGCAGGTCCCTAGGAAGCCAGAGTACCAGTTCATTAAAATCCAACAACTAGACTCCCTGCAAATCATCATTACTCCAAGATGCTAATGTCTGTACTAGGTTTGAAGTGGGGACCGAAGTACCCGAGGCCTCAGGACCACTGCTGATCTTCCAAGCCCACCCACACCCCTTTCCTCCATCCATCTCTCATTTGAAAGCCCCATTTTTCCTCCTGCCACCACAGCTCACGGTCACTTCAGGATAAGCATCTATTCATTAACATTCATTCCAGGTTGCTCACTCTGAAAGGGAGGACAAACTTTTTCTGCATCAGGAGGTAGCTTGCTGCTTGGGTCATGTGTCTTGCAAGGCAACTTTTCTTCTGTGAAAGGAACCAGAAAAGCACCTGAGACTGCTTGACTTTGGTTGCATAAGTCACCTCCGCTTTAAAAACAAGCAAATAGGCCCATTTGAAAGGAAACTTTTCCTAAGGACAGTCATAAAGCAGTCTGCAGCGGGAATAAAGCAAGGTACAGATGCTCTGGGGCGCTAGGAACTCTCCCTGGTCACTGTGTTTTTATTGTAATTGTTCCACCCAATTTTTAGAAGTTTTGTAGGCTGAGTAGCAAGATAAGAGGTGCTCTTGATTGTGTGTGGAGGTGAACTTCAGACACACAGCAAGCAATATCTCCATGGGAATTCTGCACCTGCACAGCAACAGCCTCTGTGTCCCACACAAGAGCCAGCCCTCTCCCCCAAACACTTCCTGCACTGACACAGCCGCCGTAACCAGCGGGCAAACGCCAGAACAGGCCTGTGGGCTGCCAGTGCTGCACTCTACAATATCCCTAGAGAGAGTCCGAACACGCAAAGCCAAAAAGTGCTATTGTGAAAAGAATCTGCTGGTCCAAAACGTGCATTAGAACTTAATCAAAGCTAAACCCAATTCACAGGGCTGCATTAGCCAGCCTGTGCAGATCAAATACATCTCACCACACTGCAGGCTTTGCAGGAAAAGGTCAGGGGGCAATTTTCTTTGCTCCTACACAGGCAAAGTCAAAAGGACCTACAGTACAAGCAGCTGATTTGTTCCAGCATAAGCAAAACCAGCCTGGCATGGTCCCATAGCTCGAGCATTAGCCAATATTTCAATGCCCAGAGGTTTTTTTTCCATTCATGGGAGAAACCAAGGCATGGAGCAGGGTAGCTGTGGTGCAGCGCTATTTGCAGTGGCTGCTGGCACCACCGCATCCCTGGCCATCGCAGGAGCCCGCAGGAGAGAACTGCTTTCCTCGGCAGCACTGAGCAAGAGGCTCTGTGCACCAGCTCCCTCGGCTCCTATGGGCCATTGCTTCTGCCTGCTTACTCATCTTTTCCTTCCTTTTCCACCAGCAGCCTCTTTCACTCCCCCAGTGGCATCCAATGCCCTCCCCAACGTATGTGAGAAAATCCTGTGGACCATATGGGTCTGTTTCTTCATGTTAGCCTGAATGTCAGGAAAAGCCTTTATTATCTCACCATATGAGATTTTCCATCTCACTATGGTATTTAATCACTGCCCATCTAAGTTGAATAAAGGTGTCCGGTACCACTGCTAGCTTCTACCCTGGCAGGGACAGCTACAATATATTGCTGTGGTGCAAATATGGACCAGACTGAAGTTCTCATCCAGACACAGCCCAGGCTTTGATCCCAGCAGGAATTTTGCCCAAGCATCTACTAAGAGTTTCGCTGATCTTTCCCAGCAAAGCTCCACCGGTATTTCTCATATCAGGATAAACTTAAATTGAAAACACAGGTAAAACTGGAGTGCTGAGACTGAAGAGAAAATGGGACTGGGAAGGGAAATGCAAAAGAGGCCAGACAGTAATAAGTACAGGCAGCTGTTGTCATGATGAATCCCACATGCCTGTAATGAGACAGCCTTAAGGGCATTGCCTGTTCATGCTTTAATGTAACAGTGGAGACAAGAGGAGGCTGAGCTTCAGGGAATCTGGAGGAGGTATGTTTCCTCCTCCTAATCTACCTGGGAATACAGACAAAATGCCTTCTCATTCAAATGATGACAAATAACTTCACCCCAGTGTCATTATGGAAAACTGCATCTAACTCTATGCCAAGGCCAGGCTAACACAGCGTGTTACACACCCTCTGGCTACTAAGCCAGCCACTCCAGACACTGAACTTACCAATGTTCAGGAAAGCCAGATTGTGAGAAGCTCACACCCAGCCTTGAGAGGCATGTATAAGACTCTGGCCTTGAACTTTCATATTGAGTTTCACTATTTCCAAGACTACTGCTGCAAGTAGATTACTCATGCTTGTGACTGGCCACCATCCAGCAAGTCTGGGGCTCTATGAATGGGGACACAGGGCCATTTAAAGTGAGATTGCTAATTACAGCTGGTGGTTAATGCCATGGCCTCCGAGTTACTTGTTTTAAACCACCGCTGAATGCAAAAATTACAGCTCTGGGTATGACAGGCCCATGAAGCCATACACATCTCCTGTGGGAATCAGCTAAGTAATTCAGAAAAGATGCTTTTAAAGCAGCACAGTCAATCCAGGAGCCTTAGAGTTTCATACTGTTCTAGGAGCAGCTTCTGAGACAGACCAGGCCACCCTGGAGGAGCCTGTGCCCTTTTCAAAATCTTCCACTTGCTCTTGAGGTTCATTTAAAGGAAAAAAAATATGGGAAAGCACCTTATGGTTGCAAAGATAGCTTTAAAAACAGTTTGAACAAACACAGGGGTGCACATGTGGCTAATGTCGGCTCATATACAAGTGGCCTGCCCAGCTGCCCTAATGCCGA
Source organism: Phalacrocorax carbo (assembly GCF_963921805.1). Lineage (NCBI taxonomy): Eukaryota > Metazoa > Chordata > Aves > Suliformes > Phalacrocoracidae > Phalacrocorax > Phalacrocorax carbo. The sequence continues at coordinate 23,675,500 of NC_087514.1, forward strand.
TCAACACTCTGGCCCTGGTTAATTATTTCTCCACCCTACTAGTATGCAACAAGGACAACTGTTTTGACCTTGCTGTAAGAGGCATTTTGCTTCTCTCCTACAGCTTGATAGCTCTTGGGTCAATATGGTTCAAGTGTTGCCATCCAGGTCTAACCATGGAGCTGGGAGACTGGATGCCGGGTGGCACAGAGCAGGAGCTGGTGCCCCAAAGCACAGCCTGGTGCCACCCCAACACCCAGAGCTGGGGCTGCCCCAGGACATGACAGGAGCTGAGCTGCTGCGGTGACCTGCATTATGTTAGCAGTCACGCTTCAGACTCTTGTTCACATCTGTGAGGAGTAAAATCATTTAGTTTTCCAGTGAAAGCTCAGTTGCTGCTGACACCAGAAGCTAGGGTTAGCAATGCTGTACACACACACGGATATACACACTTGTATTTACCACCAGCTTTCTCTCCTTTAGAGTGTTATCCCCCTTGTACTGCAAGGGAGAACTGCATGGGACTTGAGTGTCTGACTGCCAGGCAAGCTAACCTGAGCCTCCGAGGTGTTAACCACAGCTTGACAACTCCCTTGAGGTTAATTCACTTCTGTTCTTTTTAAAAATAATTAAGTGTTTTTTCTTGTTAAGCTACAGATCTTGTACAGAGTAACTGTGCTTGTTTTCTCCTTTTGCTTGCAACACTTCTTCAGCTTAATACTTCCAGCCTTCTTTCTCCCTGTGTTCCCTAGTTACTCATCAAGGCAGGTATTTGCTACCCATCCTATGCAGCCTACTAAGAGACAATGTTCTTTCCAGGTACCAGCTGAAAAGTGTAACTGCTCATAATAGAGCAGAAATCGTAAGGCAATATGTCAGTCTGGGATGAGTAATTCAGTTCTTTGCATAGCAGGGGTTGTTTTTGTTACAAGAAAAAAAAGTGGGGAAAGATCTTAAAGGCAGGATACCTTCACAGCAAGCTACATGTTCTTCCGTTTAATTCACTCTTCAGGTGAAGTCATAAGTAGCTCTGAGTCTTCAGTGGTCTACCATGGTAAAACAATAAGTACCCTTAATTCCTGTGTCATTCTGCCTGCCCTTAACTTCCCAGGAATATTATTTTAAGGAGCCAGGTTCTTCCTGGAAAGAAAAAAATAAAAACTTATAAAATGTGAAATGCCATTTCCACACGCTTAATACCACATTTGAGGTCATCCCCTCAAGGGACTACACCGATGAAGAGTACAACCTGCCTTTACACATCATATTAAAAGAGGATCTCAAGTGCTTTGTTTTCTGGTGTTCTGGTCCCAGCGTGAGCACTGCCTGTCAGCACCACCCACAGCACCAGCCACAGGGAGAACTCCTGAGAACTTCATCTTAGTTTTGAAGGTTTTTTTCTGTAGGACAACATAATCCAAAGTAGCCTCATCCCAACTATTTCACAGCACATGCTAACATAGAACAGGAAGGCCAGGCCAGCCTGATGTCCAGGCTTGCTTGTCTCTGCTCAAGTGGAAAAAAATTTACTACTAAGCCATGGGATTTTCTTGCATGGGTAAATTCAGATGGTGAACAACCACCAGTGCTGAGGTCCCAGCCAACAATTGAGCTCACATTTCTGATTTATGGCACATAAATCAAGATGACTTATGTGATGAAAGCACTTGTATTATTTCCCTGTCTGTGCAGTGCTGTCTTGCTTATTTTATTTCTTTATTGTGGGGAAAGATTATAAAGGCTCCCCAAGTAGAGAAAATTACATCTCTTATTTCTTGCTGGCATTCAGCATGAAGGAGATTTTCCCATAGTTTTTAAATTACAGTGTCTAAACCCTGAATTAAGACTATCCAGGGATGTTCCCAGTGTGGTAAAGGAAGGCTCTGCAAAAGGGGTAATCCTACCTCACCTACCCATCTCGGTGGAGTTCAACGTGTTTGCTCTGGAAGTGCCTGACAGCTGGATCCAGTCCATCCAGTTGTGGCCTGCTTTAAATACCAGGCAAGTTCCCCACCTCATTCACCATCGTAATAAACATCGCACTTTCTGGGAGAAATTACTTCAGCTCTCTGAAGATGCAAGGGAGCCGTGAAAAACTTGAATAAGGCTCTTTCTTGCTTTCTTCAGTGCTCTGAAGAGAGGGAATGTTTCCAGCTTCCTGACTAGCAGCTCCCTTGCTGAGATGAGATTTGGCACTTTCTTCTCCTCTTTCTGACGAGAGGCAGCCAAGGAGGAACCAGGCTGCTTCTGCTTGGGCGTTGGAGATGTGTTCACACACACACACACACACACACACACACACACAAGTACACGTACACACACTTGCATGCTCAGGCACACTTCCCTCAGCTCCTCCTGCCGCCTTCTCCATACGTGGCAAACAAATAAAATTAACAACTGCTGCTGCTGTAGCCAAAATAAGGCAAAAGCACAGAGAGAAGGAGCAGTAAGAATAGAAGCAACAAAGGCAGAGCAAACCTATGAAATCAGCCAGGTGAGGAGAGGTAGTGGGGCTAACCAGGTCAGATTCATCATTTTGACCCCCAGTGCAGCAGCGTGCCCATGCTGGGTGCTCAGTGGACATGTCAGAGGAAGATGGAAAATCTTGCCCTGGAATAGCACGGTCCTGAGAGGGGTGTCCTGTTTGCCATGCCTGGCCACCACCACAAGTCCCATTTTTAGCCATGTTACCCCAAAGCCACCCCACCAGTGGTGCTTTCTGTGCAGCTCCTTGTTGGCCAGCCCCGTGGACACCTCCACGCCAGAGCCCAGCACTATCAGGTGGCCAAGGCCCCACTGGGGTCAGCATGGCGTCCAGGTTTCTCATGACTAGCACCCATCAACCTGTCCTATAACTGCTTGCTCCCACCCAGATGGAGAAACCAATCAGCTTGAATGGGACCACATGCCTCAGTGAGCCTCGGGCTTTCTGCATGAGTACATTTCTCCTGGAGATGGGTTGTGGCAGCTATTTTAGGTCAGAAGGAGCTTGTTGTCAAAGCACAGGCAAGGCTGGTGGCTCAGCCAGGCCAAGAGCAGGGCACCAAGGGTGACACAAGACAGGACAGTCCACAGCCCCCACACAAGGAGAGCAGCACAGAGCCAACAACAGTCACCAGGGGCGGCCAAGAGTCTGGGTCCCCAAAGTCTAAAGCTTCAGCCACCAAATCATAGTCATGTCTCAGGAGCCTCAAATACAGTTGGTTTTGGCTAAGCAGTCAGACCACCATCTTCAGTGCTCCTCACCGGTGAAGGAGCAGCCAAGACAGCAGGGTCAGAATGACAACATGCAGCAATGACAGCAATCACAGCTGGGACAGCCCAGCGTAGGTGTCTCCAGAAGGAATTAACATCCATTTCTTTCACAGGCAGGTCTAATCAAGAAAACACAAAAGACACAGTAGGAAGAGACCTCAGGAGGTTGTTTGTCCAGCCACCTGCTCAAGCAGAACTGCCACTAAGTCTAGATCAGGTCAGCTATGGCTTTGCCTGGGCAAGTCCTAAAAAATTCCAAGACAGGAGTGTCTCACCAGAGCAGAGTGAACGGAGCAATAACTCCCTCTGATCTGCTGGGTCCACTCCTCCTACTGCAGTTCAGTATGCAGTTTGCGTTACCTGCACAGAGAAGAAACTGTTGGCTCATACTCTTCTTCACCTCCATGAACTCCTGAACTTCTTTCTGAACTTCTTTTTGTTAATAGCATGCTTCTTCCTACCCTTTACATCCCTAGCTAATTTTACCACCAAAGGGTCTTTGACCTTCCTGATTTTGTTCCTAGATCCCCAAGCAGTTCTTTTACACTCTTCATTTGCTGTCTGTCCATTTTTCCACGTCTTCTTTGCACTCCCAGTGCACTTCTTTGCACTTTGCTTAATTCAAAAGCTCCTTGTTCAGGCAAGTGGACCTTCTGAAGTTCCTGGTCCCACTGCCCAACAGGACAGTTTGCTCCTCAGCCCTCAGTATTTTCTTCAAAAATTAGCCAGCTTATGGGCAGCTTTTTCCCTTGTGGCAGCTTCCAAGGCAACTCTTCCAAGCAATTCCCTGAACAAGCCCAGATCTGCTCTCCTGAAGTAGAGAGTCCTGATCCTGCAGCTTGCCAGCCCAGTCTTCTTCCAGCGCCTGAACCCAGTCACCTCAGGATGAGGAGGTAGCCCCATGGTCTCAGCTGTCAGTTCACACACCATTAATGAGATTTCATTCTTATTATCATTACTCATGGTGTTTAGATGCAGACCAGCATTAATATTCAGCATTTCAGTGCTAAGAGAAGAGGTGCCTTTCTGGTCACTTCTCCATACACACTCACAGGTGGTTGTGTAATGCTTTACATCATCAGTGTACCAAAGAAAGCCTAAGCAATCAGAGGTATAACACTAGCAACTACTACAAAATGTTAAAGGTTGGGCAAGAAAACAAACTATTATTAGGGTTTGAATAAAGGTGTTTCAACACTCACCAGGGTACCTGGTAGGGTCAGGGCCTGGGGACAACAGCAGCTCTGCTCTCCCCAAAGTATGAAGGGAATCTAAAGTGCCAGCATACTTTTTCTCACTGAACTTCCCTGCCCCGGGAGAAAGAAGCTTTTACATTACAGTATGGCCAGTTTTGCACCTTTCCTTTTGCTGCCTGGTTGTCACAACCAGTCCTTGAGGACCTCACTGTGATGGTTTCTGGTATCAGAAGGCTCCTCCTGGCAGATGCTGCTGAGGGTTACTCTGACTCAGAAGCCAGGGCCTGTGTGGTCTCCTCTGCCTGTCAGCCCTGCTCACCCTCCTCAGCCTCCTCCCTGCAAAGCAGTACAGAGCAGTGACTGTGTACAGCTGCAGTATCCTTCCATAGGGCTGCATCATTTTGCTGTCTTCCCTGCCAGGGATCACTGTTGCTGTAACTGCTTCTACCTGCTTTTATGCCAGGGTAAATCTGGGTCATATTTAATCTATTTTCTATGATGTAACTAGCTACACACATGAATGAGAAATAGGCTGGGTTTTACCCAGACCTCCTACCTAAAAGCTTGGTCTCAAGCTGCTCTCACAAATCTCCAGGAAGAGAGCTTTTGGTGGTGCCATGCTCCAAGAGGCAGCTCCTGTCCCTTGCTGCTGCTGTTGGAGACCCAACCTGCAGCTAGAAACCCAACTCTGCAAGCTTTTGCAATCAACTGACCTAAATATCTACTGGCACTTGCCAAGGCAGGTGATTAAACCCACGGGGCTGCAGCTGACAGTTGTTCACCCCAGAGACTAATAGTTGGGGGCAGAATGTGTGGAAGCCCATGAAACTTCCCCATGGAAATCCACTGCAGCATAAACGGAAAGTAAAGAGAGGTGATGAGAGGTGTCGGGAAGACAGGCAGCCTTCTGCCTCCCAGGCAAAAGGTGTCTGCTGGGAGGATGGCATTGCCCAGGGCAAGGAGAGGCAGCTTCATGCAAGAAACGTTCCAAATGGCGGCAAAGAGGCTGGCCCCATAAACCTGCCTCAAGGCAGGGAGGTACGTGCCTAAGCATCAGGCACAGTCATGTCCACTTTTCTTCTCATGCCTGTTAGACCAGTAGGTGCTTGATTACACCATGTAAAACAGGAATTTAGGAGCACTGGCTCTTCCTCCACTGGAGGAGCTGATAGCCCAGTTGGCAAGGGCTTCTAGGGATTGGGGATTCAATCTCCTCTGAAAGGGGCTTGCACTTTATTGGAAAAGGACTGGAGAAGCACCCCTTCCCTTCTGAAAGGCGTGGTACCTTCTCTTGTCTAGGTTTTGGAAGAAAGGTTTCAGCACCTAACGTCAAGAGGAAGAGGGAAGTAAGGGCAGCGAATCCTGAGTGCAGGCTCATCTCTCCCTTTGTGAACATCTTAAATCATGATGATGGGCAGGATCCAGGCCCTAGAGCTGTCTCACATGTTTCCTGCTGGCCACCTTTGGGAGGTCCCTGCTTGGCACACTCATTCTGGGAATCCTGCTTTGGGGGGCCCTTTGTCCCTACATGCCTCTGGCTGGCCTATAGTGCATATGTTACAGAGTCCTATAAGGGACAGAGGTCCCAGCTTTGGATGTAGCTGATGTTGGAGCTCCATGGCCTGGCACTGAGTTCCTCCATAGCTTCCCAGCTGGAGGCATGGATGAAGGAGCTGTTGGTGCTGCACCTTCACCCAAATGAGAACAGCCTGCCTCCAGCAAGACAAAGTAAACGTAGCTCTGCTCAGTCTGCTGCAGGCAGCTCCCTGTCCCCTACACAACCCCTGCACAACCCCACGCAATGCATGGCCTGCTCAGGGGGTTAGCACTCCACATCGCACCCTGCAGAGGCAATTGCCCTGGTGCAGAAGCTGCTGTGCAGCCTGTTCCAGGACAAAAGAAGGTAAGCAGGAAAAACAGAGAACTGTAAAGAAGTGCTGTGAGTTCAGGATGTGGGATTTCATCTTATCCACCCATCTCCAGAACTGGAGCAGGTTGTTCGTGGTATTATGGGCCTCATTCATATTTACTCTGATTTTTCAACATTGAGATATGACCATCAGTGCTTGTCAACAATATGTGCTCGCTATGCTGGAGTTATGTGAGCACGGTCAGTGTATAGCTCTGGGAATTACGTGTTATCCATACAGGACACCAAGTTCAGACCAGCTCAGATAATTTTTCAGCAAAGATGCCACGTCGCTTTTGTAGCGTCCATTCAGCTGAGCCTGCACCAACACCTCAAGGCCTTGAGTTCAGGTTCTGCATTGCTGTCAGGACTGCAAGGAGACCATTTTCTCCTCCTTCAGCCCTTTTCAAGCTGGCTGACCACCTGGGGACTGAAATTTTACCATTTTTTCTCATGTTAATCCTGATGTCTGTATGGAATTTCAGCAGTCCTTCTGCAGTTCCACGAGCACGATTCACTTTTGGTCCTGAGCTGAGCCCTAGTACTGCTGGGTTGCAAGAAGGAACTTGTGTCCCTTGGCTCCCATTTAGGTTTCTGAAGATGTAGTTTTCATTCCTGTTTTTGCTGCACAACATTAAGCAAATGATCTGCAGTCAGGTTTTTCAAGCACTGAACATTCACCGGCAAAGCGCAGTCTTCAAGGCATGCAGGTCTTGCTAAAGCACTATGATGGAGAGGCAGATTTTAGTAGGAGATTTACATTTGAGGTTTTTTGTGGTTTGGGGGTTGTTTGGGTTTGGTTTTTTTTGTTCTGTTTTGGGGTTGTTTTTTTTTGCCAGCCAGAGAACTGACATCTTAGAGCAGTCCAGCTCTCTGCTCTGCCCAAATGGGTATTACACTCTTCCTGCCCTGAGCCTGGCCTTCCTTATGCCTCAGTTTTCCATCAGTGAAGCTCCACTGCAAATTCTTCCTTGTGGTATTTGTAAGGGGAAAACATGGGCTTTTGAGGCAGTGAGCCCTGTGAACTAATGTTAGGGAATGTCCTGGTCACTGGAACCAGATGGTTGCTGCTGTTAAACTGCTTGAATACTCCCTGGCATGCAAAAAACTTTCCAGGTGTAGTTCAGGACCAACGACAGGCCAGGGACCTTTCCTGACAAGGTGCTGTGTTTCTGAGGCTGAGAGAATTTAATGGCCAGAAGGTGGGTTGGCCTCAGTGCCTGAGGTTGGTTCGAAGTGCCTCTGATGTACCCATAAAAATGTCACCCCAGATTCTACAGGGCAGGAGAACCAGAGAAAAGAAAATGCATAGTATAAGCACTGCTATTTGAGAGGCTGGTGTTTTAATTTATTTCACCGATGGGTGAAGAAGTCATATGGTTAATCCTATACATAAACATGCACACATCACACGCAGAATATGAAATAATACTCAGTCAAAAACACAAGTTTAGACTTTGTTGGTTTGAATGCTAATCTCAGGCTTTCCTGGATGTAATTGTTATTTGTAAGTGTTCTCAAACACTTCAGAAAAAAACATTTTTATGTGTGAGTTGTCTGCAAATGTTCATTTTGACAAGTTGCTGTCTGTTACTGGTATTGGACTAGTCACACAGTGTATCTTATGTTCCCTAACTGGATGACAAGCTTGTAAAACAGAAGAATAGCAAGTGACAGATACTAGCATGATTTCTGGTTATTTTTTATAGTTCCTTATTTCATGGGCACTGGAAGCTGTATGAATATCATGAACAGGATATTAGGATTGAGGAAGTTATTGGAAAATATGCCACCGGTGGCTAACCTTGTCAGAAAATGAAAGGCTGAATGATGAATCAGGTAGCTTCCCTTCATACAATTAGCATTCAGTTGCTGAGATGTACAAGGAAAGGTTTAAAGGAAATAATGGGTAGGACTAGTAAGATTTGATATGTGAAAGGCTTGTCTAAAAACTCGTGGCATATCAGAGAAAATGTTTCACAGATGTTTCACTCATATTTAAACACAGGGGAGAAAAAAGGGAAATATCCTTAAAGCTCAAAACAACAACCTAACAGCCCAGAGGCTAATAATCTTGCCTTCTCAAGATGTTCTCCATACCACTCTTTTTCCACTCTAATGAATTCAACACAGTTTCAAGCTAAGACAACAATCATACAGAAGCATCTTGTTCTCAGGAACTTCTACCTACCATGTACACAGCAAGCACCTGGTGTCCCAATTAATTCCTGCACAGAACTGCAATAATTAACCATCTGATTCCTGGATTACAGCTCAGTGCAAATTATCAGTCTAACAAGCAAGCATATGCCATCCATCAACCAAACAAGCTATTTGAATCAATTACAAGAGTACAAACAGCTCAGAATTTTAACTGCTTTTAAAAAATATATTTATGAATAAAAATTATGCATAAACCATTTATGTTTAGCTAAAAGGATTATAATTTGTCCAAAGAGAAACTGCAATATGGGGTATGTGGCTTTGATAGCACTCTTTAGTCACAAGAGGAGCCAAGAAATTCAGCAGGGTATTTAAAGGATGGTAGGATATTTCTCTGGAATGTCCTTTGCAGTTATTCCCCAGGCTCAGTTCTTACCTGATTAAGACTTCACGTTCTAACCTGGCACAATTATGCAAAGGGATTTTGAAGGTGAAGCATGACCTTCAAGTCAACATATGAGTGGTCCCAAGTTGAGATGTGATGCTAAAATAAAATGTTCATGTTAGTCCCCTTTTCCTTAAGGCCCCTTAAAAAGAAAATAGGCCTCCTTAAGAGGCTTTGGACTATGGCATCAGCACAAAGTGATGTAAACTGTCTGGCATTGGTTGGTCCAAAAGGTATAATGTTGTGGACAAGCTCTTATAACCTACATGGTAGTAACTGATTTGGCCTGAATTAGGTGATCAGAATAAGAAAACTACTACCACAGTTGAAAGGCAATACCTGTATTATCCACACAGAATAAGAAGCATTCTTCCTACCATCCATGCAACCAGGTTTCCTGGAACTAAGACTTTATGCTTCTTGGTGGTTTATGGGAGATGATGATCAGGTAAGAATAAACACAGATGTCAAAAAGGTTCGCAAATAAGTAAACTTGTGACCATAGTGGTGAAGAGCTTCGAAGAAGCTAAAACAAGCTAGCTAAAGGACAACACAAGACCCAGGAAATGCAATGCAGATAAATGCAAGACAGTACCTGCTAAAAAGAAAAAAGCAGTGCCTGCCACACGCTGCAGAGTCCTAAATGAAAACATTGACTCTGTTAAGACATGTGGGCATTACACTAGCTTTAGGCAGAGGCCAAATAAGCAGCACGTAAATGAAAAGAGAAGTTCTGCATACAAACAGAACATGGTTCGTGTGCTGCATCTCCCCTGCCAGCCCCACTGAGTGTGATGGGAACAAAGATAAAGAAAGCACCATGGGCCCAGCAACAAGGCCACCCTCCCTTTACTAGGCACACGTCAGCGATTTAGAAAGGACTTATGAGGCCCCAGTAAAGAGCAGGTCTCTCCTGTAAATGGTTTCAGTCCAACAAACACTTCCACAGGCAGCTCTTGAAGATGAGCAGCACAGGCTTAGCCAAGTGAAGGGAGTCAAATTTGTATATAAATTGTGAACAGAAATCAAACGGAAAAAGACATTCCCCAAGGAACTATTTCAGCCTCAGTGCTATCATTAAATTAAACTCTCATTACCCACTATGCCAACCATCCAAGTTTAAAGGCAAAATGACCCATTTCTGATGGGTGGTAGCAACTAAGGGACTGCAAGTGTCATGCCCTTTCCGCAAAGGAAAGACACAAAGCCCTGAAAAGTACAAAATCTACCTAGGTTATCTGGACCTCATTCCAGCAACCGGTGCTAACTTTATCACCCCACACACTCAACATGGAAGGACATGTCCACCTTTATCGGACACCCATCAGCTGAGGCAGAATTCACCTAACACCAATCACAGAGAAGCTGGGTGGCTGCTGTGTGTTGGCTGTCTCCATCTCCTCTGCAATCAATGGAGAGAGATAGGCACTCTCGCGGATGACTCACCCCCTCCTAAGTGAGGTGTCTAGAGTAGGTGGGATGACTCATCCTCGGGGTGGTCCTCTCCACGGATGTTCACAGGATCCTAGATCATAGCATAAATTATATGCCTGCCTTTCAGATGGGAGGTGAAATTAATTCCTGTCTTGCACGACAAGATATTACGTTCTCTGTCTTCTTGCACATACTTATGACCTAGGACTTTTGGAGGAATACGCACTGTGTCTGGGACCTGATGCATTTAGTTAAGGCCTTATGTATGCTGGAGGATAAAACTATGAAATGGTTTTCGCAACTTTAGACAAGTCATGCTTTGGTTATATCATATCTCAGACCCTTTCTTTCATGTGGTGGCAGTACCATATAGGCCAGTGTGAGAGTGAGGTCCAAATTCTGGCAGGTGACCAGTGTAGGCAGCATTACACTGGTTGTCATGTTCTAAACAGCAGTGCAGAACATTTTATCATTAAGGTGGTAGAACATATGGGACAGTAAACACAGAACATTTTGACATCCTGTTCTGGGTTAGCTATCTTCCTGTGGGTCCACAGCATCATTAGCAGACGTGCTGAAGACTGGATTGTCAGAAAGTCTGTAGTTTTATTTAAGAGCTCATTATGTAAAGACCAACACTGAATACATTAGAATAGCTTAATAAGTAGCCATAATGTAAGGATTTTGTTTTTCTTGTAATATTAGAACCAAGGAAAAAGTTCTTACCTTAGGTCAGATACAGAGAGAAAACCAATAATTATCTGGAACCTGCACCAACAACTCAGCACGCCTGGGCACCTGTCAGGCAGATGTCTCCTCTCTGCTTGGAGACTGACTGAACTGCCTGCACACAACCCAGAAAACAAAAAGCAGGACTTGGAAACAGCATTAGGATTTCCTTTTGGGGAAATCCAGAGATCTGCCAACGTGCCATCTGCTATGCCACCTCTACTCTCTGATCTTTGTTAACACGTCTCTGGATCAAAAGGGTAAAGTCCTCTGGAAGGCAAAAAAAGGTTTGACTTCATCGGTTATGGAGTCAGGCCACAAGGACGGGATCCAAAAGCTTTGCTTTGCATCCAGATGTGCTTTTGTTGATATCTTCCCTAAGGGGATAAACATCTTCCTGTCTGTCAGACTGTGGTTATGTTAAATGATTTAAAACCATGTCTCATAATGAACACCACTGAGAGCATCAGCTCTGTACAGCAGATGGCTGCAGAACATGAGTGCCCTGAGAAATCTGGGAGACAGTCCTGAGCTGTGCTTTTACGTTATCTGTCATCAGCTGACACCAGAAAACCTAATACATCACTTTGACACTGAGGGTGCTAAGCCTTCACTTGGGTAACAACCTAGCAGAGGTCCTGCCTTCTTGAGAAGTTTGGAAATGTGATTTCACTTCTTATACATACAGTGACCATTTTACACCTGTAAGAATAACTTTTGTGCATCTCATAGCTAGTTTTTTTTTTCTTGGCACAATTTAACCTTTCTGGGCATCTTGGAAATCTGAAGGGGTAGATAAAATTGCCTGTCTTTCTGCAGAGGAACACAAAATGAGCGCTGTATTTCAAAACTGGTTAATAATGTTCATGGAGGGCTTGATTCCACCAAAGTTAGTCATGCTGAGTAGTTTCTCATTCTACAAGTAGCCTATTCATCTCAATTAGATTAGTCACAGCACAAGGAGAGCAGAATTGGACTCTGAATAATTTCAATTAATTTTCTGCTGTAAAAAGCACTATTAATTAATATTTCCCCTGTTTCCTCAGCATTTGGCAAATATGTTTTAATTATGCATAAATATTACTCATTTTATACATTTTCTCCCCATAAAACATATCTTGATGGTTTGTCAAATTCCACTTAGCTTTTTAATACAGTTTTTGTCTAAGCGTAACTCACTGCATAATCTAAACAGAAATGTCAGCCCAGAGCAGCTCTACTCTGTTAAAATTTAGAGCACTTGCAATTAGGGTCACATTGCTTATGTACAGAATTAGGAGAATTACATGACTGATCTAATGCAATTACTAACATTTAGTATTATATTTTCTATGTAGGAAAGTGCTTAGTCCTTTAATATTATCTTACCTACGTAAGCAAGTGGTAAGTTCTGTGTTTACTCCTTGTGGCTGAACACCACGCAATTCTACAACTGGTAAATCAAAACTCTCCTCCACTCTTTTACGCTGCATTTTTTCTACTTCTTTGTAGAATAAAATGTCCTTTTTTGATAAATATGGTGTTGGTAAATACATTGCAGAGTATCAGTATGCATGGATCTCTAAATATAGGTGAGGTGAGTGTTATGGCGAGTCTAAAGCATACGTATGGCCTCAGGATCAGAGGTGATGACTTTGCTCCAAAGGATAACTGGATGAAGGAGCTGTGCTTCTAGAAAGAGGTGCTACAGGTAGATGAAGTCCCTCCTTTGGGGGTAGTGCATCACCTACACCAAGGGTAGGAAGACAGGAGGCACTGGCCTCCAAAAGCAGGGATGGGAGGTTGTTCCTGCTGGCCCCACGTGCTAAGGGCTCAGTTTCTGTATCAGTGCTGATCATAAGCAAAGGTATAACCGGCTCAATGAAAGGTCCAGCATAAGCTTCCAGAGGGAAGTGGAGAAACATTCATCTGCCACCAACAGCACCAGAGGGAGATTGAAGAGACCAGGGCAGCCAGGTGAATTTTGGGTTTGAGGTTCACCAGCACCAGTCCGACAGAGACTTTCTGGACCATTTCTACAGATAGAGGTGTTCTGCAACTTGGTACTGCAGGGAAGGGGAGGGGGCACTGTTTGTTTGCCTGATCTGCTGCTGGGTAAATGCCAGTACTTACTGGCAGCTAGACAGGTTTCCATCGGAAGTATCTTTAACTGAGGAAAATATCTGGCTAGCTCTGCCCAAGGGAGGCTTCTGCAAAAGCCTCTGGAAACATCTGAACAACATGTTCCATCTGCTGGCCCCTGTATCCACAGTGGTTTTAGGTGGCATTTGATGAGATCCAAGTCTGTGCTCATGTCTAAGAGCTAGTCTTTGACGCGCTACAAGTGAGCTATAAAGGTTAGAGGAAAATCTGAAAAAGGGAGTATCTGTATATGGTTTCGCTGGAGGATTAGGCATTTCTCTTTTTTACTTCTGTGAAACTGATACCTGCCAGAAGTTTCACTCCGTCATGTTACATAACTATACCAATGGCTCCTGACAGATACACAGTCATCTCCTCCCATACAAGCAGATGATCTCTATGAGGCTAACCTGAAAATTAAGGAACCAGATTGAGAACCACAAAGCAGACAGTTGCCTCACTTCCATTCATTTCTATGGGTATTAGGCTGTGTTATAGATCAGGACCTTAGTCGTTCTAAACACAGAATGCAAGCAAAAGAAAAAGTCATGTTATGAATGCAGAAGAGGTACATTTGTTTCATGATGCAGCACTGGGTTATACAGATGACATTACAGAGGAGTAGCTTTGGGGAATATTATGTTTGTTAGCATCCTTGGATATTGAAAATTTAAAATCCACGAGCAGAGAAACTAAAGAGATGATCAGACCTCTTCAACCAGTCATCCAGAATGCAGTATTAATTTGCTGCTCTACCAAACCCTGAAATGTCATCCTTAATAGATAGGGACTGATTTGCTAAGTTCAGCGTTATTTGCCTCTGGGATTTATAGGGATAACAGCAAGATCAGATAGAATAAACACTTTATCCTATAATATCTCATTTCTCTGAGAGCATCAGAAAACACTTTACAAATAGCAAGTGATCCTTTACCAATGCACAGTATGCCAGGTACACTATCATCTCAGAAGAATGGACGACGGATCACAGTGGGTCTCCTCCTTAACAAATTTAATAATAGGGAAGAAACAAGGACAAATTTCTATGATTGCTTTGCCTCATGGATATTTCTGTTAGAGCATTCTTTGTAAAATAATTAAAAATAAATGGTGCACATAGGTACTATTTTTCCTTACCATAGAAAAGACCTTCCTGTGGGACCAGTAATGGCATACTACAGGAACAATACTGGTTTCCATAATCTCAAAAGCTGCATTTTCTAGTTGCTGACACTGAACAGCTGGTCTGATTTGTTTCACATAACAAAGACGGTATAAATTAAGTTGCCATGTGAATCAAGAATGAATCCCACACACAAAGAGATATGCAATACCTTTTATTTAGCTTTGTGCACTCTAAGTGTTCGCATTACTGAAACCTACCATCCTGCAGTGAGGGAAAGATACATATTGTGCCATTTCTCTGAGCACCAAAGACATTCCTTTAGGCTTTGATTTTAAGAGTAGGTGAATCCATATAAAATATATATTTTTTTATTTTAACAGCTTGAAAAAAATTTCTGCAGTGTGGCTGTGTTTTCCTTCAACAATTTAGGTCTTTCATCCTATTTGGCATTTACAAAAATGCAGTTATATACAGAGGTTAATGAAGATCCAGTTTGCTGATGGCACCCCAAGGAGCTGCATTTTATTGTAGTGATGGAACTTCAACAGATATCTCACTTACCTGTCAACCTGGAGGTGTAAGATTGAGGATTTCTATATTCTCACTTCACTCTTACAAGTACTGCCTTTAAAATAAATTGTTTCTGGCAGTGGTCATCTGGCATTTCTGAATTATCTAGTTCCTTCGTGGGGGATGATTCCTAAAATCACTTAATTCAAAGGCAGTAATCCTTAATTCTTTAAAAATACTTTGGGAAAAAAAAAGAAAGAAAAGAATACTAAATTCAGTGTTCTGTTTGTCTGGCCAGCTCTTCTGTGCTGGCTCAGAAATACCATACTTTCAAGAGAAAGTTCATTTTTTGTATATTCGATGAAGTAAGGGTTAATGCCTGTCATGTGTGAAAAAATATCAAATAGGCAGCTTCAAAGAGTCATCCCATCACCTTGTTTTTTGCCCAGTTTTGCTTTAGAAATATTGGCTTTTGCCGGCCCTTCCAACTGCCAGCAAGGGGAGGCAATCGAAAACCTTGCAAAAGGGGCAAATTCAGACTGGTTGGACCACCTTCTCCCTTCTCTTCTTTGAACAAAAATGATTCTGAACCCATTGGAGGGACAGGCACCTTTCCTCAGACACTTGTGTGTATCTCTATATCATTTCCTCTTCTGGAACAGTGCCATCACGTTTCCCTTCTTGGAAGAGTTTTCCCAGTGTGCAAAGGCCCTACCGATGTGCAGCCCCCACTGAGGGATGTGCTGATGGGCTGTCTTGCAGTCTTGCACACAGCTACAACCTGCTGCACAGGTGCCCCCAGCACCCTCAAGGAGCACAGAGAGCCTTCGCGGTGTGAAAATGCTCTCTAAATCCTGCTTATCTAGCAAGAAGATTCGCAAAGAAGTAGCCCTCTGCCCCCTCATCTTGCACAGACGGTCTGACTCACTGGACTCAGGATTCCCATCTGGATGTCTCTTTGAAAGATGGGTGCAAGCCAAGGAGTTCGTCTATTCTTAGCCCTATCTGTTATAAAGATAGTTTTCGCCATAAAAATCTACTTTCGTTCAGCCATCCCAGAGAACACCTGTCTCTAAGCAAACACAGCAGTCGTAGCAGTGTGAATCCTGTTCCCTGCTCATTTTAATGAGGTGTTAATATCAGAGCCTGCTTAGAGATTATGTAACATTGCTAAGCAAAACCGTGAAAGAAACAAAAATAAATGGAAGTCAAATAATTTGAAACCTGTCACCATGTGGTGCCAGTTGCAGGAATATGAACTGCATTTCAAGGCAGAAAAATCTTCTTACATCTCCTGTACTCCAGAAATGACACCACTTGCTTGCCAGCTTCTCCAACCAGCATCTTCCCACTTTCTCCCATGCTGCCTGAGGACATGGCATGCCCTAGCTGACGCGATCCCCTTCTCTGCACCCTTGCTACCCTTCCGCATCCACTCCCGCTTCCTGCAGGAGATCGGCACCTGGCAGCAAAGCAGCAGCAGAGAAGAAAGCCAGAGGGGGCAGTGTATATTAAAAAACAACCGCACAGCCTGTTAAACTGTCTGGAACAAAATTGTGCAATAACTGGCTTGTGCACCCATGTGATCTTATCACTGTGAGCCAGGGTTTTCAGAGGGAACTGAAAGGACTGAAACACCCACTAGATTCTGCTTCAGATCATCTGAAAAGCTCGGCTGTTTCCTTAACCCTCCCCTCTTTGCATTTTATATTTGCTCATCGTGGTTTTTCTCCCTGGGAGCTCCTGGGAGGCCAGGCTCGTTGCCAGATCTGTTTGTACACAGTCCCAGGGTAGGTTTGGGTTGCTGGCCAGTTTCCCTCGTGTCCTGGCTTTCCCTGCAGCTTGGAGCTGGGGCAGCCCCAGTCATCCTCCAGCAAAAGACTGGTATGGCCAGGCAGGGTGAACCAAGCATGTGGTGGGATCGGCCCCGGCTGTAAATGGCTCGGCAGGCTGCCACCCTGACAGGAGTAGGGGTGCGGGGCAGACCTTGAAAGGCCTGAAGAGAAAGAGGAAGGAGAAATCTTCCTCACTAAAGAGTTAAAATAACAAGGGTCTGTAAAAACAGAAAGAAATCATAGCAAAGCATACTAGTGTGTGATGGTTCCTGTGCTGCATTTATGAAGAACATTCAGGGTCACTGAGTTTCCAGTCACTTGGCTGTCCATGACAAATAACTGAGCTTTTTCCCTTCCCACAGAGGTACCTTGCAGCTAACCCCACCTCCAGATGGGATCTCTGGTTGCAGCACACTGTGTATCAGCCAGGAGTGTGCTGTGGGGCTGACTGCATTTGCTGCCTACACGTACTTCCTGCGGAAGCTATGATCAGTCAAGGATGCAGGGAGGCATGAGTGACACAGGGAGCAGGAGGCTGGGGTGCTAGGACAGCTGCTCCAAAGCAAAACGCTGGACTCTTCTGATAGTAAGTGGAGAGAAATCAGCATGTCCAGAACTTGATTCCTCTCATCCTTGTGCAGATGTCCCAAAGAGATCAGGCAAAATACCTTTTAAGCACCTGTTTCTCTCTAACTACAAAGCGGGGCCAGTTGCCTAACTGAGACAAGAAGCATGGTAAGCACTGAAGTCAGGTGTAATCAATCCCATCACGCCTTTAGAAACCAGGGCAATTTCACACAAGGGCTTGACATATGGCACTTATATGTGGAGTCAATTACGTGTGGAGACACCTGCATGTGTAACATACCAATGTGCATGAGAAAGTATCATCCTTAAGATTACATAAACTGTATCCTTAATCCTACAGTCAGATAGCTGCAATAACATAGGGCCTTTTAGTACTTAGAGCTGGGTAAAATATCAGAGTGACCTTAAATAGTCACCAGGTTAATGGCCAGACTAGTTTGGGACCAGACTGACCCCAGAGCTGCCGAGCCTTACATTGGCAGAGCGTGTGACACAAGGCTTCATCTAGAAGACACACATGTGCCACAATTCTTTTTTTTAACTTTTTAGTACAAACTGCCCTTGATTAGTCATCGGCCTGGTTTAGAAGTGGCACCGCTACCACTTGAGCTGTGTGAGTGGAGTACATATTTAAATATAATAGGCTCTGCGATCATTTTAAAACTGGCCTAGATCTAAGCCCATGGGGGGCTATAACTAATTTGATAGAAACTGGGTGTGTAGCTTCTAAATAGAACCACCTGAGACCTCTCTAGAGGTCGGCTACAGGGTTCACTGTTCCAGCACCATGTCTCAGCTGAGCTCCCCTGACAGCTTTGCAGCCCTTCCCAACAAACCAAGGCCAATCTAGGGGTGCAGCAGGACTGAGTTTCCTGATGGGTATCCTTCCCCATGGGAATTATGGAGCAGATTATGAGAGCAGGGAATTATGGTTTCAACTCCCCAAACCATTGAAAGGCTGCATTTTTGCAGTTTTGAGTCAAAACCATATGCAGCTCCATGGTTTTGGCTGTGTTTTGCCTTGGGCTTTTTCCAGCTAACTGCAATAGTCACTGATCCAAAAGGTAGGAGTAAGTAAAGTCACCGTATGTTTTAAACCTTCCATACTGGAATGTTTCATGCAGTATGCAGGTCCTGTTTTTAATGTCAGAAGCACTTCCCACCTGAGCTTTTCACTTCTTCAGCTTTGACCAAGTACCTCTGCAAACTCAGGACTAAATATCTGCCTTTTATCAGCAAACACAACACTGTCAAGCAATAGGTGTTCGTATCTGAAATGAATTTGTTTGCATTATCAGGTGTTACATTTTCGCATTAGCTGGTACTCCTGTAGCCTCCAGACCAGAACATCACAGGTGCTGGCTCTAAATAAATAGTGAACAAAACTTTCGCTGATGGTGTATGGCACTTAGGTGCTACTGAACTAAAAGCATCAGCTTTCAGATGGTACCATAGCTGAGATTCCCTTGCCCATCTCTGATGTCTGCTGAAGTGGAAATCAGCCATTGCCCCAGGCTTTTTTTTTTTCAAATTTCATCTCTTTCAAATTTCATCTCTTCCCTCTCCAAAAAATGTTTTAATGGAAGCTCTGAGTGACAGTGTTATAGCTGCTGTATTTGCCTCCAAAATCACTTTGCCACTTCTGTATTGTAGTATAAATGACATGAAACGATGATAAAAGGGACAGTAAAGCAAGCATTAGCGGTACTGAGTTCTAGGATCACCTTTAGTCACCACAGACAGCATGCATTCTGAATCCAGCACAAACAACTGACCGAATATTGCAGTATAGGTAAGGCTCACCTGTAAAAGTGTAATAAATATTAAGTGCAACTTATTTACTAACTTTCTTTCATCAAATGAAAGGAAACATTCCTAAAATGTTTATTATTTTATGCATCCTCTATACCAGCACAATCAGTATTGCAAGGTCTGCAATATTCATAATGAACTCCACATGCCCCTAGATCCCACTCATTAGAAATGTATTGTGCCCTTTCTTGCCTGGGGCACAGGAATAATGTTCAAATCTTGAACGTGCAAAGGGAGCCTTTCCCCCAGGACTTGAGCGCGGGCGGAACATGGCTCACTTTGCATGCAGACAGGGTTAATTCTTCCTTCTTCCTGCATTCTTTCGCACAGCCATCCCAAGGGGAAGTGTCATGTTACCTCACCTCTCATTCCTAGGTTTCTACAGTTGGACCTGGATTTGAATTTCCCTGGCATTAGAGAGGAGTCGCATTCACTGTTCTGTTTTGGATCCATCTTACAATGGTAGGTGGGACCTTGACATGAAGGGAGTTTGATTTGCTTATTCTGGTTCCAGCCCGCCTCACTTTGCACAAATCCTGGTGTCTAGTCTCCCCCTTTTTGTGAAGATACTGGGACGAATCAGAATAACTCCTTTAAAGAGGAAATAAAGTATTCCCCTCCCAAGGGAGAATTCCTGAAGACAAAAAGACAGGGTGGTTAGCACTGCAGCCTTGTCCTGGCTTGTCTACACATGAACGTTATCCCAGAATAAGCTGGGGGTTGCATGTAAAGCAGGATAGGCGTTTCACAACTGCTGCGCGTATTGCTGAGATCTCAGCAGAAGCAATGGGTCAGGGTAGCCACATGTTGACTCATTGGGGCTGCCCTGTGTCTATTTTAGCCATATCCACTAGAAAGAAAACAGTCAAGGATTTTGAGGGCTTTGTATGCAGGATAATAAATACAAAAGCAGAAGTAAACTATTGCAGAATAGTCAGAATTAAATAAAGAATTCTTATTTTCATGGCTTTGTAAAATGGAAGCAGTATCTCCAAGACTTCTTTTCTTCACCATTCATGTTCTTGGCTTAGAGCAGGATGAGAGAGCAAGGAGAAGGTGCATGAAAAGGTGGCTTCAAACTTCCCTGGGTCTCACACCAAACATAGCTCAGTCCTGCCTGCATCCTCTTCAGCTGCACCATGCCCAGCTTCCAGCATTGTGGCTGGGAAGCTCACGGGTACTCTTCACCACCTGAAAGGCACACTGCGGTGCAGGACAGTCTGGAAACCTCAGCTTCAATTCCCACACCAGCACAGATACAATCTGATGACAAACGCTACCTGGAATCAGTTTAGCCAGATTTCACCCAAGTATTCTACCTAAGTCCTAAGCACCAGGGGTATGAAGAAAGGTTATTCTCTATGGCCTTTTATTGAGACTTTGTATCTACTATTTCCTTGAACATCCCGGCAGTATACCTTTGGCTTCATTTTCCCTCCACCATCTCCATCCCTCCCTGCTGTCTGCTGCAGGCAGCCGAACTGATATAAACCCCACTTGATGGCATTGGCTGCCCACCTTTTTCCAGTGCCATGTATATCTTCTGCAGCAGCAGGCATCAGATCTTTTCTGAAACTGTATTCTGGTGACAGTTACACTGTCTGGACTGTTAGACACTCAGTAATACACCTAGTCTGATGATGCTAGCACCCAAACGTAACAATCATGCTCTTTATTAGACTCTTGTTTGCTTACTTCAGATAAAGTTCTCAGTGCTCGTGCCATCTTTCTGCTGCATGTTCACAGAGCTCCCCATGGAAGTGACACCTGCTGGCATTATCTGGCATTAAACCAATGCTGTAGGTGCAGAAAGGGTCTTAGGGGCAGGAATATGCAAGGGGCAGATGTGACAAGAATAGCAGGTGGTTTGTTATGGCCTCTGCATGTTTCCACCATGTAAACAAAACACCAGCCTCCCCACAGCAACATGGCAGACATTGTATGGGTAGCTGGCAGGGACGACTTGGATTTGCCACTGTCACTTGCTCTATGGATGCTGTAGTTTTCCACAGCTACCTCTGCCCAGAATTTGCTAGAAAACTCCATATATTTCCATAGGGAAAAGGCAACACCAGTAATACCTCACAAGAGAGATGAGAGGAAGAGGAAGCATCATCCCTCTAGCATTTTGACTGATTTTCTTTGTGTACACATCAGCTATTTGAAAACTGTTGCTTCACTTCTTGCTCCCATACATATGAGGAGTTGCAAAGGACAAGTCCTTACACATGTGCCGAGGCTGTTTAAACAAGAGAGGCACATGCTTTCCTCTGTTCCCAGAAGCCCCTCACCCCCACACCCTGTCACTCCTCATCACCAGGTCCTTCCTGTCTCAGCTAAACCACCCCCCGGGGCTTCTCACTTTGCTCAGCCCCACTGCATTGATCCACCCTGCCCAGTGCCCTTCTCCTCCCAGAAACAGGATGGGCACTGCCACCACCTCCTCCCCTTCCAGGAGCTTCTTCCCTTGCCAAGTGGAGCTGTTTTGGCCACCAACCCAGCCTGCCATGTACTAACACCCATTGGCATTGCCCTAAAATGGTGGTGAGGCCCTGTGCTCTCCCTTGCTCCAGGATAGCAATGGTAGCCAGACCTGCCTGTGCCCTGCCAGGCCTTGCCTTCAGGCCTGGCTGTGACCACAGCTCTGCACTTCAAGGCTCAGATCGCCAATTAACCCAATTAACCACCACCCAATGGAGGTGTTAATTAGGGCTCCCCGAGCCCTGCCCTGACAGTGTGCGCTCTGCTCCAGATGTCCTGGTGAGGGCAACAATGTTGCTGGGCCAGTACAGGCAAAAATCCTCCATTTTGCTCAGCTTCACAAATTACCAGTATTTTACATTCACCTGATGAACTAAAGATCCATAAGGTCTGTGGCTGGTCTGGGCCAGAGGTTGTGAACCCTTTGGCTGAAGTGGAAAATGAGCAAAGAAACAAAGTGTGGGAACCAGGCACAAGGGCAAAAGATGGTGTGTTTTATTTGGGGATATAGGCTGATTTTTACTAACTTAAATGTAGGTAAAACTTGAAAAAGCTTTTAGATATGAAAAACAAAAGGTTTCATTTTGAACGTGTTGGAATAAAATATTTTCAGAAAGGTGACTGCTGAAACGAACAAAATTCAGTGCATTCACCATAGACTTAAACATGTTTTTAACATACTCTCCTCCCCTCAGTGTGCTGGACTCCAAACTCCACAGCTGGCTGAAGTAGAAACACTTTATGTCCCCCTAAATTTAGGAAATATTTCACTTGGATTTAAGAGGATGCACTGCTTTGTCTTCCCTGAAATGTGATCAGAGACTAATGAATAAAAATTACTTTAACAGTGGCTTAAACACCTTTTTTTTTTTTTTCTGAGAAGCTGTAGTCCTAGGCTATGTCTTTATTGTGAAAAAAAATGTATTTTAATGTAGCTATAAAGTCCAGGTTGAGACAGGCTTTCCTACTGTTCTGCCACAAACTGACAGATGAAGCAGGGGTTGGGTTCCATTTTTAGCGGGTCTTTGCAAAAAAAGCACTTAAGCATTATTTTGAGCTTCCATGGAGAAATCTGGGAAACTGCATTATATTACCTGGGCCTCATTGTGTGAAACATCTCCAACTGTGAGCAATAAAGTTAAAAAATGCATTTAAACAGACATAACATCTTTGGAGAGGGATGAAAGAAAAGCACAATAAATCACATCAATTTGGTAAATCTGAACAACACTCCCCAACACCTTTCACTCAGTATGTTGGCAGTAGTCCTGACATTTTCTCCTCTAGCTGGGAGTGCTCTCTGCAGTGAGCAGCTCCTACCCTCTCCTCTCCCCGCTTTCCATAGTACTTTTTCCCCAGCTCAGAGGAATTCTGTTAGGGAACAGGCTGATGTCTTGCTCCTGTTTTCTACAGCAAGGATATAATTCTTTAGTCAAACATATGAATTCTATAGAGGTAAAGCTTAAAAAACAAGCATACGCACAGTGCTCCAGCAAACAGTTACCATCTGCCTTCCCCCCTCCTCCTCAAGGGAAGGAAGAAAGAAATTTAGCAGGGGCTTAGCTCTTCTTTACCTGCTTGCACTGACATTCATGAGATTCCCTGCAGGATTTTTCTTGCTACCCAGGCAGGATGAACACCCACAAAAATTGGCAAGGAGATGACTTTTAACTCATTTTCAAGAGCTGGCTCTATTTCAAGTAGACAGTGTCTCTCTGGTATCAAACCAGGAAGAATTTGGTTTTTCTTTCCTCTGAAAAATAGAAAAGGCAAGTAGCCATCCCACTGATTGCCTTGAATACTGACAGAGTAATATGATGCTTCAAGGATTAAAAGGAACACAGTTTCACCTGTCAATGCCTGAGGATGAAGCTCCACATTTGCCTAATAATATCTTTTAGCTGAGCATCCTAAAAACCTATAGCACAGTTTGCTTTTTGCATAGCCTGCTCCCCTGCCACTACTCTAGAGATGCAGGTGTGACTGCCTACAGCAGGGAACACTCAAATGTCAAATTCAGAGCTCAGCCATTGTGCCAGGAGAGAGCTGTTACTGCTACACCAGTCATTAGTGTGCAACATTACACATCCGAAAGATATTTGTACGCTGGAAAAAGTTGACTTTTGGTACAGAAGCAAAAAAGTAATTTTGTTGGGGCAGGTTTTTTTAGATTGAGAAAAGTTAAACTACCTTCCTCAGCAAAAAAATAACCCTAGAACAAACAAAAAAAACCCACCAAAATTCTTTAGCCAATGTACCTTGAGTAAGGAAATTTACTTTCTTGGCAGAACTATACAAGGCTTGACAAGACTTGAGGTAGACTTGACAGATGACTGAGAGTTAAACAGAAATGCAGGGAAGCAGCGGGGAACAAAGGACTGTTGTAGAAGTGTGGCTGCAGAGTTACTCAGCATAGGAAGGCACATGTATTCTTAGAGAGTATTAATCTTAATAAGCTTTAATTTAAGTAAAATAATTGTCTGTATGCCACCAGGAAATGTTATCCCTAACAAGCACAATCTTGGAACAGTTACTTCTAGGCTTTGAGTTACAACTCAGCTGATTTGGGTTTCTCAGGGCAGTGAGGTTCTGCAATTGCACGTAGGAAGCGGTACATTTGAGAGACATCAACCAGGCTCCACTTGAGCCACATGGAAAAAGACAAACTTGCTGTACAGTTCATATGCTGCAGACAGGGAATGTGTTTCTTTTGTAAGGCCCCTGTTGCACACTCAGCAAGCAAAGCACTGAGAGGAACTAGCACCCAGCAGAATTACGTGACTGAAGCTTTTATCACTATCACTTACTGGAAGTCTTCCCCAGCCTGAAGAAACAGTTGCAGTTTATTGCATCAATAAGAGTGCAATTTACATTAGAGAGTAAGAGTACAGTGTTTATTCCAGGAAATTATTGCCATAGCTTGATGCCACTTATTACCTTGAAGGTGAAGAGCAATATCACTACCTTGTAGTCATTAGCAATAATTATGAACAGCTCATCAACCTTAATACCTCTGTGGCAGACGGGGAAACTTTGACTGCAATCTCTACCATCTACAAGGATAGAAAACAAGTAAACTCCTGAATATTTGCAACAGTGGGATGGATGACATTCTTACAGTTGCCACAAATGTATGCTTTCCAATGCAGCACAGGGGTCAGTTACCTTCCACCACTTTGTCTTGATCAAGATTTCTTATAGGACAAGCATGAGATTTTTACTTACCTTAGGAATTTATGTGTTTTCCTTTCACCCATGCTTTTCAAATATATTATAAGAAATATTGATGTATTCTGTTTCCTGGCTTATGTTCCTCCGATGATACGCGAGGTATGGAGTCTTGTTCCATGTTAACATCAATTGGATCAGTTTATCTTGAATGTACTTACGTCTAGATGGTCCTACCACTGCATTTTACTATCCTTCGCTTCAGATTAAAGATGGATTCAAGAGTAGCTTCTGACCACTACTGGGCTGGACACAGTCTATCAGCGAGAAGACACTCCTTCCTTCTATTTCATTCACCTGTAATGAAGAGTCTGACCTGAACTCCAAATCCACATACTCCAGTCATTTTAAAAACTTGCATTTGGATACTTGTTGAGACCACATCTACACTACAGAAGTTTTGCTAATAGATATACACACAAATGCCTTGCTGGCTGGAGGAACATTTTATGCTAGCAGCAGGGACCTGCTGCTGGTATAGTTAAACCACCTCCCTGAAAAATTCAAGCTCTCTAGCCAAAAGGCTCTTTTGCCTGTACATGTTGTGTCTGCTTTGGCTGTGGGTCCCAGGAGAGGTTCCGGCAAATCTTTGTCAGTGAAAATATTGTTTTTCCTACTCCTGAGCCAGTGGGGTTGTGGTGGGAAAACGTGGTATCCAGAACCTGCCTAGCATGACTCCAGTCCGCTTCCACCTCTCTCTGAGCAGACGTTATGATGAATGATGTGCAATATCTCATTTCAGGCAACTCACCAAGAATCCCTCCCCAGATTGCCGTAGCTGCTAGGAAAACCAGTATCCCTCAAATTAGACACCTACTTTAAAGAACAGTGTGCCTCGCAGTAACAGACATGATAAATGCTATGAGTAATGACAGATCCATGTGTTAACAGTACTCTCTATCAGCCACCTACTGGCTCATTTCTTCTTTTGATAAAAGCTTTTCTCCTCTGGTTATGTATGAAATGCACACTTCTTGTGTGAAGGTGGATCTCTCTGCAGAAGCAGTGGGAGCAGAAGGCAGAAGATCTTGAGTCCTGACTGCGGCTGTGAAACAGACGCGGTGCTGATCAAACAACTGGCGCTCTTTGCCTCAGTTTCCCCACTTATAATATGAATAATGTCTATGCTGTAATCGCCTTGCAAGGCGTAGTTAATATTTGCACAGTGGTGCTCTGGAGGTGCCAAGCATTGGATACTCCCAAGAGATACCAGTATCGTCCATATATCAATTATATCTACCCAGTGAACAAAAGCAAGCACAGATGCTAGCATAATGTTATGTATTTTAGTACAAAATGAAATAAAAATCCTGCCGTCTGTCCTCAGATTTCTTGTCAAACATTCATTGCTTCATATGCTGAAGCAGTAATACAAAGCATATTCCTATCCTACTTTATTTTACTCTTTGAACAGAACTCTACATAAAAAAGTGAGGAACCATGATTAAATCTTAATACAAAAAAGGGCTTAAGTTACATTCTCCTGGGATCATCTGTAGCAAGGCATAATAAGTTTCTCAATATCTGACCTAATTATATCTGTCCTTCTAAGTTTTGTTTCCCATAAGAGCTAAATGTCTATGGTTAAAAATAACATTTGAAACTCCTCCAAGTTCCAACAGGACTTTTTCAGCCTCTCTCAAATTTAATATCTATTTTTAATTTGTTTTAATTTTCACTCAACTTTAAAAGTTATGATTTTGAGGGTGGCATTCTGCTCTATTATCCAGATCCTAAAAATGTTTGGGTTAGATAAACTCGAGAGCTGGGGGAAAAATTGTTACATGTGTTTATTTCATGTTGGAAAAATACCACAGCTGTCGAAACAAGTAACACAGAGGCATGGGGAAGGAAGGATGCCTCTGCGGCTGAAAAGGAATTGGCTCTGGTTAGAAATGTATCTTCTGGGTCATGTCAAGGTCTCTGACAGACAACGCTGGGCAATTCTGCGATGGCTGTTTGTATCGTCTGTCCTTACCTGAGCACCCAGCTCTGCCAGCAGTCATTGCCCCAGAGCAACGATGATGGAAGATGATTCAGGCTCAAGCCCCTGTGACCCGTCCATTCTGTTTGGAGCTCCCCATATCCGTGGGAAAGCTAGCAATGGTGCTAATATTGGGATGGCAGAATCCTTCATACTCATCTCTTCCTGGCGGCCTGTTATTAGAGGGCTGGCACAGACCTGAGGCTGGGAATGCCTTGCATCTGGATCCACTTCACATGACAGTCAGAGATCCCAGTGGCCATTTAAAACCTTTGTGCCTCAGTTTCCCACCCATAACACACGGATTAACTTCCTGATCAGACACTATGAGGCTGAAGTCCTAAAGTTTGCCAAAGGCTAGGGAATCAGGTATAACGTGTTTAAGAAATACAAGGGATTATTATAACCAGTCACACTCCATTCCCAGGGAGGCTGATAATGTTTATACAGTGCCCTCCATTGTGAAGAGGCCAGGAAGAAAGGGAGCCTGCAAACAGAGGTGCAAGCAGGATTTTTGGATAGGAAATTCAGCTCAGCCCTTCTCTGTTGAGAGGCTTTTTTTGGCCTTGTGAAAGGAAGACTCTGGAGATCACACTGACTGTTTGAATATCAAGCCTTGTCCACCTGCAGGAGTTCTGCGTTCGTCACTGTGGACGGGCCATAAAGCCTCATCCCGGAGCTTTATAAACGGTGTGGCTGGTCACAAGTGCAGAGTCGGCATGAGCTCCATTTTCACGGTTCAGTTCATGGGAGGGGGGCACAAGCTGAACAACAAATGCGGTTTATAATTGCCCAGCCGTTCTGCTTTGAGGGTCTGGGAGACTTAAATGTCACAGTATACAAATGGGAATTGTTGGGAGGAATAGAGCGATGCAAGGCTCAAAGTGATTTCAAAGGCATCCAAGTCCAGTGCTTTCTCTAGTTCATAGCACAAGTTCAAGGTTGGAGTGGATTGCCTAAATTCCCTCAGAAAGAGGCAGTGGAGGGCCGTGAGGACAAGGCGGCAGCTCCTCATGGGTCCTGCGGTGAAGAGGTCCACTTCTGTTAGATGGGCAGCAGCGCAGTTTGGTGGTTACGATATTCCTGAAGGATGTGTGCATTCAGATCCTTGCAGGCTAAGACAGGTGAGCTTGCCGGTTTCACTGACCTTGCCTTAACCGTCAGGCTATTCTTCTGGTACAAAACCTGATTGCAAGCTCTGAATCCTAATTTAGCTGAAGCATCTGACTTTTCCCTAAGAACTCGCATGAGGGACACATTCATACCTTCCCTGTGGACTGCCTTAGAACCACAGGCTGCTGTGAGCCCCCTGCTTCAAATGTAGCCCTCTGCTATGGGGAATTCAAGGCACAGCCAGCCAAAAGCTCCTCAGAAGAGCCAGTGGCACTGAATATTGACATCCTGAGGACAAGGGGCCAGGGCTGGGTTGCTCCTGCCACAGGAAAGGGGAAGGAAGGGCAGCGCTGTGACGGAAAACCAGGCTTGTTTCTGCTGCCTCTACTGCAGAGATAGGAAGGGTGAAGACAGGAGGATGGGGCCCTCCCTTTACCCCTAACTGCTGCCCTGGCTGTCTGCACTCCTCTGCCGACCATTGCAGCTGTGAGCCTGGCTTCCCAGGGCTGATGCCTCATGTTGCTGTGACAGCCTGCGGCCCTACACCCGTGCTGCCCATGCCCAGCACTCGCCCTGTGTGGGGTGCACGTGACGGCGTACATTCCCTGGCTGCATCTGCAGCACTTTTCTTCTCTGTGGCAAAACACCATCCTGTCCCTGCGGAAGTCTTGGCTAATATCTAATATCTAGTTGGACTGGATGATCATTGTAGGTCCCTTACAACTGAACTATTCTATTCTATTCTATTCTATTCTATTCTATTCTATTCTATTCTATTCTATTCTATTCTATTCTATTCTATTCTATTCTATTCTATTCTATTCTATTCTATTCTATTATCACAGAGCGTCTTACTTTTCCCAGTGGTGGGATCCCATACAGCGAGCATTTCGCAAAATGTCTGGAGGTAAGGCCTCTCCTCCAGAAAGAGAAACCATCACGGGGTGGCTGGGGTTGGCGCTGAGCAGAGCATCCTGCATTCATCCCCAGAACAACAGAACCACTGGGAAAAGAGGAAAGGAGGCAAGACAGCAGAGATGGGCTTTACTTACACAGGATTCCAGCTACTTTAGTTGGGGACTGGAATACAGCAGTGGTACCCCAGCTCACTTGTAATGCAAATGGAGAATTTTACATGTGAATTAAATGCAGTGTGCTTCTCTTCTCCATTTTCTAGCTATTCTCCCCTGGATAAGGTGTCGAACTGAGTCTTTTTCTTTTACCCATCTGGCTTTTTAAGAATAAGAAAGAAATTAAGGATCCTTGACACTGCTGAAAGTTTAAATAGCCCCAATTTTTGGAAAATGTTTTTTTCCCTAAGGATGTTTTCTAATAAAAAGATGGTTTGCAAGCACCCAGCACATGACACTCTTCAATGATATATCACAGCTCTACCACAACCACTTTGGGAAGCAGTAGATGGGAAAACTGCCATCACAAAAAAGCCAGTATAGATATATCTTGAAATAAAAGGTCTACAATTTTACCAACATTAGGCATCCTATTTTGGGAAGACACTTAAGAGAGGCCTTTTTTTTTCCAGAAAATACTGACATTTCCAAAAGCAAGATATTCATAGGTGATGAGAGTGATTTACAGCATTAGGTGCACACAAAGATCCATTTGCTTCTAGACTGTGAGCAGGAATGTCAGAGACTCATTTCTAAATTGGGCACTTGCACCTGCATGCGCAATATTCCAAACATAGTAGGTGCTTCTGACTGTTTTCCTATGTCTGATTTTGAAAAATCTGTTCCTTGCTAGATTGAACTCCTTACTTCCCAAATACCATGTTAAATATGAGTTTGGATGTGATATTCACCCTGGAGTTCTCTGCAGGATCAGTTCCGATGTTATGTTTTCAGATGTTATTTGTTTTCATTGTTCCATAATATTTTTTGTCCTCCCTTCCACTTCTGTCTGATCTTCCAGTAAACCTTTATAATCCTGATGTGCTGTTTTCATAGTTTCTCCAGTAATCTCTTTGAAGAGACTGGACAAGCTAGACCATCCCTCAAGTGATGTAAAACATTTCCCTAATGTGGACATTATGTGTGCCAAGAAATTCCTGAATTAGTTAGAGTCTTTCCATACTGCATTCATGTATGTCAGCAGCAGTCACGGGAGCCATCTGTCCTTGCTGGAGACCGCTCATTCCCAGAGAGGCTATATTGCACCTCTAGGTCACTACATTGGCCTCTGCCAGTTCCAATAAAGGGCTCCCCATCCCTCACCGGGAAATATCCACCCCCAGCTATCACCTGCCAAAAGCCCATCATGACAGATTCTTTCAACATCCTACAAAACAATGCAGATAACCAATGTTGGTTTATTTTTATGGCTAAATACTGTCCAGATGCCTCTTTTTAAAGAATGATCTTCTTTTTTTTTCTTCTTTTTTGGTGTCTAGAGCAAGTTCTGATCACCCAAGCAAGGCCAAAGCAAAGACACTTTAAGCAGAAAGACATAAAAATAGGATCCTCTCCCATGGCAATTTTGGATTCCCAGCAGAACTGCTCTTCAGTTGTTGCAACAGCCTTTACACAATCGCTGCTCCTCTGCTTCCCCCCCACACAAGGGAGATTTCAATCAACCCAGCTCTGCACCCTGCCTCCCTTAAACATAAAGGCTGGGCACAGACTGACAAGCTGGTGTGACACACAGCCAAGGTGCAAAGGCAGACCCAGGGCCCTTGCAGCCCAGTTGCGTGGCTCGCTGGGAGGTCAGAGCCTGCCACAGCACCCCTTTGCAGTCTGCTGACCCCTGCGTAGAAGACTAGGGGTCCTCTTGTTTCTAACTGCTGCAGACTTGCTAAAGGGAATGAGGGTTTGTTCTTCTATCTCTATTTGTGAAAGCATTCAAATACTGAAGTTAAATCCAGGCTTATCCCCTCTTTTCTTTACATAAAAGCTCCCACTCAAAGCAGACATGTTCTCAAATCTATTATCCTCTATATTGTTCATAGTGGTTCTAATTTTTCCCACGTTGCTCAAAGCTCTATCCTCAGGTGACTGTTCTCTGAGCTTTTGCAGCTCAGCTTTACCTTTCAAATAAGATTTATCCATTAAAAAACAATTCCACTGCTTTTTGCAGCTATCATTTTGTCACATATGGATTTATTCAATAAATGCTTTTAATAGCAACATTTCTAGGCTTTGTTTGTGAAGAGCTGCCAGGCTTTTACAAGCCAGGGTTGGCACAGATGCTGAATTGCCTCTCTCTACCCAGGGGAGAGTTCCCTGCTGGTCATGACAGAGGTCCTGCACACACAACTAAATGAAAGGAAATTAAAAATATGAGTATCTACATAATTCACAGCCAGTAAATGGTGGAGAGTATCAGGCTTCCAGCAAATTCTGGACCTCAGCAAAGCTTCTAATAAAAGCAGGAATATGTGATTTTAATGTGCAATTCCGAGATCTACCCAAAGACCTAAAAGCCCAGCTTCAACACAAGTACCAGGGCAGGGAACTATAAAAAGGCCATCAGCAAGAGCCAATTCAGCCAGCCCAAGGGCACTGGGAAATAACAGCTGACAGGACAGAAGAGAGAGGTCAAGATCAGTATGCCAAAAATCTTTCATTCCTGGGTCAGCCTGAAATTAAGCAGCATTGCTGTTGTCTATCTGCTGCTTGC
Organism: Phalacrocorax carbo; assembly: GCF_963921805.1. Taxonomy (NCBI): domain Eukaryota; kingdom Metazoa; phylum Chordata; class Aves; order Suliformes; family Phalacrocoracidae; genus Phalacrocorax; species Phalacrocorax carbo. The sequence continues at coordinate 23,707,044 of NC_087514.1, forward strand.
TGAGGACCAATGGGTGCCTAGCATTCGCATCTCAGTGTGCATGGCATCCACCCATGCAGGCCTTCACATGTGTCTCCTGAAGAACTGTAAAAAGTGGTGGTTGTTGAAAAAGAGAGTGAGTCTCTTCTTTTATTCTGTTTCCCCAGTCCCTGGCTTTTTCTGAGGTCTTCACATGTCTATTGCTAAATCCTTGGCCCAAATTCTCCTCCCTGAAAGTGGAACAGTAGTAAGTTTGTCTAAAGCAAAATTGAAAGAGAAAACAGAATACATTGCCTAATATTCTTTTTTAGGTTTTCCAAGAGTGATAAACTCCTTTTGGTGCCTCTTTTGCTTTCTTTCAATGAAATATTTAATACATTCACACATTAGGAGGATTTATTTTTGCTCATCTTCCTCCATTCTTTCCATAGTTACCCACAGTCCCACATGGACTTATTAATTAAATTCTCTTGGTACAGTGTTATCTCTCTCTGACTATCTCTATTTTCTGTACTGCAGCTTGTGTACATTGTTGAGAGGAATCAGAGAGAGCAAAGAACCAAATAAAAAGATCCCTCCAGGAATACAGTGTTCGATTATACAAAGAAAACCCGCAGTTTAGATTGCTCATCCTTATTTCCCAGAGGAGGCCTCAAATATCTTTGTTCTTTAGCTTTTTAGAAAGAATTTCCTTTTCTGGTAAATTTATTTTACCTGTGAACTGCAGGCCAGGTTTTTGGTCACATTTACCTGCTTTTCCATTATCAGCTGTTACATATTGTTCTTCCCCATGCTCTGCCTCCAACAATCAGCTTCAGGGTGTTTTGCAGCACTCCCTCCCCATGGCTTTGTGCCCGGGCTCCAGGACCTTCCACCAGCTCTGGGTTTCCTGGGGGGAGCCTGGCTTCATGTGAACAACACAGCGGGTTCTTCTCACAAATGACAAAGTGTCATAAATGCATTACTGTTGATAACAGTGATGATGAGATCCCTGGAGATGCCAGGAAAGGAATGAATGTGGGGCCCAAAGCTCCCTCTCACCTCCTGAAGTGCTGTACATGTTTTACGGACAAAGAACAACTTCTGCTCCCGGAGTTGTCAGTCAAAGCTAGCTTCCTCGGTGCTAAAGTTACTATAAATATCAGAATAACTCTTAAAAACACTAATGGGAAGTACAGTAGTATATATAATTCACCAAGCATTTCAAGCTGTTGACTCCCTGCCTCCTTGAAGTCCACACATTTGTATGATTCATAGCCATCACACCTATGTTCTGTGTGCACGCATATACATGTTTTGATATGTTCAGTATTTTGCTCTTGTCTAAAAATAAAGCTGTAAAATGGAAGGGGAAAATCCATTTACTCCTTTAGACTTTATGCTGGGAACCTGATATTACCTCCAGTTTGCCGTCTTCCCAGCTGGCTAGATATTTTATTGTTTATGTTGGACCTCCTCCAAGATTAATGGCATCATCTGTACAGTTTTAACAGTCTAATCTTGCTAAATCTCTTTGTTTTGAAATTTGATTGTGCCTGATCTTCATTATTTTAATTGTTTAATGTATTATAATTAAGGCTCAATTAGATCTAACAGATCGCAATTCAGCCCAACATATTCACATCCGACTGTGAGCTGCGGGAAGCACAAGACAAACCAGGCTGATTCCATGCCGGTTTTTCAGTCCAAAGACCAAGTGCTATTTTTGCCACTGACTTATGTATGACTGCAGGCAAGTCATCTATCTTTCTGTTTCTCCAAGGGATTCCAGCTTGTTGTGTTTATAGCCTAACTGGGTCTCAGCACAGGTTGACATCTTCACACTCAAGTCTTACGGAAATAACAATAACAACCCACAGCCCATCCCATAGGCAGCTGCCGTCTAACTGGGACTGACTCCTCTTTATACGGAGCACAGGAAGAAAGACCGTGAACACGGAGGTTTGTAAGTATGCCTGTCGTTTCAGTGTAAAATGTGGAAACCTCCCTTTCCTCCCCACCCACCTCATATCAAGTTCTGGCAAGATTTTGGTACTTCCCAGAGGACAGGCTCTCTGCCTACGTAGAAGGATACCTCTACTTGCTGTGCACGACACAGCCCCGTTGGAGCCATGCCAGTTGTCTCCTGAAAACTCTGTTGCTTCAGTGTGCAGCAGGCCAGGCCTCCAGATACCCTGCACCATCTCTCCAATTGTGCATCTTCATTCTGCCTGCATCCCAGGTCGCAAGGAAGGATCTCTCTTTGCCAGGGGGTAAGAGCCAGTTGTTTCTTCTGAAGATGGTGCTGGGAGAAGAGCAAGCGGGTATCATGTTTTCCTTTCAAACGGTGAAGGAAGTTGCCTACCTTCTCTTCCCCATCACCTTAACCCAGCACTTCAGAGGGACGGGCAGTCACCCACAACACAACACAACACAACAGGGGACCCAGATTTACTTCACTCCTCCACCCAAGAGAAGACGAACGCATTTCTTCAGGACACACTCTTGCTATCAGGGTCCACAAGGGGACCTTTAGCTCCTGCTAAAAATTTGCCACATTTGTCCAAAAATTAGTGACAGCACATTGATCCTGAGAGCAATCGCAGCCTGCTGGTCTGCTGGCCAGAGCTCGCAGCCGAGGGCAAGGAGATCTGGTCCTGCTCCGTGCCCTAAGGACTACTTCTGTGCCTTATCTGGTGATTATTACTGTGTAAAACAAATAAACTCAGATTACCTTTCTGAGGAGTATCAGGGTTCCCTAGCATCTTCCTTGTGGCAGTAAGCAGTATGGTGAAAGACTGAAACCACCCTCTAGATAACGAATCAGACCTTGACTTACATCATCATAAAAACAAGATGGGAAGAAACAAACGTATGCAGAAACCTGCCATTTTCATCTCCACTAGGAAACCACGTGTAAATACCCCCCAACCTGATAAAAGGCATTCCCTTCGGCATTGCAGGCAGCCAACTGCACGGGGTCGTTAACTTGACAGTAACGAACATATGGCTCCAAGGAAGACACAACAGGTGTTACACAAAAACAGCACAGGCACTTGGTCCAGAGAAGATGGCCCTCACTAGGTTACAGAACAAGCCCCCCACCACTGGCACAGCACCTCTGACAAACACTGGTTTTGCAGTATCAATGGTTCTGTAGGCTCAGCAGCCAGCCTTCTCTCAACGTATTTCGTTCAGATTAACTAAGTCCTTCCCCAAAAAACCCAAGAAAAAACAGTACTCTCCTTAAGAAGCTCGGATCAAAAGAAGCAGAAAAGAGGATCTCTAGCAAACATGGAGATAGAATTTAGACTTTAAAGCCCTAAGAACAAAAAAAATATATGCCTCCCTTATTTTTAAGTGCCTTTGAACATTTTCAGATCTGTAAAAATATTCAGTTAGAACAACTGTAATCAAAATAATATACTGTGCCTTTTTGTAATCTAGTTTGGGGATTATTTTTCACTCCCAAAACATAGCACAGGCTCATTTTTAGGTAGAGAAACATTTTTATTTTTGCAACTTATTTTTCCTCTGAAGAAAATGTGCTTTTAAATTACGTGCAGGATGGATTCATAAATTTGAAGCAGTTTGCAGGCTGTTAGAGCTGAAAAAATAATTTGAGAGTTTGCAGTGTTCGGTCCAGGTATTCTCACATCCAGCCCTTTCAGCTGAGACAGTCCCGATGGCTGGGCACAGTTCAGCTGATGACTTGCTCTTTGTCAGCAGAGCTGCTGAACATTTCTGACTCAGGTGGGCAGAACACTTCACACCCCAGTAGCCATGGCCACAGACTGGGAGGAACCCAGCAGGAGCTATTGTTGCCAAGGGAGAATTTGTCAGAGCAAGAAGCTGGCTGGGGAGTGCTGGGGATGGTAGGAGTAGGCCAAAATCACCAGCAAGGCTGGTCTGTGGGAGTAAGATCATGGCGGGGGGGTGTGGATTTTTGGTTGGTGGCAAAGCACCAAGTCATAGAAAAAGAGCACTTTAGCGCCGTGTATATCCAAATAAACGTATTGAAGAACATCCTTTGAGCTGCTATGCCTTATTTATTTGAAGAGGTGATATGCTGGGGATATGAATTGTTCTGTGAATGTCGGGGTGGTGCCAGGGACTGCATGAGCCAGGGGCAGGACATGCCGAGCAAACTCCCAAATCTTGCTGGGAGTGGCATTCTGCACAAGCGCCAGGAAAGGCTTCTCGAGATACAGTTGATGTACACGTACATCAGCCTAGCTTGTTACCCAAGAATCTGCAGAAAAAGTCTTCCCCTCGTTTGCGTCCAGCTGTTTGAGGGTAGGTTTGGTATTGTAGCTCAGGTACCTGTGCACCAAGAGCATTCAGAAAGAGAAGTACTAACTGCGTTTGCCTCATCACCACTATCTGTAGGAGATGGGAGAAAATAGTTTGGAGAGCTTCGTGTCAGTGCTGAGTAGCTGTAGCATATACGCACTGACTCATGGATTTAAGCCTGCTCTGTGGAGATCAGGACATTTTTAGAACTTCCTGCCTGAAGACCAACCATAGCTCTAGCTGGACACTTCCAAATCTCCGCCTTGTCTTATAATCTGCTTATTAATATCCCCACCCCATTGCTTTTCCAATAGTTGCAGGATGCAGTACAGATCTTTCCATCCTTTAAGACCATCTATGGATTTCATCTGTAGTAGTGATTTTATTGCTTCTTTTTCTTCAGCCAAATTCTGAAATTAGATAGGCCTCAGACTTCTTTTAATACCCTCCTTCCTTTTCATTTTCACAGCAGGTAGAACATTTTCTACACTAGGTTTTTTGGGTTTAGTTTTTATCCCCAAATCTTGACCCTCTACCTATTCTCCTTAGAAGAACACCCAATCTCTGCTTTCAGGTTCTGATCTTTCCTTGTCAAACCATCTTCTCTGAAAATTGGCAGTGGTACACATCTTAATCCATGGCCTAGCAAGTCTTCCTGTGTGCTGTTGTCTCCATACAACTTCTTGCATTTGCAGGCAGGAGCTGTAACCAGCTCTGGTGACAGTTTTTCCGTTAAAGAAGAAGAAAAGTGACATTGTAAAATCTGGAGCTTATCAACAAATCTGTTGGTGAAGCTCAGAGGAACTCACAGCATTCTGAAGTTAGTCTACTGCTATTATTGCTGTTTGCATGCTGCCTATCGTATCATAGAGATCATTTGGTTACAGCCTAGCTGCACTCTTAATTAGCTTAGCCAGAAGCCTGCCAAGTTTGAAAAAGAAAAAAAATGTTTAACAGAGAAGTGAGACATTAACTATTTGAGACATAATAGCATCCATAAACTCGGTAGTCTTCTTCAGCAGTTTAACTTTCTTCTCATCAAAACCTCATTTTCAAGTTAAGTAATAAGAAAAAGAGAATCTAGAAGTTGGGGGAAAAAAAAAAAAGAAAAGAAAAAAAAAGAGTGCCTGCCCTGTGAGACCGCAGGCCTGGAGGCTTTGCTTCAAAAATCTTTCCTCAAGGCTTAGGTTTCAAATTCTGCCCTAGATAAATGACAGAAAGATTGACTTGGTAACTCTGGCCCTGGCTTGCAAGTGATAGGGTGGGATCTCAGCCTCTAATTCTGCTTCAGGTTTTCCATATGGCCACAGGCAAATCACGCGGGCGTTTGCCTGAGAGCTTTGTCCCTATGGAGCCTCATCCTGCGGGACTGGGTGTAGATGTCAATTTGCTGCTGACCTTTGAACGACTGTAAAACTGTAACTTGGCCACACTGCAAGCACTCCCACTAATTTTATACTTCCTGGGGCTTATCTATTATGCAAAACCAGACAGGTTTCACAAGCTGGGAAGTTGTGCAGAAGAGCAGCTTTTATCATAGCCCAGTACTATGTATGTGTCTATTCTCTGTTTTGACATCAGCTCAATTGTGTCCTGTTTAGATAATTGACCAGAGAGAAGCTACAAAAACTTTCCATGTTAGATAAGGTATCCATCTTGAGTAAGAACCTGACAGAAAGGCAAAAGGGAGATAAGGCATTTTAATTTGTTTCTCCAGCTAACCTAATCTGTGACATAAACAACTCTTGCCTGGTTTTTTAGAGCAATACAGACCCTGTGGGACAATTGTAAACCTCTGTACCTTATAGGCATATTCTAAAAACATTGTGATGTTGGGTTGGATATACCATTTGAAATGTGTGTATAGATTTTAAAATTAAAAATAATTTGCTTAATTCTAGATAGCTTCTTTTAAACTAGATTCACTCGTCCTACCACACAATGGCTGGATCTTTAAAATGTCAGGTAGCTGGCGGGGGGCACAATAAAAATCCACAAATATTTGATGATTATAAATATCAAAGCAGGAGATTCTCTAGTCAGAATGGAAAGGGGTCAGAACCAGTTAGTTTTGTTACAGCTATTGATACAAGCACATCCTAACAGCCCAGCTGAACTTTCTGGATGAAGAAACAGCCATTAACTGGCTCCCACCAGGGAATATCTGAGACCTCATTACTAAATCAGACAGAATTCTTAGGCTGGTTAAGTTACAGGAATTGATGCCAAGCCAGGAGAGCAAGGGGAATACAAAGATAGTAACAGACCCTGGAGATCCTAGGAGGAAAAAAGGTGTTCAGGGTGGGAAGGAGGAAGAAGAGGCAGGGCAAGAGAATCAAGCTGCTCTGCAAGAAATAAAACAAACAAGGTGGGGTTTGATAGATTGTTTTCATGGACTTGTGTTCTTTGTCTCCCAAAAGCTCCTCTGCCATAACAACCTCACTTCTGAAACCCACTCTCCATATAGGGCACATGCTATGTTCAATCAAAAATCTTTGAGCATACTCTGGCAGGCTGGCAGCTCTCAATCGCTATATAAAGGCTGGCTTCCACCTGCCTTTTCCACAGCGCAGGCATTTAATTATGCGCTTTGTCCTCCGTACAGCTGCAGTTTTTCATAGACCTTATTTATCTTGAGATATCAGCTCATCTTTCAAATTTGGTTGAAATTGGGTCCCAAAGTTTTTAAGGCGAATTGCTGAATGTACAGAGAGATAAACAACACAATCTCATAAACCTCATTTCAAAGGCAACCAGGCTAAAAAATGCCAGTTTTTAATTTCTGATCCTGTTCGTGCCAAATGTTGTCTAACATTTCAGCAGCAATCTGTGGCCCTGAGAGCCTCTTTCAATATCCTATCAAGAATATAAAATAAATTGTGATAAATGTAGTCAGTATAAAATAAAATGAGTTGGTTGCTGGGATGCAAAACTGAGGTTGACAGGCAGTTGAGAGGAAACTTGCATGAAAATGCTTATTTTATGTATTTCTTTGGGGCTTAGCAGCCTGGAGCTGTCAAGATGGTTTTGCACATGCTCAGCAGCAAAAACGGGATCTGAGCGATCTTACCAGTGGAAAATGTAAGTTCCTACTGCATTAAGAAAACCTTCAAGGTCAGACATGCAATTAATGCCTATAACTTGAATAAAGTTACTTAATTAGGGGCCTAATATTCGTTCTAAATTTCTTTAGTAGCCTGTTGTGATAATTTTACGAAAGGCTTGCGAAAATCTAAATAGAATAGACTAGTTAGCTCTCCTTCATCCATACCGCTATCGAACCATTCAGATACGAGGATGAGATTAATGAGACAGATTTTTTGGCTCTAGAAATTGTCATTTCTTAGACCACCTCATAAAATCACCTTTGAGGTGCTGTATCATTCCATTTTTAAGTAGAACTTCAAATGATCATCACTGTATTAATAATTCATTGGATTACCTTTAAAAAATACAGGTTCAATACATTACTCATTGATCCTTTTAATGGCAAACATTTATAGCGAGAGTTTGCATATACCCTATAGCAGCTACACTATTTTGTTTTTGAGGTCCTCCAGAAATCCTCAGGGTGTACCTTATGAGACTGGTAACTTGGCATTTTTCTGATGCCTTCAACTCTAACAGCTACTGTATATTTCTAAAGAATGTAAAGAAAATAATAAATAATTTATCATTTAAAAAAATAACGGACAAACTAACTCAGAGTAAATGCACAGCAGACAAGAAAGTCTGAACTTAAGTGGTAGAATCAACTTGAAACAAGACATTACGGTGCCTTTTTCCTGACAATCAACATTAAAATAACATTAGCTAGTAAGCTCAAATAAATAAAAAATAAGTCTGAAAAAAAATCAAAGTAGGTGTAATAGAATGATGTTAGTCACAAGTTTGCTTCAAGACATCCTGTCTCTTCTGGTAACACTTTTTAAGTTTTATCTTGCTCACTCAACAGCAGTTACACATAACAGAAATGAATACAAGCTAAAAGAGTTCTCAGTTCCCAAATCCCAATGGCTATTGCTTGCAAAAAGAAAAAAACTGTTTTCATCTATAAAACAACAGAATTACTCAGGATTCAGTAATTCAGGGTGTAATTCAGTCCTGTGTGGAGGACCAGGATAAGACAGACGCATAATTTATCAACACCATGTTAAATTCACTCAAACACATACTTCCAGCCCTGGAGGACCCACGTTCAGTCGACGCTCCCAGTGGCGTGGGCAGCCAACTGCCTTCACGCATCCCAGCGCAAAGTACGCCGTTTTGGCACCATCCATCTTGCTTCCCGTAGGGAGAAATGGAGGAGAAAACATATGTGATATGCTCTTTCAATGTATGTTTGGAAGACACACAAACGCCTCAGCATTGGGCAATCAGATAGGAATGAGAATATAATAAAAGCATAATATATAAAACATATATGTTGCACTTGCAGGTCTCTGTCTAGCCAAGCGGTTTCAAACACCCGTGTTAAACCTCCTTTATGTTGCTGATGGTTGGGGATATTTCATTTGATTTCTTCATGGTTCTGATGACTGCAGCAGCATCCCTAAAACGTTCCCTTGCTGCATCTTGAAATAGTCTGATTAATCAATCTTATTCAAGAGTGATGAACTTTGTTCTTCCGTGCAGCTTTTGAGTTTGCATCTAATACTGTAGAATCAAGTCAGGTACAACACAGAAACAAACTGAATTTTCCATGGGAAAGTAGATACACCTAAAGCAATGCCAAGTTGCCTGATTTCAAAATGAGCTCCCAGCAATGCAAGACTTTGCACACTTTTACATTCAATACGTAGGTGCTCAGATGTAACTGATGCACTCAGACACGACAATGAAAGGAACCAAATGAGATCTGTATATGGACCTACACTCTACAGATAGGAGCCTTCTCACCCAGACCTCTCAAGCTCTCCTGCCAACTCACTGCTTACAGAAAGCTACTGCAGCCCTTCAAGTGCAACCAGGTCCTGATGTTCTTCCCCATGTCATATGCTAAAAGTCAGAAATATAAGTTATTTAGATTAAATTCAGCTTTTTAATGACACCTGTACAAACTTAAAGCCTTTCATACCTTCCTGGAGCTTTTTATAAATGAGAAAGAACAGTATCTAGCTTCCTTTCTCAGGAAGGTCAGTATGCAGTAAAGAACAGTGCTGATTTATCTTCATCATTTGGTGACAAGTTCTGTGAAGGAAGTTGCCATTTTACATCACTTTTTTTCAGAATGAAGGAATGTTCATCACTTCGATGCCATTTATTCAGCGGGTATCCTGACATCCTTCTTGGATACTTGTCAATTTGGTGACAAGATGTTTGCAAACATTTTAAAATTATTTTTGTGAAAATTACCTTTGTGTTTTATTGACGGCCAAATCTGAGGAATCATCCTAGGGGACACTTCCAATCACTCACTAACTCTCTAATATATATATATATATTTAAACTAGTCCACATCCAAAATCGTTTCAGGATTTTAATCCAAGGTATGGGATTACTTAAGCAGGCCTCACTGGTACTCTGATTCTTCAGCTAAATATGCCATTTTCTATAAAATTTGGCTATGGATAGACAGGTGAGGAGGTTAGAGAAGGTTCTCATGACATCTTTGATGAGGCAGAGAGAAAGGCCATGTGGGATCCAGCAGCTCTAACTACTTTCCACTCAGTGATGGAAAATAGCAGCCTTTTACACAATTTGTATGTTTTATCACTGGCACCTGACACAGAGTCAGAATCTGACTAATTTTAGACCACTGCAGGGGGAAAAAGGAACAAAAAGAAAAATCTAAAATGCACCCATCCTTCACTGAAGTCTCTCAGTTGGGTCAACCTACAAGAGTATCCCAAGGACAAAGGGTGTCAGTTGATCCAACAGCACAGACTACAAGGGAGAGGAATGAAGTATCTCATTCCCTTGGCAAAGCTTGAAGTTTGACTTGTAAATCACAGGCTGTGGCCAAGGAAATAAAGATAGCTAGGACATATTCCTAAAAATGTTAATAAATGTTTTTTATTCCAGAAAAGTGGTAATACTCTGATGATCTTGCTCTTGCTAAGTGGAAGGCAAGAGGCTCAAAGCCCTACAGAAACACACAAAGGCTGCATAAGAGTACTCCTATATACAGTATAATCATGTAGCCTGAGAATCAGCACAGAAAGGTATGTATGTAACAAAGTCAAAACAGTCAGGATTTTGAGCAAGCAGCTTTCAGAAAAGTAGCTCCTGACAGCAGGAGAGCATACAACAGAGCTGCCAACTCTTCTTTTTTTTTCCCCCTGCAGGCCGCAGATTTGCAGAATCATCTCCTGGTCTCCAGAGAAATGCCCTTTGCTAGGCTGCCTTTCCTCATTTTCCTGTTCCCAGGAAAAAAACAGTCAATCAGAACATCTCCATTTTCTAGCAGCAGCCTGGTTAGCACTGAGAGCAACCACTGCCGTGCCTTCCGGTCCTGACCACATTCGCCGACTTTGAAGAGCTATTCCTACAGACTTCCTGGACTGCCTTCTGTGGCCTATGCGAGGGTAACCCCCCAAAAATCCTGCCATCTTCTAGTTCATAGATAACCCTGCCTTGCTACCTGTCCACTTTTAATTAAACATGGTTAGGCACAGGGAAGAATAACTAAACACTTATGGGACAAAGGATGAGAGGGAAGAAGAAAGAACTAAATGCTGTGGTAGAGGGAAAATAAAAGATATCTGGGTCGTCCCCCCACCCTGTCCCTCAGTTTCTTCCTCTCATATAAGAAAGAGAGAAGCAATGTAAATAAACATATATATATATACTTTTATATGCAAATGTGTCTAACTCTACAAATGAGTTTTTGCTCCTAGCTGCCGACAAGTACGCCTGACAGTCTGAGATAGTGAAAGTGCAAGTCATTGAACAAAAAGCTGTGTGGAGAGCAGAAGGGAAAATGCTTTTGAAGAAAAGGGAAACTGCTTAAAGCCTATCTTTTTAAGAGACAAAGTTCCCTGGTCAAAACTGTAATAAGAAAGACAAAATAAAACATTCCATGCTGGGGAAAAAGTGCAGGAAATATAAGAATAGAAGACAGCAGGAGAGTATCTGTTCACGAGACAGCGTATGCAAAGGTGAGTAATGTCTAATTCCTTGGATCTGTTTCAAATGGCAGCATTCATGAAATCCAGAGGAGTGGAAATGGTGTTTGGCAGAAATAACCCACTTAAAGGGGAAGGAGTGCAGCATCTATTGACACATGGGGCTGTTGGCAAACACAAACTATGGTTAGTGGCAATTAGGGTTGTTGCAGGAGATGTTCCATTCACTCCAAAACCAGAAATAATGGAAAGGAATGAATGGAAAGGCTGATGTTTTCCTTCCACAAAACTATTAATACAGTATTACAGGCTACTTCACAAGGAGTTCCCCTATACTTCCTGGAGATACCAAAAAGCAATACATACCTGTGCTTCATCTAACATATGCTCCAGTCTGGATTCTTTACACACTTTTAAGGATTATTAATTTTCCTGTATCAGTTAATTTTTCATCATGTTACCACAAAATATTCAAGCACCTCTGAAAATGTATAGTCTATATATGGGTGGTTGCCATTTCAATGAGACTTTTCTACAAAATAAAGGTTTAAAGCTTATGTTAAAAATGAACTCTGTAACATAACTTGAAGCAAGTTGCAGCAAATGCTGTGCCATCATACCATCTGTGTTCAAGTACAGCTCTCGAGCTCTCCTCCTATTGCTTCCTAAAGTGGAAAATAATGATAAAATATAAAAACAGATAAGACGAAGCATTGTGTATTGGAATACATTATGAACCTGAGTGTTACAATGCTTGTTTCAAAAACGAACTCTGTATCTGTATAGCCCAACAAAGCATCACTGGGGAAGTAAAAAGAAAGGTTATATTCTTCTTCACATTTAAATTAAGCAACAGCAATGTTCTCACCTGACACAGCTAGTAAATTCTGGTGAGCTTTGCTCTACCCGATATTGCCCGCTTTGCTTTTTTTTAGCTCTCTTCACAAGTGTTCCAGCAATATTCCACAGGAACGTGAATGAAATTCATTAAACCTTGGAGTAAATGGAAGGCACTAGAACTAATGAGAAATAAAAAAAAAAAACAAAAAAAAAAAACAACCCACTGTTAAATCAATGTCTAAGATAACAGAAGTTGCTGGACAAAACTTACATGGGGGAAAACATGCATTATGACAACCCCTAACATACATCGTAGGCCATGAGAAAGGGTAATAAGACATCCATAAACAAGCCCTGTAGGTAAAATGCCACGACAGAAAACCTAGATGTTCTTTATATGATACAATTTTAAGGGTAAATGAAGAAAAGCCCTATTCTTAAAAAGTCAACTTTGTCTTGCAGAGCTTAAAATAGCACCTTTCTGATATGCAGTCAAAACACATGATCGTTGCTTTGAAGATTTAGAAACAAAACGCTCGTCCTGGTCACTGTATTGCACTCTGAGGTCTACAGTCACCTCATCAATGCAGGGCAGAAGGGAGACAAGGAACATACCGAGAAGCTACCCCAGAAAGCGCCTGGAAAGGACAGCGAGAAGCATGCAGGCAAGACGAGGAGGCAGGAGGCAGCGTGCCTGCAGGAGAACCTGTTGACACTGCCGTCTCTGGTACCGCACCAACCTGATCTCGGCCAGACACTTGTCAAGAACGCAAATACATTCATAACTTCATCTTGCTTTCTGATAAGGAAGCACTGCACCCTTCCCACATACTACCCTACCAACAGGTTTTTATGACTCTCTCTACATAAATACACGTCCATCCTGTGCTGTGGCTATTCCTGCACGAGTTGTTTTGAACCATTAGTCAAGCAAGTATTTGTGATCCGAGCAGGAGTCGCTCAGAAAGCTGCTTTCGCTTGATTTCCAGTTACGGCCGGATCCACAGCTGGGATACAGTAACCACCCACATGACCAGAGCCTGAGGTTTTATAGGAGACCTGGCATTCAGAAGGGACAGGGCGGAGTGCTCACCGGAGCCTCACATAGCCACATGAGCCTGGAGGGAGCCCCCGGGGGGAATCTCCCTCTCCTGCTGGAAGTGCTCCTGATCTGCGACATTGCCAGACACAGCCTGAGTCTGGAAGATAAAATCGCCCTACCCCTTCTATCCTACCCGACCCTTTTCAAAAAACGTTATTGAGGTGCTTTCTCCATCTTATTTCTAATTCTGTTAGATACTACTGATCCCAGAGCCCAGGAGAAAGCATATGAGAGGCCAGGACACCGCCTACTTGAGTCAGGGAATCAAGCTGGGACAAGCTCTTCAAAAAGGGGACAAGTGAACGCATGCTTTGAACCCCTTTGGGAAACAATTTTTTTTTAATAAAAAAAGCATTTCCAATTTGTTGGAATGCAATGTTTATTATTTTAATACTCTTCCTACTCCTGTCAGCACATTCTCATCAACGTTTGCATGCCCGTTTGCCTTTCCAAGGGGGAGGCCTGCAAACGGACTGTTTGTATCTGCAGAACCTGGCCATGTTTCCACCCCACCAGCCCCTAGCAGGGTCTCCCAGAGCCCTGCTGCCATTCCCTGGGTTCCTGCCCAGGCTCCGTGTGCTGTCCTCATCTGGGTCTTCCCAACCCACAACCTCCTTCCTGCTCCCACTCCAGGAGTCGGCTCCCGGCACAGGGTTTGGCACCTTGCTCAGCAGCCACAGACCGTCACGCAGACCCCTATGGTCCCCGTCTCCTCCATACCCTGGAGCTTGCCCACCGACCCGGCCTTCACCACAGACACCCCACATCGCATTCCTGCAACTGAAAGGGTACCGGACACTCAGCCAGGCTCCGCGGGGGCTTGGCGGGGGGTTTAACGGGAAAAACTCGTCCCTCGTGGAACACGCGAATCCGAGAGAAGTCGCTTGGGGCGTGTGGTGAATGTGGGGGAAGACACCCACATGCAACCCACGGCCACATCGGGCGGTGCCCCCCGCCCACCCCCCCCGCTACGCTTCCACACGCTTCCACACAGCGCCCGGGGCCAGCTCCGCCACCGCGGGTCTCCTCAGCCGACCGGTGGTGAAGGCAGGGGCGGGTGAAGGGGACTCCCGGCCGTGCCGTGCCGTGCCGTGCCAAGCCAAGCCGTGCCGGACGAGGCAGCCGTGTCAGAGGCCAGGGCCGAGCGGGCGGGACACCGCCCTGCCCCGGCCGGGCCGGGTCCTGCGGCAGCCCCGCAGCGCGGCCGACCCCCCGCCCCGCTCGGCTCCGCAGTCGTTGTTGGGGGAATGGGGGGGGGGGGGGGGCGGCGGGTGCACGCGCCCGCGGGCGGGACCGCCAATTCTAGGCGTGTCCCGCCGACCCGCGCGCCCGTGGCGGTTGGCGAGGCCTCCGCCCTGCGGCGCGCCGGAGAACGGGAGAGGGAGGCGCGGGCTCGTGCTCGCGCCTTCGCCGTTGCCATGGCCCCGGCTGACGTCACGGGCGGTGCGCTGCCCGCGCGTTGCGGCGCGGTGATTGGCGGAGGGGCCGTGTGTGGCGCTGGGAGGGAGGGAGGCAGGCTGCAGCGCAGCGAGCCGCGAGGCAGGCACAGTCCGCGCCGGCCGCCCGCACCGAGACACCCGCCGCCGCGCTCCCGCCGCCGCCGCGCACAGGTAACAGGGCCCGCCGCGCCGCGCCGCCCTGGGGCCCAGGACCCTGCCCCCCGCCCCCGGGGGCTCGGGGGGGGGGGGGGGCGAGCCGAGCGAGGCGGCCGGCCGGCGGCCGGGCGGGCAGGCAGCGCCCAGCCCTCCCTTACCCCCCCCTCCTCGTCCGCGACGGGGCGGGAGCGGGGCGGCGGGGGGCGGCGGGGGCAGCGCAGGTGAGGCGGCGGTGGCGGGTGCCCCTCCCCGCTGGCGATGAGGAACGGAGGGGAAGGGGGAGAGCCACCGGGGGCGGCGGGGCGGGGGCGGCAGGTGAGGGACCCGCCCGTGGCGCGGTGCGATGCGGAGGGGGCGACCCCGCGCCCGTGGGTGTAGAGGGGTGGGTGGATGGGGGCGGTGGGGGTCGCGCCGCCTCTGCCGGGAGGGGGCGGGGGGCCGCGGCGCCGCCGCTGGGTGTGGTCTCCCGCCGGGAGCGCTGCCCGGGCGCGGAAGAGCCGCAGCGGCCGCCCCTCGGCCGGGCTCTCTCCCCTCCCCTCAGCCACCCCCGCCCGTCCTCCCCCCCCCCACCCCGCTCGGGGGGTCCCGGGGGGCAGCGGCGGCTCCCCAGGGCGGGGGGGGTGCTCCTCCTCCGCCGCCTCCCCCTCCCCACCCGCCCCGCCATTCCCCGGGGCTGGGCCCCACGGGCTTCCCCTCGTCCGGCCGCTGCCGGGGCGGGGAGGCGGCATCCTCTCCCCCCCCCCCCCCCCTTCTCCGCCGGTGGCGGCGCTGGGCGGAGGTGAGCGGGATTAACGCGCGCTAAAGTGGGCTGGGCTCCGGCGCCCATCCGCCATGACAAAGGCGGGCTTGGTGTCCCCGCGGCGGGGCGGATGCGGTGGCCGGCGGGCGCGGAGGAGCGGCCCGCACCGCGCCTCCCGGTCCGGGGGGAGCCCGCGCCGCACCTCACCGCGCCTCCCGGCCCCGGGGGGTCCCGCGCCTCACC
Organism: Phalacrocorax carbo; assembly: GCF_963921805.1. Classification (NCBI taxonomy): domain Eukaryota; kingdom Metazoa; phylum Chordata; class Aves; order Suliformes; family Phalacrocoracidae; genus Phalacrocorax; species Phalacrocorax carbo. The sequence continues at coordinate 23,722,881 of NC_087514.1, forward strand.
GCGCCTCCCGGCCCCGGGGGGTGGCCCGCTCCTCCCCCGGGCCGCTCCATTTTCTCCTGTCACCTCCCGGGCGGGGGGTGGCGGGCAGCGCCCAGCCCTCCCCGCCCCTGCGGGCCCTCGCCCTCCGCCGCCGGGAAGGATGCTGCCGGAGCAGCTTCGGTGGCCTGATAGCAACTGGCGTTTTAACCACGCTCTTCCTGGATCACGCCGGGTGGTAAATAACCGTAGCCCAAATACCTTGCCTTAAAATGGCTCCTTAACCGGCTGTTCGCCGTGCGGTCAAGTTTTCAACGCACACGGTAGCAAATGCAGCAGAACAGCCTTTGAGTTTTGTGCCCCGGTGTTGGGGGTAGAAGCTACTAAAACTTTCCCTTTCAGGTGACCAGAACGTTGATCTGCGCTTAATTTATTCCTAAATGGAAGATAGTGCTGCTATTGTTTGTGGTAACTTCCTGTAAAACGACAAAAAGGTTAAAGATCTAGACGCTTTATTGTTGTCTACGGAACATACAGAAATACATAAAGCGTACGTGACCAAAATTGGTTCTTGATTTAATAAGCTGGCTGAACTCTAAAAGGTGTATATCCCAAAGCACATTGCCAGGGCCTCAAAATTATCAAGTCAAGATACATAAAAGGATGGGGGGTGAGGGATCAGTATTCTTTCCTGACGTACCAAAAAAAAAGAGCCTGTTACCTCTGTTCAGCAGAGCTTGTTGTTTTTTTTTTTTAAGTGCTGATAAGATACTGGTTATGAAGCATCTTAGCCAGGTTGTGCTATCTCAAATACTGATCTTGAAGGAATATTTTTAAAAACTAAAATTTCCTTTTGTCTCTGAAATCATAGTCTCTCAGGCTGAAGAAGCAGTACCTTGTTCAGCCCTCTGTCTACCGTATCCCATTTTGGGAAAGAAAGTTAACGTTGATGGGTGTACAGCTGTAAATGTAGATATTTGGTGGATTATGACTTTGTAACATCCAGTGTGGGATTTGATTTGCAGATTCCTCTGCCAAGTCTTTATGCATTCTATTAAGGCACAGGGGGTCACCTGGTACAGGGAGACCTTTATTTGGTCTCTTCCTGTGAAAAACCTACTGTTGGATATGTTCTTTGTAATTTTTGTTATATTGATAATTGGACATAGTTGATGGCTGCAGCTTGAATGTAGTCTTACGAGAGAGTGGTGTCAAAGAACTAAGATCATTTATATGCATAAGATCAAACAACTTGCTCTCAGTTCACCTTTGGATGCTTTTGTTTGCATTTATTAAAATAATATCAAAATATTAAAATATTAACATACTTTTTAAATGTACCAGTTTTTCAGGCGGAAGCAGCGGCTTTAAGTCTTTGATACACATATCCATGTGACAGAGCATTGAGTGTTGGTATGCCTTGTGTTCTGCATTTCAGTTGTGCCTCTTACAGTTCCAAACTACTTAGAGAACAGTTGCTCTGCATATGAAGTTAAAACACCGTTGTCCTTGATTAATGTCTGAATAATGCCTCACTATTTTTCCTCTTCAGAAATATCAGCATGGATAAAAATGAGCTGGTGCAGAAGGCCAAACTGGCTGAGCAGGCTGAAAGATATGATGACATGGCAAGTTGCATGAAGTCTGTGACTGAGCAAGGAGCTGAGTTGTCCAATGAAGAGAGGAATCTTCTCTCTGTTGCCTATAAAAATGTTGTAGGAGCCCGTAGGTCATCTTGGAGAGTCGTCTCAAGTATTGAACAAAAGACGGAAGGCGCTGAGAAAAAACAGCAGATGGCTCGAGAATACAGAGAGAAAATTGAGACTGAGCTAAGAGACATCTGCAATGATGTGCTGGTGAGAAATAATGAAACTGTTGATCCATTTTTACTTAGAGTCACAGGGTAAAGGGTGCTGGGTCCTCTGGGACTACTTCTAGTCTGTCAGTAAAGCTGTGGTCTCCTGTGCTATATCTGAAGGACAGGGTTTAAAAAAAAAGTCCGGCTCTTTCTTTCCTTCTAATGTATTGATTATTTATATACAAATCATCATAGTTATGAATGCAAGTGTGAATTTGGAGACATGCTGAAACATTATTGCATATAAAGTAATAGGTATGAAAAATCAACATATGCCTCCGAGACTGAACTAGGTACAGGTTTGGTTTGGGGTTTTCTCCTCTGCCCTCCCCCCCTCAGTGCAGTATTTGTATCCTAGTTCGCTTTGATTTCTGCAACTTTAACGTGCTGCTCTAGTTGTAAGAGGTAGTTCTCACTCTACGGAAACTGTGCCCCTCCCTGGGTAAGATGATGTAATGTTAGTTATGACTCAGCCATGCAGAAAATTGTCTGCAGGAAGAGGCAGTAGAAAAGCTGTGATACCCTCTTAAACTTAAAATTTTTATTAGCAAACTAAAAGGGTGTTCAAATTAGATGCTTTCTGTGGTTTGTAGTTATGTTCAAATGTGCATGTACCTGGCAAACAAGCCTATATTTTCGTCAGGAGGCTGGTTTATGAAATCCAAACCTCTTCCAAATGCTTATTCCAGATTGTCAGATTTTTTTCCAAGTGCATATGCCTGTGGTGCTTCAGCAAGCACATGATGAACGGACATCCAGTCCTGCAACCAGTTGTGAGGTAGATGCTAACTGTCAGCAATACAACTGTCCGCTGGCCTGTGGACCCTGCTGGTGTGTCATCCCATATGTGACATGGGATCACATACCTGGAGATGACAGAACAATGTGTGATATGGGGGAGGTGTTAAATAGCGAAGTATGTGCTTGAAGATCTGATGTCAAACGAAAATTAAGATGGATGAGTAGCATAAATTTTGCTTGCTGTGTAAGATAACTAAATGACATGGGCGGTGATCGTTTCTAGAAGACTGGTTCTCCAAGGGTGTGTGAAAGTCGGCATGGATAACTCTTGAGTCTTGGCTTCCAGTTTAGGCTGGCTTCCATGGTTACTGTAACGCACCCAGTTTCGTATGTTTCATTGTGTTGTGTAAGGATAACTCTTAAACTTCCACTATGAAAATGGAAAAGCCAAACTTACACGTAGGAAAGAACTGATTTACTAGTGTTGTTAAGTGGTGGGTCATCTATTTAAGCCAGGGAAACAAGGATCCTAATCTGACATTCTAATTTCTTGTGGGTTGGATTTTTTCCCAATTATTTATTTATTTTATTGATGGGAAATTCCTCAGGAGTGGATGCTTTCAGTTCAGAGTGATCCGAAATGCTTTTGTACTACATTTGGATTTAAGAAATCGTTTTAATTAAGTCACTGGGCTTAGAAACCCCTTTTAGAAGAACTTAGTGTTTGCAATTAATTTTTTTTTTCTGATAATGGGAACCAGATTGAGGTAAAACTAGCTTTTTATTGTGCAAGCTAAATATAAAAACTAAAACAAAACCCCAGCTTTTGAGTTTGCTGCAGCAGCTGAAGTAGCAGGGGGTATGCACGGGTGCGGAATATTGTTAAATCTTCTGAATCTCAAAATGGACTTGAAATTCTCTTTGTTTTCTCTCATTAAAGAGGTAGTAATAAAATTTCTCTCATTAAAATAAATTTTCTCTCATTAAAGAGGTACATATATTATTCAAATACATTATTATTCTTTGACATGTTACTACTTTTATGCAGCAAATGGCATACAAATTTTTAGTGTTACCAGTCCAATTTTCCCTAATAGATTAAGGGAAGATTACTGTCCAGAAGAAACAATTCCTTAGGTAGTGATTAGCAGTAATAAAACCACTTTTGTAGACTTAGGTTTAAAAAGAAAAGCTGCTGCTTTTTTTTTATTTTTTTTATTCAAGGGATGGGACTTAAAACACTTTCAAACGGTATGCACTACATTTGACACTGCTGCTACTTGCATTGAAGAATTAGCTTTATATTCTTGCTTCTTTGTTGGAATATCCTGTTCACGTACATCCTTACTTAGAAAGATGGCTCACCATATTGCTTTATTTGAAAGCCACTTCGCTTTATCAGAGAGAAAAAGAATTGTGGTAACCTAGTTAGTTGGTTTTTTATGAACAGGAATCTGCACAATGGTACATGGAAATGTAGAACTTGGATTTTTTTCAGAAGAGCGCCTGTAATTTTTGTACAGCATAATCTGGTCTATAACTGTCCACAGAAGTGAAAAACAAGGCTTACCAAATCTTGATTTGTGTGAAGGATGCCATTAATAGGACCTGAAGTGTTAACAAACTTTCAAATACTTCAGTCACGAGCCTTACCAATTACAGTACAAAAGCAGCTTGGAAATTTTTGTGTCTTTTTATTAAGGCTGTGAATCTGTTTGAACTGTTGTTGTGTCTTCAGTTGCCTGCTAGGCTCTCTTAAGTAATATTTAATACCCTGGGGTGTTACATCACAGCTGAGCGTGGAAGTGACTGGTGTCCTAACTTCAGTGTTGAAGGGAGGAAACCAATTAAGAGAATGTGTTTGTGACTAGCAGAATGTAGCCAAAGCTGGCTTCTCTGCAGCTTCTTGCTCTCTTCCCTCATTTGTTGGAATCAAATTACTAGTGGATTGGAAGAAACAGCTTCTCTAATCCAGTAGGCACAGAGTATACTGAACTGTGCCTGGGTTCTGTTCCCAGCTCTTCCCTAACTTGCAGAGTGAGTAAGAGCAATTAATGTGAGACTTTTTTTCTTGCTTCATAACTATTAGAGTCAGTGACAAAAAATCTTAAGGGGTTACATGGGTCAGGTCCAACCATTTATTTTTCTTCTTTATGCTGACCTTGCAGCAGGAAAAGTCAGCATCTACATCCTTGCCACTTCTTAAATCTTGTGTTGCTTGAACCTGCTGTGGAGTACCTCTACAGCCCTACAAACAGCTGAACTCGTCTTCTTGTTTGCCACAGCTTCAGAGTGCTGCTGTACAAAGCAGAGACACCTAAAGTCTCTTGGTCCAGCACCAATTCTATCAGTTTACACCTGAAAATACCCCAGTGTATGTGTAACTGACTCTAGTTTGGAGTTGGCCTGGTAGTGCTGATAAACTGCAAATAATTGTGATGCATTGTGTATAGTCCAAGTTCCTCGCACTGTAACAATAAAGACGGAATTTCCAAATTCTTCAAGAATAATACAGTGTATGGGGGGAAGGAAGTACATTGCCATAATCGAGCATCTTAAATGTGCTTGAGTATTATAGAAAATTTCTAGCCTCAGAAATTTCATACTGATACAGGAAATTAAGCTTTTTGTTAAGTACTTTTCCTTGTGTTAGCTAAGTGTGTGCTTCATGTCCTGTTTCACTTTCTGTAGTAGAAGGGAGGGTCTGTCTAAAATACCAGTATAATGATGTTTTATTTGTCATTTCCATAATAAAAATAGTTATTAATCTAACAGGTGTGGACTTTCTTCAAAATGCTTTTTGCAGTTAATGGGAAACAGAGCCATAACTGAAATGGTTCAAATTAAATCTGTAGTAAGATTAATTTTTCAGCTAATGATGGTTCTGAAGTACAGAGAAGAATATATGGAGAGGTCTTTGAATAACTAACATCTGATACTGCTCGCATGTTAGAAGTTCTCAGGAGCTCTGAACTACTAGTAGCTTTCAGGCAGTCTCTGACATGAGCTAAATGTAAACTAATAATTTAAAACACACCCGCTATCTTCACTTTAGTGTGAATGTAATTCTAGTCAGTTACATTCTCTTCCCTAGGCTGGCACATGCAAAGCCTACAGTGTGTGATGGTTCTCATGTTCTTCCCCCCACACCCAGTCTTCTGGGTGATGCCTCCGTCTCCCTCAAGTTCCCCCACAGTCATACCTCAAGTAAATCTCTTTGCTTGCAGTGCTCAAGCACTCTGTTTCACTGTTTCTTTTCCCTTTTGGTTGTTCCCCTTAAGGGCTAACGAGCTTCCTGAAACCTTGGCTTCCCCTCAGCGTTCTGGGGTTGCTCTTGCACTACATAGCTCTCTTTCCCCACTCCCTCTCTGCCAGAAGGGCTGGAGATTAATCGTGCTATTCAGGACCATCTCAGTAAGATGAATAATATGCTTTCTTTGCCAGGTTGTTATTCCTTCCACACCTGATGCTCAAACATGTTAAAATGGTACGCCTTGTGTGCTTATACTGTTTAGATTTCTTTGTACTTGTTATATGGATGCTTCGCATTTTAGAAGTGGTAATTGTGAGAAGGTGCAGTTGAATCTCAACCTAGTGACTTTAGGTTTGCGATTCTTTCCTATGCACGTTGTTTGTGGGGGGAATAGGAGAAGGTTTAGTAACCTGTCGTGGGGCTGCAGTTCACTGGGGAGAAGGGAGTGTAATTCCATTCAGAATGCATCTAAATGGCTTTTTACAGAACATACCACAGAATTAATGCCTATTGCCGTCATACTCTAATTACTGTGGGACTATTTTCTAGTTGCCTGCAAACAATGAATAGGTTACTATGTTAATCTGTTTCTGCACTAATACTTAATGACAGGATTAGGAAATTTAGTCCTTTCCTATAAGAGTCCATATGCTTTTCGGCATGCACGTGTGAGGTGTTTGGGTTTTTTTAAAGTCAACCATTGTACACCCAGTGTGTCCTCCTGTTAGTCAAAGAACACAGCTAACCCATGGAGTGGTGCTAACAAGCAGATGAGTAGATTGCTCATGAGTTCGAGTGACTGATTATACCATACAACCTTCTATGCTATGAAAATACCTGATATTAACAAAAAAATATTCTGACTGAAAATTGCTAACTTTAGCGCCTCGGGCTTGCTTAATTTTTTTATTTTTGACTGCATGTTATTTCTGTCTGAGATCTGTGTCCTTCGTTTGATGTTTTTTGGAAAAGAATGGGAGGCATTTGTAGAAGCTTCTATTTGCAGAAAGTCGATCACAAGCAGCAGGGTTATTAATTTCTTGAAATCTAGGAGTGAATAATTTAGATTTGAAGGGAGGTAATTTAGTTCAACTCTGCTCAGAACGGATCCAATTAGATCACATTGCTCAAGGCTTTGTCAGTTAAATTTTGAATATCTTCAAGGATGGAGATTCCATAACCTCCCTGTCTAGCCTGTCATAATACTTGGTCATACTTATGGTTAAAAGAAAAAAAAAAAAGTCCTTATATGTAATCAAAACTTCTCATGTTCCCAGTTTGTCTGCTGCCTCCTGTCATTTCACTATAGACCTCCAGGAAGAGCCTGGCTCCATCTTCCCTAGGCAGCTGTACACAGCAATAAGATCTGCTGATCTTGGCTTCTCCAGGCTGAAGACACCCAGCCTTCTCAGCCTTGCCTTGCACATCATGTGCTCCAGCCCCATAATCATGCTGGCGGCCTCCACTGGACTCACTTCAGTATATCCATGTCTGTCTTGTACTGTGGAGCTCAAACCTGGACATAGAACTCCAGATGTCATCTCAAGTTGTTAAAATTTCTTTAAAAGATGGTAATTGGTCATGTGCTAGTGGTGTATGTAAAAACAGGCGAGTACCTCTGGTTCATAAATGCTCCTCTGAATGAACCTGTAAATATTGCAGAGCAAAATGTAGCCAGGGTTTACTAACTCCCCAGGATGGTTATAATTTAAGCTTTTGATTAACTCTCAAAGTCTAGCTTTTACAGTTAGGGTTTGGCTGTTATAATTGCTCACATATATTGAAGGTAGGAGGCTGAGGCAATTTGCATCAACCTCGTGATTTCACTTTGTTAATCCTTTAACCGCTTCCCTGGTTGTAGCTACACCCCTTCAGGGTTGGTTTTTTTTTTTGGCGGTTGGTTGGGTTTTTTGTTTGCTTTTTTCTTTTTTTTCTTCCTGCAGTGAAAGCACTGCCTAAACTACCTTTTTCTTTTTCTAAGTAAATGATCTGGTTGGTTTGATCTGGTTTGTTTGTTTTTGTTTTGTTTAAGAAAACTAAACAGTTGAAAAACTGTTGAATCTTGGAGAATTAAAACATCATTAATGGATCATTTAAAAAATGAGATGACTTGTGTTGGTTTTTACTTATTCTACATTGTTTGTGTAATTCTTTGTAAATGCATGAAACTTCAGCTCATGTTTGAAAGGATTTTGGATTCTAGCATATATAAATAACTTACTGGTGGCTGGGCTGTATGAGCAAAGGTGAGCCAGTATTTATTAATCTCAGCAAGAAGTGCATCTGTAATGTTGGTATGTGTTTCTAATGCACCCACTTATCATAAAAATCTGCTAAGGTACTCTGCAGAAATGCAAAAAAATATTTAAACATGCAGTTACCTCTGCTTACATTAGCTGTGCACATACATGGATGTATACATGTACGTACATGTATCTATATCGTCTTGCATTTATTGGAAATAGAACAAATCTTGATTATAACCAGTAGTCTACTGTGTTAATTTCATTTGTCATTAATGTTTAACTGGCTTTGATCAAAAAAAAAAAAAAAAAAGTACATGGATGCTTTTGAACAGTATAGGCACTAGGTAACAACTTCCTTTATCTGACAGCAGCCTTCAGTGTTCAAGTACTTCATGCACTTACTGCTGGTATGCAGTTCTAAACAGCAAAATAAAGTTGATCAGTTTAGCCACCTATGACAGATACTCCTTTCTTCCACGCTGTTGAAGCAAGAATGTCATCGCGTGTACTTGTAATTTTGCAAGGCTGCCAAATGTGTGTGTTTGACTGGTTGGTTACTTAGAAGGCTAAGAGTAGAAATGTTGCATTGTTAACATACCAGCTTTTACTGTGCCTGTGAAAGCCTTAAGTGGTAGAAATTGAAAATTCAGAATATAAGCAGAGTTAGCACATTATCTCTGAACATCTGTATAATCAGATGCCACACTATCTCTGTTTTTATCTGGAAACTTCTGTCTGGTTACCATCCACTTGACCGAAGTGCATGTTTCTGAAACAGGTTCTCAAGTGCTTTTCGTGTTCTTTGCTGTAGGCAGACACAGCAGCTCCTGGCCCTGAACCTGAAGCTGGTTGTCCATTTAGGCAGTAGCTAACTACCATTTTAAAATAATTTGAGAAAGCCTGTGCTATTAGAGTTGATTGGAGAGCGTTAGATTGTGATTATTACTTAAACTTATTTTCTACTGAATGTCAGCTGTTCTGTGTTTGCTTATTTTTCTTGAAATCTGATAGAAGATTGGCAATGCTTCTTCTAATGAGAAGGAATAAGAAGTCATGCTGCTGCTGAGATGAACAGTAAATTCTTAACTCTTTTGATCAGGTTTAATGCAGCTCAAATGAGGTAGGGAGCAGTTGTGGGCTTTTTCTTTTTTTCTGGATGTTGTCACCCTTTGTGATTATGCTGGTAATAAAATATTTAACAATGGGAGTCTGATCTCTAACTAATCTCCCAGCGCAGAGTAGGCTTACATCACTAAAGTGGCATTTTTGCTAACAAAATGCTTTTATTAACATTGAATGCTATAATGAACTCCTAAAAGATACATAGTCTACTTCAGGAGGTTTCAGATCAGCTCAGAGTGCAAGCTGCTAAAGATAAATGCTTCCTAAAAAAGTGTTACATCATAATGGGAGGGGGTAGTAGTATTTCTTCAGAGAAGAAAACTGTAGTCTTTAAGACAGCTAGAACGTGTTCTGGTTCAGAGTACAGCTACAAAACCTACCTGTCTAGCAGAAATTATCATCCAACTCAATTGGTTTCAATTTTGTGTTATCTCAAGTTTCTCAGTTTTCTGTTTCTTCAAAGAATACTGATAGATGCATTTGGCACCATTTTATTTTGTTGCAAGTCACCAATATTCTAGAAACAAATTAATGAGGTGATGCAAAAAAAAAAAGGTTAAAATTGCATATTGTCTTTGATCCTCAGCAGAAACTGTTTTGTGTATTAATATCTAGAGCAAAGGCTCAACAAATTAAGTACTTTAATCCTAATTATTTTTCTGTTAAATGTCTTACTGGCTGCTGTCTTCCATATGAGTTTTCTCAGAGCTAGTTACTATACTGGAGAAGTATTTTTGCTTATGCATCAGAATTTGGTTCCTTCACTGTCACGTGTTGTTAAGCACACTTTGGTAAAAACCTGTAATGATTGGCATGAAGGACTTAGTCTTCTGAGGGGTGACCTCATCGCAGCCTACAGCTTCCTCACAGAGGGACAGGTTCTGATCTCCTCTCTCTGGTGACCAGTGACAGGACAGGAGGAAATGGAATGAAGCTGCATCAGGGGAAGTTCAGGTTGGACATAAGGAAAAGGCTCTTCACTGAGAGGGTGGTCAGTCACTGGAACAGGCTCCCCAGGGCAGTGGTCATGGCACCAAACATGTCAGAGCTCAAGGAGCGTCTGGACTACACTCTTAGTCGTATGGTCTAGTTTAAGGTAGTCCCACGAGGAGCAGGGAGTTGGGCTTGATAATCCTTATGGGTCCCTTCCAACTTGAGATATTCTATGAATAATCTCACAGATTGTATCCTAATACTTAGCACATTTGCTTCCCTTGCCATAAATACTAATTGGAAAGCAAAGTGATAGAAGGAACAAGGTAATGAAGGACACAGTAGCGTAAGCTGGGGAAGATAGATCTGCAAGGAGAGCTATGGATATGGCTGCAAAAGGGCGGAATGAGAGATGCTGCTCCCCATTGCCTCACTTCCCATCCTTTTCTTTTTATGCAGAATGGTGGTGTGTCCATACATACATACCATATCTTCCCTCTAAGCACGCTGTAGGTGTTTTAGGCTACCTACTTCTTGTTGACTTAGTTCGATCCCCCAGCATACATGTCAGCATGAAGATTATTTTTTTTTTTCAGGTGTCTGTCTTTCTCCCATGTCTTCCTCCAACTGCCCATGTGTGATACTGCTTTTGTCCTTTTTTCTAAACAAACATTTAGGCTGTTCTAGTAGTAGTTTTTTTAATAAGCTAAAATTTCTTGCTATTCTTTCTGTTGTATAGGATTCCCTTTTCTCCATTAGTCCTTTAGTTCTTTTTTTTCAGTTATCTTCTCATTACTTAGGCCTCATTTCCTCCATTTTTCCCCTTTGTAGATCTTCAACAGATTGCAGCAAAGCTGCTAACCAAGCATACCTTTTTCCTGCTCTTACCAATCCCAGGTGTCCCTATGCATGCTGCATCTCCTACTGTTGCATGAACTGCACAGTCTAATTCCTCCCTGCCCCCTGTAGGTCCTTTGTCCCAAATTCTAAATTTCTCCCCTACTCAGGCTCATCATTCTCACCTCAATCTCTTCCAGCTAGGTTTCTCTTCTCACCTTTTTCAGAATTCTGCTACTGTCTGTGTGGGCAGCCAATTTGATGGGAAGAGAATAACTGGTACTGAGAACAGGCACCAGGCTTGTTTCCTTCTTCAGCAAATGTTTTACCAGAATGATCTCTAGTGCTACAGCAGCCCACCAGTATTTGACAAGATTTTCCTGTATTCCTTGTCTAGTGAGCAAAGAGTATGTAGAAATCTGTAGCTAACTTTAAACAAGAGGCTTTGCTTTTAGCCAGAGTAAAAGGCGGACAGCAGAACAGTCCTTTTGGTTTTCCCCCAAGAAGGTTGGAGGTCACCCATGAGGCAGCAGTTGCAGAGCCCTGGGTAGAAGTGTAATCAGAAGCAGCATAATGAGTCTGTGTCAAAACAGCCTGGGTTTGGAAAGAGATTGTCTAAAAACATTCCCCTTAAAAATAAAAATATCTGTCATTTTCCTCCAACAATTCAGATGGATGTGTGTAAACAAAATTTCTATGGGCCACAAATGGCTTGGTTAAACCCTTTGTAGTGTGTGTGCCAATCTGTGCAGCACAGCTAATCACATGTGTTCTGTAGCCCAAGTAACTTTAACTGTGGTGCTGAGGCAGAAAACACATGCATAGAAAATCACATGCTAGCCTTTTATGGGAATGGTAGGTGTCTTGAACTTGCCTGACACAGGTGGCCTACTTCAGTAACTTTGTCATCAGAATATAAGTCTGTAAAAGAATAGCTTAACAAAGATGTGCTACAGTTACTGTGCTGGTTGGTTAGTGGGTTCCACTTGATGAAACCAAGTACAAGTTCTTCCCCCCTGCAAAGTGTGTACCTGGAAACACTGATCTATGTTTTTGAATGCCTAAGTACACCTGATACTTTTATATGTGTAATTCTTTAAAATACTTGTGCTCAGCTGTGCAGGCAGTGAGAAAACAGCAACTCAACACTGTAACAGTAGTCTGGATAGTTTTGTGTCTCCTGCCACAAAGGAAGGGTTGTTGCCCTGGGAGCACTGGGACACAAGAGGAGCTTGGTACTCTGGGTTGCAGCTGGTAAGTGTATCTTGATGCATCTGGAAACCTGAATCTTAAGATTCAGTAGTTTGTAACTTTATTGCTTGTTCTAACACAGTGCTTCAGCTGGATGTCCCTTTTCTTAATATCCATCACATCATCTTTTTCTTTCCCTCCTCCCCTGCTCACCTTCTTCCTTTGTAGAGAACAAAGTAAATAGCCACCTGGATGGTGTGAAAGTACAGCAGGGGGTTTTGATTCATGTTTGGAAATGGTACTGCAACTCTTCAAATAGTCCAAAATGATCTGTTAGTCCTTTAAAAGAAACTTAGACTTGAGTACCAGTGCTTTTATAAGCTACGCTTTTGGGGTTTTTTTAATTACATTGGGAAGTAGGTTTAAGGCAAAAGTAACACTTTCTCATGTGCAGGTAGTCAAGTATCTCCAGCTTCTTCTCCGTAGTGTATTGTGGGTATTAAGGTTATGTTGATGTAAGTGGAGTTTGGACAATGTGTGGAACGTGGATAGAAGCCTGTTGAAGGTTACTACATTCGAAGAAACCACATCTGGTTCAGAAAGTCCCTAGGCATTGATGGAGGCTAATGGAAGCATGACATTTTCTTGCTTTCTTTATGTGTTTTCTTAATGGCATCCTCTTTGGGGCAGTGTTACAGGTATTCTAGTAGACAGAAGAGTCCTGTAAGCCAGTACAATCCCTCCTGTGTTCTTGTAATGTCTCAGAGAGAGATACTGGCATGCTGCTTACATCATGAAAATACTAACCTATTGTCAGTTAGTGTGAAATAGGTTTCAGGCTGAGCTTAAAAAAAAAAGGCTGTTTCTTTCATGTCTTCCATGAATTTAAAAATTAAAGTTCTTCCGTGTCGCCTTCATCCCTCTGCCATGTAGCACAGGCGGATGACAAATGAATTAAAGTTCAGCTAATACTCCTTTGTAATTTGTCTTCAAAATTAGAGGAATGTTACAACTATATCAGGTGGCTTTTGGCACTGCATGAAAACAAAAGGCCTGCCTGGTTAACTCTGAGCAAAACTGATACTGTTTAAACTACCTAATCTTTATCAGTGTATTCTTCTGGATTTTTGCCATTCTGCAGCTTGATTCTTTCATTTGAGAGCAATATCTTTTTGTTTCTCCAATAGTTCTAGAGCTTTTACTGAGCAGGGTATCGTAATTTTTGGTATTTTAAAAAAAAGTTTCTTGCTTTTAGTACTTTAACTATGTATTACCTGCTCGTTTACAACTATATTTTTCTAGCATCTGGTGATTTTTTTGTTCTTACTCTCATGTTTGTCAGGAGGGAAATATCTTAAATAAAGTTGATGCAGCCCTCAAGTGCATTAATAATTATTTAAAGTTCCCAGGCAGTAACATGTACTGAGACCAAGCCTTTACTAGAGGGAAATATGCACAGAACTATAAGCAACAAGGCAAAACTGAGGCCTTGATTTTAATGCTCTTATAAATTTGGGAGTAGTCTTCTGGCTTACACATCATTTGCCAAAAATGTAAGCAAATGATTCTAAAAGAAAGGTAGTTTTAGGCTGCAAGTGTCAGGAAAGGACTGTTCAAGGCCTTATGGGGTGGCTTCCTGTCTTCAACTAAAGTTCTCACCACCACTTGACAAACTGAAGCATGTTTGCTTGCCGTAAGAATCAGGCAGACTTTTTGTAGAGGGTTGGGTGTTGGGGGTTTTCTGTTACACAGAATTACTACTTGTTTTGCTTCCTTCACACTCCAGAGTCTGATAACTCTTATTTTCAGACTTTATATTGCAAAACCACAGGAAAAAAATCCATAGGGCCTTTCATCAAAATAGGCTCAAAATGCACTGTACTTAATGTTGCTATTTGTTGACTCTGTCCTCCTCTGGCAAAGGAACGTGCGTAAGAGTGAAGAAAATGAATCTCTTTCCAGTTTAGTGTTTAAAATAAGCCAGGATTGAAGTTTGCCAGTAGAAAAATAAAGCTGTGTGCATGCAGCCTCTGTTTTGTCTTTGGAGACAAAGACTTTTCTCTCGTGCATACTTGCTGAGGGTGGGGGAAGGTACCAAATTTATGAGATTTCTTATCTATGGTATGTGTGAGCATAGCTGACGTGTCTTGAGTTCGAATGCACTGTCTGTCCCAGTCCAGAGTACCAGAGAGCTGTTAACTTAGTCGTAATCGCAGTTGCAGATGTGAAGTGTTGAAGCCCGATCTTTTAATGGCCAAGATATTAATAAGAGTTGATATTCAAATTTAGTACATACATTTTTTAGTAGAAAGTTACCACCTTTTTTTTTAAGTCTTTCCAGAAGATGACTGTGTATGACTTTGCTATGAAAAGTATTAGAAGTACTTGTACAAGCTGTTACAGGTTTTGACTGAAAAGTGCTCTAAGATGCTGCTGCATCTGCCTAATGGACTACAATGCTATGGTTTGTTTCACAGCAGTTAGATTCTTGCTGTCAAATGAAAAGCTCTGACAACTACAGCTGAGGAACTGTGGGGTTTGGGGGGGAGGAGTGGTGTTTTGGTTTTCTTTAAAAAGCTGTTTCTAACAGATTCTGATTGAGGCACTGTAATTGACTGCCCATGGTGTTGTAGTTAGTGCATATTGGAATATATAAAAAATGGATGGGAATTTGGTATGATAGCAGGAATGTCGTGAGCAAGCATGAGGGCTTAGCTACATACCATGTAGCTATAATATGCCCGTGCTGCATGGACTTTGGGGTGTTGTATGCATCGCAGCAATGCGGATCACCTAAAACTTAGTAGTTACAGATCAGTTTATTGGTCCAGTCTTGGACTAGCTGTTAGTAGTTCAGTGGCCCATATGGTGATCAGGTCTATACTGATAAACATTGTCGTATCAACTGGTAAAGGAGAGAGAAGGTAGGCATATGTTGATGGTACTATTGAAACAGTTCTTTTTTCTGTTCTGCTTTGGACAAACAGAACCCATCAATAGGACTTAAATATCAAGATATTCCTCCTAGTGGAAAAAACTGTATCCTTCAGAGAAGCTTTGCAGATAAAGCTATTTTAAAAAAAAAAAGATAAACAGTATTCCCCATAAGCAGACGTGTTAGCAGATAACAAAGTGTTAGATTGGTTATGCCTTTCGTTATGCCTAACATTTTATGTTATCTTCTGTAATTGAAGTCTAAAAGGACAGTAGTTCTGTTGGTCTCACCTGTATGGCTTTCTGTAGCCACACCACCTCTATGCAGATTGGGGCTTTCACAGCCTCTCTCTAGGATAGCCTAATCAGTATACTCTGAATCTTCAGGCTAACTTTAAAGGAAGGTTTTGTGTTTATTTATGCCAGTAAAAGAAAATATATCTTGAAATAAAAAGACTGGTATGAACAGGAGAAACCAGATATATTGTAGTGATAAATAATAGGGGAGAGATCTCCTTTCAGTAATTTCACATGCTAGCTTTTAAATGTTAATCTGCTTTCAAGTTTTGTTGTTGCTGTTTATGAAGTATTTGGCATAAATAACATTCTCCCAAAGATATGTGGCCTACCAGTCCTACGTGTTGCTCCTATAGAATAGAGTCTTTCATCCAGATTTGAGCAAGCTACCAGTGCAGTCTTGGAGTCAGAACCTCTTTGCATAGGCTATATTCTATGAATAGCTGTTCAAAGGGATTTTCTTAGTTTGTCAGTCTTCCAAATTCGATGTGGGTTTAGAACTTCTTGTAATACAAGGTTTACACACAGTCCAAGCTGCTGTTGCCCTGCTAGTATCTGTCTGGTTAGGAAGACTTTCTCAATTTGTAGTCTTTCCTTTTCTCTGTCTGCTGGTGCAATTCACCCATTCAGTTAGGTGTTTGCAAACAACTTTACCTCATTTGTGACCTAAGTGAAGCTTAAGTCTGGGAGTTTGGTTGCTGCTACGGGAGTGAGCAGAGCAGTACTTCTTAATTGAACAACCTCCTATATGGATGGTGAATAATTTCTGTTTCTAGAATCACTGAAAAAATTTTGGTCTGTTCAATTAATGGAGGGTACAGAAGGAGGGCAACTCCCCATGGTGCCAGAAGGGTAGGTGCAGACTGACACACCTGACTTAATTGCAGTCCTACAGAGAAAAACTAATAAGGAGCCTTATTCTCGGTAGTTGGGAACCTTCATTTGTCGTTGAAATCAATTTCTTGGCACTGATGAAAAATGTCATAGCTGTGAATCCTGAAGTTCTCTAATGGTGAGAACAGAGTGCATAACTAGTTACAGAGAGCTGAAGCGCATGAGCCACATACCTTACAGCCTTCTGCTTCGTTCCAGGCACACTGGGGCAGAGGGGGCTCTGAACCCTTCTCCTCACATAGTGGTACAGCCTCCAGAAGCGTGCTTTTGGTGTGAGGCAGCTCAGCAGCCCATTTGGCTGGCTCCATAAAAATGCTGCTGCTGATTTGCTTGTGTTGTGTTTCCTTTGTTGCCAAAGGGTTGTCTCTCCTGTCATTCAGATAGGAAGCAAGGACATGCAGTATTTTTTGACGTCCCCCTGCATAGTTATAAAATGAAGCCATATACCAACTCCCACGACACTGGAAATAGCAAACAGTAAAGGTGATTGAATAAATAGCTTCTGTTATGTTGAAACCAATAAAGAAAGTCCACTAACAGGGTTTTATCTCATTGGAGCATAGGCATAGCTGAACCTTGTCTGATTTTGGTTTCTGTCAGCCAGATTTCTTCATTAGCCTGTCTGCTGGAATAGAAATGAGAGCGCACTGCCATAATAGGTCACTTTGTTTTGAAGGGTTTCACACAAGGTTGAGGTTACCAGGCTAAATATTCATTACTTATATAAACAAATTAGCAATACTTTACTTTAAAAAACCGCCAAAACAAACAAAAAACCCACCAAACCAAAATCCAAAACCCAAACCCCAAAAAAAGAGAAACCAACCAACCAACCTTGCTCACTTTTCATGATCTTTTTGTGAATTACAAACAGTTTTCTGTAGCTTTATGTCAGCTGGGCTATTAAGCAGAGTAGGTACCATGGGTATCTGTGTACAGTGGTACCGCTTACCATGTTCAGGGTATGCCTATCCCAGGAGTATGTCAGGTAAGACGCTCACTTAACCTGCAGGGTACTATCTAAAGGAAAGTACTCTAAAGCAGCCATCATTCTGTGAGTTGGAACTGAATTAGATTGTCCATTTCTGTGGTGTCATTGGAAATAGGAGCCAAAAACAGTGAGGCAAAACTGAAATGCCAGTCATCTAATTTACAGAGGGGGAAAAAAAGACACCCAAAAATTCTTACTAAAACCTCTTTTAAAAAATAGTTTGCTACATAGCCTTAGCAAAGTATATGTAACAGCTTCTAATTTAATTTTGAGTATTCAGGAGCACTTCTGCACTTTTTCTGGCTTTTAAATAACTGACTTTTCTTCCAGAGTCTGACTTCAAGCACTCAAGAATTTTGACAAGCCTGTACCTTGATTTGACTAAATGTGTTGGAGCAAGTGATTTCCCCCCCCCTTTTTTTTTCTTTTCATCATAATAGAACTCCTGCTAAATTAAATGACTGCTGCAGCTGGGAACTTGCTATACTAATTTAATAAGCAGTTAGAATAATACAGAAAAACTTGGTCTTAACTGGCAGCCCACAGGGAGGGTTTGGTGGAGTGACTCCAGAGAGCTACTTTTGCTTTGGAAGATGTAGGAAACACCTGTTAGGGCAGCATATGAAGTCAAATGGATGATCCTTTCCAGTGCTACACAGTTGACTGTCAGTTTGTCAGCTGTCTGGAAATGCAAGAATCCAGGTTCACCTTGCAGTTTCTTGCTGGCAATGGCAGTACAGAGTTCCAGTTGATGGGAACTAGGTTAACAAGGCTTATTTATTGCCTGTGTAAGTAAGATGTTTGGGTGTCTCATTTGGCAGCTGATACTTCAGATCCTTTTAATATCTTCTGTGCATGCAGACTTTCTGCAGTTGTACACCCTCTGCCTAGACTCTTTGCATTACCTTATTTTTGTCAGGGTAGTGTATAACAGCTTATAGAAACCCTTCCTTTGGCCATACAAGACTCATCTGCTAAATTAATGCAGCCTTCTCTTCTCCCCATCGAGTCACAGCATGCAGCATTCCTTTTTGTACCTAGAATTGTGATCCAGAACACGTTCTCCTTAGCTGAATATGCTATGTAGGATGTGAAGAAAATAGGCAAAACGTAAAACTGTCTTGACTTTGAAATAGATTGTAGTATAATTGAATTGTTGGTTAAGCACGCTGTAACAGTATGTATGTTCTAAACCCTGTTCTTTGTTTCTCTTTTAGTCTCTGTTGGAAAAGTTCTTGATCCCCAATGCTTCACAAGCAGAAAGTAAAGTTTTCTATTTGAAAATGAAAGGAGACTACTACCGTTACTTGGCTGAGGTTGCTGCTGGAGATGATAAGAAAGGTATTGTATGAGAGCTTGTGGGTAAATATTGTCAAATTAGATTGCGTTTGGGGGAGTGGTGATGTGACTCTAATTTTAGAGTAACTCTGATTTTTATGTAAATTTCTTTAGGCTTCCTGTTTTCTGAAGAAAAATCATAGGTTGTTGGCTTTCAAATGAGTTACGAAAGTTTCCATGTACCTCTGCTGTTTGAAACAGGGAACAGATGTTCAGTCACAAAATCTTGAAGTCAGCTCCAACTTATGCATGCATGCATCTGGTTTATTACTGAAGTACAGATTTGTGCATCTTCTGCCTGGCTGAGTATTGGATTTTTTTACCTCATTGTAGGGGGCAACAAAATCTTGCAGCTTTTTTGAAGCCTTACTTGTGCTATTTCTCCTGCATTTTTACAGAATACAAAAAGGTCTGCATAGGTTCAATGAGCAAAGAGACTAGAAACCACCTGGAGAAGAAAAGGATTGATAAAAGTAATCTTACTGTTAGGAATATTTCTTCTATAACCATGGTAGTTTAATGTCCAAATGTTTTTTTAATTTCCTTAAGTTTTTTATCTTCATGTAAGCAGCTTGTCATAATTGCCTTCACTTAAATTTAGTTAGAAAGGTTTAATATAAGCACCTAATACATTACATGGCTTAACTGCTGTAGCTGAAGACACCCCCTAACATGCTGACTCCATGCAGTCTCCTTCAGTTCAGAATGACATGTTATGTTTAGATACAGCTCGTTGCAAACAGTGCGAAGCTGTTTCCTGGAGCCAGTTTAGGACCGGTGCCAGCGTGCCCTGAAGAGCAGCACACTTCAGCACAAAGCCCAATCTGGTAACGTCTGCTACTCCTGAGCTCTTTTCTTGCAGACTCAGTTTAGTCTGTTGAAGTGTGGGATGCTTGGGAGCACGCAGCCAATCTGAATGCATGGTCTTGGGACCCTCGGGGATTATTGGAGAACAGTTTGTCTGTGCGGCTGGTGCTCGGTAGCACTCTGCCCTTTTGTAGGACTTCGTAGGTTCCTTGCAGTGCTGTAGAACATGTGGTGCCCCTGTCGCCTTGTGCAGCTCTCAAGCTAATAAGCTCTCCCAGTATGATACAGAAAGGTGTCTGCATGACTTTACAGAAACTAGGTTGAGTTTGGTATAGAGGTGAAACAGAATTGGAATAACTTCAAGAGGATAGATGTGTCTGCTTTAGTTTTGTGGCCTATGTGTTATATCCACGTTACTTAGGGTAGCCCAGTTTCCCCAGTATGCTGGATGGTAGGGAGTTGCATAAAGATACTAAGACTTAGTATAATAGGACTTGATTTGACTTCTGATGCTTCACTGTGTACAAACTGACCCAGTCTTGGTGGTGGCAGAATTGCATGTGTAACCAGTACTTTAGCGCTGTTAATGTACAGAGAGTAATTATATTTTCCTTTTGGTAATCTCTAGTCACGTGCCGAGAAGGTACAATATTTTGAGTTCCAGAGTTTTCTTTTTCTGTTAAGTTGCAGACTCCAAAATTAGACTGTGAAAATCTTTGTTTAAAGTGATTTTGGAGTTAACTTTTATTTAATCCAGTCTCCTTGCTTAGCAGTTTTTACTGAGCTTCCAGATGAAGAAAACTTTTTTGAAAGCCCATCTAGCTCCTAGTTGCTGTGGCTCCCAAACTTAAGACTCCCCTCCCCGCCCCATGTTTCATCTCACAGGCTTTTTCCTGTATGCTGTCTGTGACCTTGAAGAGGAGCGTTGATAATTATTGTTTAGGAAATAACGGCCATTTAGTTGGACAGTATTCTTTCAGCCTTTTGCAGTAAATAGCAGCAATATAAAGCTCCCAACTCTAGGAATGGGATTTTTATCTTCATAAACCAGATTGTTTATTTTATCAACTGGGGTTTTCTTACAGCAGTCTAGCAGACAGGAATGTCAAGCAGGTACCTCACCCTACTATTTTAGCCTTGAACTTTGGAACTGTACAACACTTATTAAAGAATTCAAGGTTAAAAATCTTGCAACTCTTTTTTATACTGGGTGACTGTTAAAAAAAAAATGACAGAATACATCAAATTTTGCACTAAGGTCACCAAATCACCACTCAAAAGGTAACTGTGTTTTCTAAAATAAGGAGGGAAAAAATAGTCCTTTTTTGTTTGTTTTGGAAGTTACTTATGTTAAAGAAAAATTCTTAAAAAATAAAATGCTCAGCTTCATGAAGTTAGTTATTGTTCATGTTGCTTCTTTTGCCTTTCATAAGCAGTGCTGTTTTGTAAGGCTTTTCAATTATGAGAAGAGTAAAATGGTTCTCACTATTTCTAAATTTAACTTAGAGTAGACCTGGTTCTTCTCGACTGTAATATACCCACTTCTGGCCACTCCCAAGGTATTATGGCAGTTGTCTGATTTTTCTGAAGCACTCCATCATCAGTGATGAGTGTAGAGAGGACAAAGTGTTGAATGGTTGTGCAGTGAGTGTCCTTCTCTTTGGTGTGGAAGAGGGCAATGTGATGCTTTAATTTTTGTGAATACGTAAAGGTGAACAAATAGAGATTGCATAGACATCCTGAATAGTGGTAGTCAGTTCTTCTCAGACATCTGACTTAAATACTGATGTATTTTTGAGTCCTTAGCCTAAAATTCCTTTCTTTATTTTTGAATGCACGTGACTGGTGCTGTTGCAGAGATCGTGCTGGGTGCATTTCTGGTTTGATCCAGAAATGTTAGGATTGAAATCCTTTTGCATCTGAACTGACTTCCTGCCCACCTCTTTCTCAGATGCTCTTAACAGTCTTGAAGAGTGCTGGAACAATGGTCCCTTTGTGCTTGGTGTCTAGCATGTCTCTTGCCTCCTGCAGTCATCAAGGGCATAGTCTGGCTTGTGGGCTGTGTTGGGCCATGATCTCTGACTTGTGCAGGCATAGTCTGCTCGTAAGTTCAAGTGCGTTCAGTGAGAATGGAAACTGTTGAGCTCTTCAATCTTGGTGTGCACAATATACGTGGGGTTTTTTCCAGCAAGCATTTATAACTTGTACAATTGAACCAATTAAAAGAAAGGCAAAAGATTAATCTCTAAAAAAAGAGACTAGTTGTTAATTTTCCTCCCTTACTTCAAAGTTCATAGGTACTAGAACATTTCAGTTGGATATAAAAATGCTTTCCATATCTGCATTGGAAATGGAACTGTGTTGAAAAAAACATTTTTAAAAATACATATTTAATTCAGGTTGAGGTATGCCACTGTATCTTTGCCAAGCAATTGAATTCGTAGATGACTCTTATTGAAAGGGCTCAGCATAATAGGCAAAGGTCATCAGTGTTTTCTGTGACTAAAATGCAGATCTGTAGTGCTTTGCAGTGTTTGAAGACACCGAAATTGTAGTACTGTATCAAACCTGTGTGTAGTTAAAACTTCAATTTTGTAGCTTTTCATCTAGGTGGTGGGTTTTATTTTCCTCATGTGCTACGAAACTGCTGCAAACACTTGTAAATACCAGTGGTCACAGGGTGTCAGGGAGAGACACAAAGCTGTGATTTGGTTAATGACAACTCTTTTTTCTGAATAATTAAAAAATGTAATTTAGTAAATTTTTTTTAAAATAGCGACTTGTTAGGTAAAGTGCTCGTTCACAGGCATTCACTCTTAACACACTTTGTTCATACAATCAGGACTGTGTTCACTCTTGCATATCTGAATACAGTATGTGAATTACTTACTTGTTGTGGGGTTTTTGTGTGTGTTTTTTCCCCAAAGGGATAGTGGAGCAATCACAACAAGCATATCAAGAAGCTTTTGAAATCAGTAAAAAGGAGATGCAGCCAACGCATCCTATCAGATTAGGTCTGGCTCTAAACTTCTCCGTGTTTTATTATGAGATTCTTAATTCCCCGGAGAAAGCCTGTTCCCTTGCAAAAACGGTAAGTCTAAGGAGGGGGAAAAATTCCATTTATATTATTTGCATAACCTTTTGTCAAATGGCCAATGGAGTTGTTTGTTTTTATAACACTAGGCTTTTGATGAAGCAATTGCTGAACTTGATACATTAAGTGAAGAGTCATACAAAGACAGCACGCTAATAATGCAGTTACTGAGAGACAACTTGACAGTGAGTATCATTAAAGTTTGCATATTGTTGGTAACAGGGCTGGTGTTCGTGGCACACAGAGTTGTCCTGTTCATTCTTAGCTGTGGAGCTGTCTGTCATTTACTTACAGATGAGTTTCCAGTACATCATGTCTCCAAGCTACATCTTTTTCTCCTGCCTAATCTTTTTTATCTGCATGACAATTAACGCGCTTTCCTGACATGACAAACTGACTAAATTTTCAATTTTTAATTTTTTTTTAATTCAAGGAATTTAGCTTGTTTAAGTGACCTAGTTTGGACCATGACTAGCAAACCTATTATCTTTTGTTAAACAGCATTTGAGAATATAGTTGCATTTGCCTCTTCAAAACTTATGTCAAATTTCATATAGCTTATTCTGTGTGATTGCATGTGCAAGGAATAGATCCTACACAAAAACTACAAACAAAGCTAGCAGGTCCATTTAAGGGCCTGTTGTTTGGGGTTTTTTTGTTAGGTTTTCATTTTGGTAAAGCTGAAATTGGGTTCAGTGCTAACCAGCCTATTTCCATGGCAGTCGTAAAACAACAGTCTCAATCCTTTTTTCCGTTGGACTCATAGCTGTCTGCAGTGTAAGTTATGGATCAAGATTGTGTTGCTCTGTCAGAGTAATCAAAATCTTCATCTTGTATGTGGGGTTTTTCTAACCTACTTTGAACTTTAAAACTGGCAAAGATAAACATCTAAAGCAAATGAAAGAGTAAATGTAAGCAAACATGCAATGGTGTAATTAATGGCATAGTTCACTCCCCGGTCTTCATGGGGGGAAGGGAGAGCTGCAAGCCAGAACTGAAAAAAATAAGAAGCACCTCTTGTCGCCAGATGTAACCCCTTGTTCATGTTCCATGCATCTGATCTCAGAGATATTTACAAAATAGCTGGGCTCCTTTTACCATGACTGGAAGTAAAGTTGTACAGTTGCATAAAATTGGAGTTGCCATATTTTCTGCTTTTGTTTCTAACACTTTATGTCCCTGTTCCTTGGAACCTTTTCTACTAGAATGGCAACGTAGCACTACTGAAAAAACTACTTGTGATTGTTCCAGCTGTTGCTTACAAAACAAACGAAGAGATTTCTCAACTGCTGTAATGGAGGCAGATACAGGGTTGGCATCATTCTCAATGTCTGTGTGTGCTGTCCCCTTGACTGAGATTGCTCAAGAGCTGTCCTCTGAATGAGTGGTATTGAAATAGAGAATAGAAGCTGGCTTTAATTGCTAGCTTCCCAGTAAAAATAATGTAAAGCTTGTCACAGCAGTTGGAAAGCAAATTGTTTCATACAACAGCAAAAGTTGGGCTGAGCTACCACAGTGTGAAAATTATGGTAGTAGGCCTGATAATTGATGTGAGCTTTTCCATTATAAGGGGGAAAGCTGCAGACAGCTGCAGGATTCCATATTCTTGAATGGATGATATATCTTGCCATGAATGCTTAGCATGACGTGTATGAGTACATTGATTCCATGTTTGAACACAATTTCTTGAGGTAGAAAATAAGTTTTGATGTACATGTGACTGACAAAGACTGCAATGAATTTCATAAATGTAAAAAAAAGTCTGTTTTGCTAGCAATATATCTGTTACAAAGGCTTTTGACATGTTGATCAGTTATATGCAGGAGCGGTTTCCTCAGTTGTTCTTTTCTACGTTGAGTCTTGTGTGGCTGAAGAAAAGCCTGTGTTCATTCTCAATGGGGGCTGAAGGCAGAGGAGGGTTCAGGGGTTGTTTAAGCTGTCAAGTCAGAGTCTGTTTTACTGGGATTGCTAAATAATTCTTTCTTTGTTATAAAATCGTTTGTTTTTTAAAGCAAACAAACAACAACAAAACCCAAAGTCAACCCTTCCTCCTAAGGGTTTGTTCCCCAGTAGATTCGTTAAACGGTACTCTCAATTGGTAATTCTCCTTTCATACCAGTCAGGCCCTTTTCATTTAATGAATAAAGGTATGTATACATGTACATATCTGTAGGTACTCTAGAGGTGAGGATTTAGAAGTCTCTGATAAAATTCTAATAAAACCGTTCTTACAAATTGTTCCGTATAAGAATAGCACCAAAGTTGAGAATAACATGGTATTTTAATAATGTAGTATAGAATGTAGTGCAGGGGCTAGAAACTGATGAGTATGCTGTTGTCTCCAGTAAACTAACTTGTTCCTTGCTGAAGGCATTAAGCACCATTTAGTGCTGCTATTGTGTATTATGTTCAGAGCAAGAACAAGGCTACTGGTTTTGTGCAAGTTTCTCTGTTGTCTTGTACTCCTGGAAAGGACAAAATGTGTTGGTTGTTTGGGTTTTTTCTTTTTTCTATAAGCATCTTGTGAGACCTTAGTGTAGGTAGAGAGCAGACTGTAGGGAGAAAGCAAATTAGTTGTTCTTAGGTTTTACCACCTTATGCTGTAGAGCGTGAAGGATTCAGTTAATGCTGCTATAACTCCATAAAGCGAGAGATTAAAAATCACACTGGGCTGGTAATAGTTTGGAAGCAGCTAGCGTGGCGAAATACTTGGTTCACAGAATAATTTCTTTGCCCTGGGTGTTGCTCTGGAGCAGACACTTAGTTTCCTTAGCTGGTACTTAGTCTTGATATATGGCTCCTTAGTATGATTTTTATGGAGCTGAAAATAAGATTTTGTGCATACTGCATGTTTAGCCTGATTGACTTCCCTCCTTGCCCTGCCCTCCAAGTCTGGAAGCTCTATGTTCCAAAAGTTGCTGAAGGGGGACACAACTGACAGAATAGAGCCAAGGGGCAGAGATTTTGGTGAAATGATTGTTTCTAAAAAAACCAAAAAACTTCAGATGCCTGTTTTGAAGAAAGGGTAGCATTCACTCTATTAAGTTGGATATGGAGAGAGACCTTCACCAAAGACCTTCTTTCAGAGAGATGCATAAAGCTTACTTGAGGAGGAGGTACAAATCCACAGGAAACCAAGTATTCTTAGTTCCTGATTCTCATGTATGTGTTTTGTATGTCTGATTCTTGCCTGCTTGTAATAGTATTTTAGTGAACCTTGTGAATATGAGACTTTGGTTTTGGCTGTTCATGAACTTCCTCATGAAATGCAGTGTGGGGTTGGGGCACCTAGGACTAGATTTCCCTTTTGTCTTGCGTGGAAGTAATAGCCAAGAAATATATTCATGTTAATGTGTGGGGGTTTTATTCCATGGTGCTTAGTAGTACCTCTTAGAAAATTATTGTTTAAGTAGTAGGTTTTCCTTCTAATAACTCCTTACTAATTATTAGTCACAAATGTTAATATCTTAGATATTTTACTCTCTTTTCTTTCCCAAACAGTTGTGGACATCGGACACCCAAGGAGATGAAGCTGAAGCAGGAGAAGGAGGGGAGAATTAACCAGCCTTCCAACTAACGTCTGCCTCATTCTGAAATTTACACAGTAGACCATTTGTCATCCATGCTGTCCCACAAATAGTTTTTGTTTACGATTTGACAGGTTTATGTTACTTCTATTTGGATTTCTATATTTCCCATGTGGTTTTGTTTAATATTAGGGGAATAGAGCCAGTTAACATTTGGGGAACTTACCTGTTTTCATCTGAGGTGGCCAATATAGGGTTGTGAAATTTTTATACAAGTTTTACATGTTTGGCATAGTACTTTTGGTACATTGTGGCTTCCCACAAGGCCAGTGTTAAAACAGCTTTCTATGTCAAGCGAAGACGACTGCTTGCATATTGGTCTGTCACGATGGAAAAAAGGGATAATCAGTTGCAGCCACAGGTGTAGTTAGCATGAGTATTCAGGCTGGAGCACACATGGCTGTGAATTAACTGATGTCCCATAGATATTGCATGTCAGGTCAACATGTGAAATCTGTGGAATATACCAGTCAAGTGTACATCTTTGATTGCAGCTGAAGTGTTCCTTAAGACAGTTTGATTACCCAGTCGACTTTCTCTAGAGAAGGACAGAGAAACGGTTCACATTCCATTACTTGTAAAGTTACCTGCTGTTGCTTTCATTATTTTTGCTACACATTTTATTTGTATTTAAATGGTTTAAGCAACCTAAGAACAAATGTACAAGTAAAGATGCAGTAAAAAATGAATTGCTTGGTATCCATAATGACACTGTATATCGAGCACAGCAGTAAAACAAAAACCCATGTATTTAACTTTTTTAGGTTTTTTTGCTTTTGTGATTTTTTTTTTTTGATACTTGCCTAACATGCATGTGCTGTAAAAATAGTTAACAGGGAAATAACTTGAGATGATGGCTAGCTTTGTTTAATGTCTTATGAAATTTTCATGAACAATCCAAGCATAACTGTTCAGAACATGTGTATTAAGTTGATGTAAGTGGAATAAAAGTTTTATGAATGGACTTTTCAACTACCTTTGGTGTAGATTTCATGTGATCTGTCTTGCCATACCTTTTAGAGTAATGACAGTACTACATACAAATTCAACATGAAAGTCTTTTTATTATGGAAAATCTTAATACCCATTAGGCATTTAGTTAATTTCAGGGAAGTCAAGATTGAATACTTCAGATCTCGTTTTAAGATTGCTCTAAATAATTAATTTACAACTTTCAGATAGCTACAGATTTCTGACTGGCTGGTGCTCCAGAGATACGTTAACAAATATATGGTCCCCAGACTTACAGCAACAGGCATACAAAGCTCTTTAAGAGCTGACCTTTGGAATAGGTCTAGTTATATGGAAACCCACAGCTTGCTGCTGTTAGCTCTTTGAAGGAGAACTGAGCTGGAGCCTCCATGGAGTCAGAGGGTTTGGATGCTACAGCTCGATTTGTGGAAGGGCTCCTCAGAGTAACAGTGCTCTTCCTTTCCTTGTCCCCAGTCAGGTCTGTGCTGGTGGTATTCACAGAACAACTGTGGCATCTGTAGATATTTGGTTTGAAACCAAAATAATTATAGGGAAATTGAGACTAATTTTCAGTGTCACACCTCTGTCAAGAACTGAGACTCTTGGAAAATAATTGAAATGTATTAAAATATTTGTGTTGCATTTATGTAGTCAACACAAGTGAAGCTTGAGTGGCCTTTTTCTTGATTGAGCTGCACCTGTAAGCACAGTGTAAGTATTTTCTAGATACCTTTTATTTGGGTGAAAAGTTATCTTGGTGTCACCAGGATACCTGGAAGAACAAGACGAACCAAGTAACTGAACATGAATTCCATTGCCTTACCCTTTTGCACATGAGTGGACTTAAGCAAGTTACAGGTCTGACTTTTTAGAAGTTCAATATAGGCTCTTACTGGTATTAAAGAAAAAAGTTAAAATACATACAATCATTGCATTTGGAATGCAATGCTCTGTTTTGAGAAGCAGCTGAGACCTTTGAGAATTTAAGGGTTGAGATTGGTAGAAAATGTGGGTAGGAAAATCTTAAACCTTAAAGTAGTTAGGGACACTAGTCACCATTCCTAGAATTGGAAGTTAATAATCTGTTATAATAGGTAATAAAAATTAGAATCTGTTTAAGAACAGGAAGAAGGGAAGAATATGGAGGGCAAAGGTTAATGAGGCTTTCTAAGGGAGGACTTAGTATATCCCTCCATTACCATCAAAAAAAAAAGTAACTAATACATGAAAGCACTTGTCAAAAGGAAAAAGCAGTAATCAAATACATTTACAAAATAAAGGGCTACATTCCAGTCTGGAAGCAATGCAAGTTGGCAGACCATGACTAAAAAATTCCTTTGGGGATATCAGATCCACTTTTAGGAAGGCAAGACCATAGCTTACTCTGTGGCAACTGTGAGTTCTGTCTCTTAGAAAGGCTTCAGTGAAGATGTTGCCTGCTTCCCTTACTGAAAGGATTTGACTTTCAACTTGCATGGTAAGCTGTTTTGCTCTAAACATTTAAATTTAAGCTAGATGAAATACTGTGACCTGAAAATGCCTCTTTTTAAGCTTTATCCAACTGTTTAAGAAAGTTCTGATTTAATGGGGGTCTGTAAAGTTACTCCATGTACCTGGAGAAATTAAGGTATTACTGAAAATTAAAAAGCACATATTCCACTGGTCCTCATTTGATTATAGCAGAAATGTTTTGTTTCTTTAAACACAAATATGATGGTAGCTTCACATAGAAGGTCATTGGATTCTTTTGGTGTGCTGTTTTTTGCTTTTGCATTTTAAGAGAGTTTCCTCTTATTTCAGTACCTAAGCTGATCTTTTAAATATCACAGAAGGTTCACCCAAGTGTTCATTTCCTTCATTCCTCCACTAGAGTGATCTATATTATTAGATGATGAAAAAAATTCCTGTACTGAATTATCAGCCTCCTCTTCTTACCAGCATATTTTCATGTAGTTTTAGTCTTTGTTCTGACATGGAAGGTCCTTCTAAAACATGGCAGCGTTGTTTCACACACGGTGCATATCCCATTCTGCAATGCAGCCTCCTGCTTTGCTGAGCAGAAAAGGCTCACGGGCCTTGAATTCTTTGAGCCTTCAGTGCAGTAGTAGCACTGCACGCACTTGCAATACAGGCTGTTATTTCTACAGGAACTGTGTAGTGCTTACAAACTACGGGCTAGACAGCACAGGTTGAAGGGGCAAAACTGAGAGAGGTTGGGGGCGTTCAGGTGGAACCGCCTGTTGCAATGAGGGCAGCCTAGCATCTACCCACCTGCAGCCTTGTGCTCCTCAAGGGGAAGAATTACGTAGAATGGCATACAGAAACTAAAGATGCAAGTTGAAGGTGCTGCAGAAGCAGCTGCTGCCAGCCCAGTTAGTGCCTACATTTTACTCACTGTGCCTTTTGCTTCAGGTCCTTTTGGAAGGCAGGTAGCTCAAGTAGCTACGCCTTCTGTGGGTAAGCCGTCTGCAGCTGGCAGTGTGTGACTGGGTATGCTTCCTTATTTCCAGTAATTTACACCTCAGCAAGATCCTGGCAGGCTGATATTCCCAGATTCTGAACGGAGGAGGGAAGGAAGGACAGTCCTATGGATAAGAAATTGTACTGGAAGTCAAGATTTAGCCTCTATTCCCAACTTTCTCTTGGGATTTTTTTGCATGGTAAGTAGCTTTTTTTAATCCAAGGTGCAGTTAAAAGTTGTTGGAAGATAGGGAATCCTAGCCTCTCTGAAAATGGTTACTCAAAGTACCCTTTCAAAGAGTGGAAATTGCTTGCTACTGATGTGCTGGTAGGGTGTCTCAGACTCATGTAAGGAAGTGAACTAATTTAAATAATCGCTGTAGCCTTTGAGCTGTATTCAGAGGCCTTGCATTAATCTTGTGGATATGACCAAAAGTAATTTTTTGCCTACCCCACCTTTAGAAAAATTAATATTACCTGTCAGCTGTAGTAGTAGGAGCTGCTGGTTGTGGTAAGACTGAAGCACGCTTTTCCACTCTTGAGATTATGAATTATATAGTAAAGGCTGTTTGATTCTGTTCTAATGTAACAAAATCATTTGCTTTAAGGATTCTTCTCCTTTTTTTTTTCTATCTTTTTGTAGCCTAGTCTGAAATAACAACAAAAAAATTCATTTTAAACCTGCCAAGTGCTAATTGCCGTAACAACTACCTGCTTTTTAAAAAATTCAGAAACGTTCATGACAAGACACAACTCCAGTATGAACCTAGAAAATGAAGCTCAATTGCACCTCGTTAGCCCCAAGCTCTGCTTTTGACAGATGAGTGACAGGAAAGTGCTCCAAAGACTTTCTATGCCATCTAATTCAATTTCCAGCTGAAAGCAGAAAAGCTGAGGCTGCTCTGTTTTGGTGTCAGGGTGAGGGAGCCACCCTGAGCTGGTGTGTTTTTACTGGAGTCGGCACTTGGCATTATCATGGGTCATTTGAGCTGTGGGTGGTTATCTTCTACCCCCTCCTCAGCAAGGCTGGCATGGAGCTTCAGTAGGTGCAAAGCACAGCAGCCTTGAAATGCGTGCTTGAAGCAGAATGAACTGTTTTAGAGGTGTAGATTTGCTTTGGAGATGAGAGGAGATGTTGGTGGTGTTAGTCATTGTGTTAGCACTGGCTGGTGTGGGAGGACTCTTGGATCATGGGGTGAGGGTGTAGCTCTGCAGCCCTTACCTCCACCACTTAGATGAGGAATGCATCTGCTGGTTTTCCAGTGGGCTAACAGTTACTAGCAGTGAAATATGAACGGGGTAGAGCCAAGTCAGTCATGCTACATACCAAATTGCTTCTTTAGAACTAGAGAGAAAATGGCAATTTCAGATTCTGTTCTAGGCAAAATACAGCAACAATTATGGCTTGGAAGTAGGAGTTCCTAAGGGCTTCAGAGGTTCACTGTGCCAGCCATGCACTTTTGCATGGCCTCTCAGGAACCCACATCTTTGGAACATTCAAGGTTCCTGCAGTGAGCAGAGCAGTTTTAGACATGTTTGGAGAACTTTCTGGGGGAGCTGTTCTGCAGAAGATTATTTTTTTTAAAAGAAACTTCTTCTAATGCAGCTGCTTAGATGGATGCTTAGCCCTGTTGGCAAAACTTCCAGACATTACATTACCAGATTGTAGTGGCTGAAAGTAGCCCTGAAGGAAGCTGAAACATACGGGGCCCCCACACTCAACTACTAGATGCAGATCTGGAATGCTGTAATTCATTGCAGACCCACTGCTTTATGTGACTCCTGACTGGGAGGAAGAAGAAAAAAAGAAAAGGTTTTAAGGACAGAACTTCAAATATGTTGTGCCCTGGATTACATGTCTGGGGCTTCTCTTTAAAAAGTCTTGGAAATAGTTTAAGAAGTATTTTTAACTCTAGGCTACCTTTCTTCTGGTGTTGGTTGTTTGGTTGTTTTTGTTTTCCTTAGGGTTGGCGGTTTTTATATTTTCTTTCTTACTAGAGATGTGCTTCCCTGAAGCAACTCAGTGAATTATTTCTGATGACCAGCCATTTCTTGCCTGACAAGAAACATTGGTCTTAGTGGGAGGAATTTCTCCCTTACGGCGTCAGCTTGCTCCATGTTCTTTCTTCATGCATTTAATCCTGGTCCATTGTATAAGCTGTGCTGTAATGCTTTAAAGCTGGAGCATTTAATGAGGAATCTATGTATTTGTGGTGAGTAAAGTGATATCTGCATATTGGAAGCATTCATTTACAAATGCCACTATTGCTGTTGATTAGAGTGCCATCCACATAAAATCTGAACATCATACACTTGAGCTGTCATCACAGCAGACCATCCCAGGCAGACTGGCAAGCACGCGTGGACCCCAGGTGACTTGTAGGGTAGGCATAACAGCTTGTCAGCACATGTGAATTTGCAAAGCCAAGTCCCAAGCTGCTGAATTTAAGATCCTTAAAGAGGAAATAATTATTTAAATATAAATCCTTATCATGGTAAAATATCCTTCAGCCTAGATGAATGTCAGATTTCATTCCATCAGGTTATTTCTTTACATCTAAACTTTCTCATTTTATACCTTTACATTTTAAAAGTAATAGTTAGAAGTGTTGTTGTTCTGAGAACCTTGTTCTAAGATGACCAACCTTGTACCACAAAGCCCAGTGCTTGCCCATTGCATTGAGCATTTTTTAAGAGGCTCATTATAGTTTAACCTTCTGGGACAGGGCAGTTAAGCTGTTTTGCTGTTAATGCTAAGCCATTTATCATCAGCATATGTAATTCCAACCCCTACTGCCAAAAGGAACTGGAGAACCCTTCTAGGTCAGCGCGGTTGCCTCTGGATTGCCAGCAAATGGCATTTCATGAATAAGAATTTTTCTGACCAAAGGTAAGGATGTACCATTGCCTCTGTTGGTTGTTTAATGTGTCCTGGGACGACCAGAGGTGATGGGCTGTAGCCTTTGTAGAGAAAACGCTAAACCTCAGCAAAACGTCTGTATGCGTGTTTTGAGACCTGACAGCGTTTCTGTACTCAGTTTCACAATTCTGTTCAAAGCAGAGAAGGGTTAACTCCTTCACGCTTATAGCTGAGATTTCACCCCAGCTAGATGATGTAAGGCATTTCAGTGTGAATCCAGACCATTCACCTCCTACATTATCATACTGCCACATGTCCATGAGCAATGGCCATGAAGGGGTGACAGGCTCTTATACTAGAGCGAAAAAATTAATCAGTTACAGAAGCAAAGTGCTTACCTTTTAATAGCAGGAAAACAGAAGTGTAAGTCTATTACCTAAAGCAGCGAACATCAGCAATGAGCGATTTCCTCCAAGACGAGGCAGGTTGATGGTCACCCTGCAAGTCTAGCATAGCTTGAACATTAGTCCTGACCTAACAAGGCATAAAGATGGCTTTTACCTCCCGCCACCCATCAGTGGTATTAAAGAAGTCTAACTTTTGCATAGCAAATTTTGTGGACTATCCATCTTTTCCCAGTCTATTTTGTCAGGCTTGAAATTCACTGTGTGCTAACCCCCCAACAAAACAGAAGGTTGCACAGCTGGGGCTATAGAAATAGCTTATTTTTAAACATTAGGGAAGATAAGTCTGTAGCATTATATATTCTGGAAGATAAATATTTTGCAAAGAATGCAAACATACTTCGGTGAGGTGAGCAAAGACAATGCTAGTAACAAGAGTACAACAAAAGGAAGTAAAAAGACATGCTGAGAGAGATAGGGAAGTGAGGCAGCAAGAATCTAACCTCAAAGCACATAGGAGATTACATGACCCAACTTCCGAGCCAGCCCTCTGAGCATTTCGGTGAGGACGATTAGAGTAGCATATTCAGTGAGACCCTGCCATTTTGTAGGACTGAGAGATTTTTCACAAACTGTTCGCATGTGGACTTGTTAAATGAGAATTTTGGATGGAACATGACCTAGAAAAATGGTCTGGACTTTTGCAAAATGGCATCAGATTCATTAAATGTGACCTTCAGAGAGAAGCAGAGTTAGACTTGTATCTTTTTTCTTTTTTCTCTGCCTTTTTCTAAACTAAGAATTTCTGTGTTAAGCATATGTCAGGCCTATGGTACTTAGAAAACTGTGATGAGATTTTTGATTAAAATTTGGGTTTGGTTCTACTGCTATCCTCAGCAGAAATTGAGGTCATGATTAAAGTCGTAGGGGAACTTGTAAAATGACATCATCAGAGTGAAGTTACCAAATGCTGCACAGATAAAGGTTTTAAAGAAAGTGCCTAATTGGTTTTGATTTTTCTTAACTAAAATACCTGCCAGTGCCTGATGAGCACTGGGGCATGTCATCACAGACTCAACAGTCTTTCCTTTTCCATTACTGTGGGAGCTTAAAATTATTATCCTGAGGGGTTCATCAGCAAAGGGAGTTTTCGCTTCAGTGACTGTTACGACGATATAATATGCACCAGAAATAATTCTTCCCTGCTCTTGAATCTGCCGTACATACAAGGCCCAAGGTTTTGAATACACTTGCAAAGTAAAATCAAAATCAGACTTGACATTCCCAATTGCAGTGTGTACAAGCCAAGGACAATCTCCAGCCATCATGCAGGAGCTACCTGCCTGCCACCCACCCAGCTGCATCCCGGCAGCTGCAAACAAGAGGCAATTTGCCGCCTTCCACGGCTCCTGCTGTCAGGAGCGACTGTCAGGATGGACGAACTGCCAAAGGATCCCTGGGGCCTCCCAGGGGTGTTAAGCAGATTGGGGGAGGGGTGAGGAATTAGGCAAGCAGAAAGTGAAAGGACCGATGGATTTTCAAGGAGGGGAAGAAAATAGCTCTGATGGTTGGGATGCAATGGAGAGTCTTTCTATGGTGGGATAAACATAGTAATGGGGGTGTAAAAATCTCCAGAGATGTCCCTTGTTAAATATTTTGGTAGTACCTCATGTTTCAAACCCATGGAAATGTAAAGGATGGACCCCAGATGCCTTCTAGTCAAAATGGGCTTAATTAGGGATACCACCTGAAAGTCAGCCAAGAAGGTTTTTTAAGAAGAAACTTCACTCAGACTGAAAAAATCTGGATATTCTGGCTCTGAATTTCAATTTTTTTTTTTCCTTTTCCCTCTCCAATCGGTGAAACAAGGTAGCCAATTACTGAATTGTCTGTTCACTTTCTTCTGATAATACTGGTATTATTTGGTATTATTATCTGGTAAATATGGTATTTTGTTGCAAAATGAAAAGGAATCATCTTCTTCCCCAAAGAAGCTCAAGAGCTTAGTGTCTCTGTCCTATGCCTATGCTGCACCTGACTTTCAAGCTGTGCTGCTTTCCTGTCTCTATGAGCATTTTGACTGGGCAGTATGCATGTTTAGCAACTGTTGCTGAATATAACAGTGCTCTGAGGGCTCCATCCCCATCTGAGATTTGCTTCTCTGAAACGCCAAACTAACTAATTTCAGAGATAAAGCCATGACGATCTCCCACCCGCAGGCTGACATAATGGACTCCTGAGTCATTTTTGCAGATCAGTCAGTTAACGCATTGTGGTCATTAAAGCTTTGGAACATGAAAATCCTGTCCAAGGCTGACGGTATGAATGACAAGTCAACCAGTAAAATGAAGAGCCAGTTCTGAGCCATTAGGAGAGCATATCTTTGTGGCCATCATCAGCATCATCACTGATGCAATATTCCAAAATGGTTCCCTGGAAATTCAGTTTGTTTGAACCTGGGGACATGATGTGCCCAACCTCCGTCACCTGCCTGTCAGCTCCTGCTCCACTTGAGAAGGCAGCATGAGTGATAAACCTCCAAGGAGCTGGATGGATTCGCTGCAGACGTCCAGTGCAGACTGGTGATGGCAAAGTTCATCCATCAAAGGCCAACCAAACAGGCCAGCTCTTTCTCTGCTGCAATCACACCATCTGGCATTGGGGCTCTCTAGGTTTTGTGGCACAGTAATAGGAAATTACATTTTCTTGGAAAGATAATGAGGAAGCCTAAACTCTCCTCTGTCCCTATAAGCTGTCCCTGAAGGTCACAGCTGAGGCATTGGCAGAGAAATTGCAGGTAGCTGCCTGCCTTGTTCCTGCTCCTCTTCCCT
Source organism: Phalacrocorax carbo (assembly GCF_963921805.1). Taxonomy (NCBI): domain Eukaryota; kingdom Metazoa; phylum Chordata; class Aves; order Suliformes; family Phalacrocoracidae; genus Phalacrocorax; species Phalacrocorax carbo. The sequence goes on from NC_087514.1 coordinate 23,758,507, forward strand.
GGCTGAAGAATGGACTTCAGTCTGCAGGGCTGCCAGGTTTGACTTAAATTCGTATGAGAGATCTTCAAATTGAAATGTTGATTAAAACATTTATTACTCAAACAAGGAACTTCAAGATGTGATTTAAGCCTTATAGAAAAACATATTTTTGAGGAAATATAAGCTGAATTAGGAGCAGACTTCATGCCACGTACTGAGCAAAAGCTACATCACACTCTCCCTAATAAGGTTCCTGGGACAAATTAAAGAGTCAGTTAAATATCTTTCAAGATGAAATAAGATGTCCAAGAGGGATGAGCCAAATGACCTTTTCTTTGTTCAAGAAATGTCTGTTAGACTCTGATGACACATTTTTCTTTTAGTTGTTAACCCTTCAGAATGGACTGTAACACTATTTTTTTGTGGTATTAGCTCCTCTTTAATTATGTCTTTTCTTTCATGTAGCATGTGCTAAGGTTTCCAGTTGTGTCATAAACTTAAACTCCTTATGCTAAGACCATATGCAGCAGAAGATAAAACTCAATTAAAAAAAGAAAAACAGACTGAGAAGCTATCAGATACTCTAATGCAATTTCAGTGGTGTATTACAGCAAGAAGTAAAATCTACCTTTCAAAAAATGAAAATGTTGCTTATATTGTTGATGGAAAAACAAGTACTTTTGTAGTTACTTTCAGCAGTAGCTCTTAAGTGTCTGACACCCACCTTTAGTTGCATGTCTGAGGGAGAGCGTGAGGATGCTGTGTAGAACTGTGGCTTTTCTGTAGCTGAAGGAGGAGGACTGAGAGAATTGTTGCTCCTCAGAATTGCCAGAATATGCAGAATTATCTGAGAGAAGAGGGAAATCTCTAAGGAGATGTTTGTGCTGTTGATAATGGCAGCAAATGCTGTGCTAGGCTCTACAGAGGCATACAAAACACATGCCCTGGGGGGCCTTATGCTCTCAGCTGTTGTTCAGTGCATCTGCAGAATTTCTCCAGAGGCTGGACATGGTGCTGGAGTTCATGTCTCTGTCCGTGACTGCCTGGCAGCTTCAGCTGCTTTGTAACCTCACCAGAGAATTGTCCAGAGACCTAAGTACTAAAGCCTTGGTGCCTGCAAGTGCGTGCTGTTGGCAAGTCACACTGAAACTCCATTTTCTGCAGTAAATAATGAACTTGAGCTCTCTTAGTAGAGCAGCAACATCTGTGTTTTCTGTCCAGAGATACCTGTAATCTTTCTTTTTGTCTAGCTCATAGGACAGCATCATTATCTGTCTCATGACAGCAAGCATCTGGTGTGCCAGGTCATGTAGTACGAGAAAGATGTCAGGCTCCCCAAATTCAACACCGCATCCAGCCTAATGGAGCATTTGTGAGCACAGAGACCCCTGGACAATATTCCTCACCATCAAGCCATAAAAGCAGCCGAGGTGCCGACCTGTAAAGCATCTAACCCTTGGACTTGGTACTGTAGATGGAGGAGGCAGAGTGGGAGCACTCTCTCCACCTGGCTACAGGAGCAGGCCTAGACATGCAGGGTGGTAGTAATTCTTCTGGCCCCTCTAAAGCCAGCAGAAAAGGACCCTTTGGAGGGGTGACTAACCCTCTCTGTGACAGACGCAGGGTAAACTGTGTCTCCTGGAGACGTCCCTCTCTCCTTCAATGGGCAAGTGAGCCCCAGTTTTCGACGGCTGAAGTCAGAGGAGCTGCCCCTCCCTGTCCTGGCTTGTGCCCACTCTGTTTCATGTGTGCAGCCTTGTCCACTGCCCTTTTCCCCCACATCAGTGCCAGGCTGCATATGTTTAAAAGTCTGTGTCTCTGGGAGCAGGCAGCTCTGGCAGCATTCCTGAGGTGATGTGCATGAGCAGCTCCCTGAAAGGGCACCCTCTGTGTGTCTGGAGATGACGATTTGAGGAGCAGGGAGACTCCTAACCCTGTTGTTTTTGTAACCGGTTCCCTTACTGCCAAGCAGTGGGGAAAGCAGCAGGCAGCTCCTGCAAAACCTTCCAGGTTTCTCTCATTACTGTGCTTACGTGGCTGGGGCAGGAAGGCAATGGAGCAGGGCAGCCGCCCCTTGACAGGGCTGGTGCCTCTCCGTGGGCCCTGCCTGCAAGTGACCCCTGTGCCTGCTGGCACCCCAGGGCCTCAAGAAGCTATTTCTTGCCAAAATCATAATCTCTGAATAAACAGAGGAGCTGTGCAGATAACAAACTCTTGATGTTTCAACCTGTCGTACACACAAAGCAGAACACCAAGGCAAAATGACATGCAAAGCTGCTGAGAGTAAGTATTCAAGCAGAAAAAGCATTCGGGAAACCTGCAAATGGGACCTGGGCATGTTTTTGTTATTAATTCAAAGCCGTCTGGAGCATGTTGATGCGATTGGCACGGAGTGGTGTACATCAGGCCACTGACCTCATCTTCACTGCAAAGCAAAGGAAAGGAGCCATACTCCCCACATGCAGCCGCCCGTCAGAGCAGGTCTCTCTCTGGTTTTGGAGGCTAGTCCTTGCTGCTGTGCTGTGCCCCATACCCAATGGGGAATTAGCTGTTTCTAAAATCAGTAGGGGTCTTGCTGTGGCCTTTCAGAGAAACTGGATTGGAAGCTCAACAAGGCAGAAAGCACATGTTGCAATTAAAAAGCAAAAGCATCATGGCAAAAGCTGTAGTTTACACTGGTGAGAAAGATTTACAGTCCTGCTGTGTTTCTTTCCCAGGAGGGCTGGGCTATCCTACGCATCTCTTCATGTGCTTTCACAATCAGAAGACTGATGCAGCTGAAAAATAACCTTTATTTTCTACTGGATGGGGTCCCTGATTACAAGGGCATAAAGGTGCCAGTGTCAATACCGGGAGAGTGCGGGAGCACCCTTTCTGACCACAGCCCATTAGGAAACCACAGTTTGCATGTAAAGCTTGAGCCTGCAAACTTGCAAGAGCCACGTGTGGTACACAGCTTTTTCAACCCGTGGAGCAAAGGGGTGTTTTTTGTGAGCATCTATGACCTGAGCTGGCCTGATTCATCCATGAGCCACTCCTGTGTGAAACAGGGGTCATGCATTGCTGAATCCTGCCCTGCATGCTCTCTACTCCTGTGTAATTATAAATAGGTATTGACCCTAAAAATGTTTATAATTGTTTCTATACCTGAAAAGAAACTAGGTTAGGCAGTAAAAAGGCACAATGCTTCGTCATTTTCCCCTAAGGAGAGAGGAAGGTGAACTTTCTCTTCATAGACAATACATGTAAATGGTTCTCAACACTGAAGTTTAAATCATCCTCGTGTTGTGTTGTTACTTGACAGTAAACAATGTGCTGATGAGATCTCTTAACATTTGCCTCAAGATTATGGTTTTAGTAGCGTGCTGCTGTAACCATGACGAGCTGGAGATAGAAGCCAAGCGAGGTTTGTAGGGAGATACCAACATGCTGTATCGGACCAAGTTTAGAATGTAAATGTTCGGCACAGCATTTCTCAGTGCTTTTTCACTTGTGAATCTTTCTGTCACACATAGTCAGGATCTAGAGTGAATAAACTGAATTTTACAGTTTCTAGCATTTGCTGTCTCCTACCAGCTCAGTCAGAGGAGAGGGGATGGGAAAGGGAGAGCGGGGAGTTCATTTGGTTTCCATTGCCCCACAATGTTTTTTCTTAAGATACTCCACCACAATCCTACTGTGGAGCCGGACTCTGGTGCCTCTTCCAGAAACAACATGCGATTGTTCCCGCTTGCCCTAATCACTCCCCAGAGCCCATGGCATTGCCAGCAGCTGCCAGCAAGTGGGGACATCACTGCTTGTCAAGATGAACCATGGTAACTGGAGAGAAGAAAGGAGTCTCTGGGGGTTCTTAATATTCTGAAATTCCTGAAGTAGATGTGCAGTAAGATAAAAAAAGTCTAACTCATTTTGCATTTGAATAAGTCCTTTGGTGAAGAACTTTGATTTACTGAATCAAGAAGACTGGCAACAACTGCTGAACAAATGTAAGTATGGCAAAATTCAGTGGCCTCACTCACCTGAGAACAAAAGTCAGCCTGAGAAATCGCCTTTGCAAACACGCTGCTGGAGGGAAAGGTACAGTCCTAGACATTGTTCTTCATTCTTTGTAAACATGACCATATAGCAGCTTCAACAGTTGATGTCCTGATCGCAGCTGCTTGGAAGATGCCATGCTGAGCTGCTGTGGCTTCGGGCCAGAACTGCACTGTCGCAACTGGTACCTGTGGGAGGCATGAGGAGGGACCACGTCTCCTGGCCAGCTGTTTGTGTGGCAGAGGCAAGTGGCCCAGCTCCCACAGCTCCTCCTCTCCTCTCACCAGCTGTCAGCCACCAGACCCTCTCTGAGACACCGGTGGGGAGGATGCTGTGCGTGCCAAGGTTGTGGCAGAGGCCCAGGGAGGCTGCGGGGACGTGCTGGTGCCGCAGGGCGCTCCTCCACCAGTGAGAGCAGCAGTTGTCTTCCCACACCAAGGTTTACTGAACTGGATGCTCTCATATTGGAAATTAAATCCAAAGTGCCTTTTGGCTGTTAGCGATAACTCATACCACTGAAAAAGAGACCATCTGAAGTTGCTTTTGTGCACGCTTAAAACTACACCATCTGGGATGTGATGAATGCTGCTCACAAAGATCCAGGCGACCACCCAGGAGTTAATACGATTAAAATCATTTATTCCTTTTGTAATTCTAAGAAAGCTTCAGATTCATCAAGCGAGTGGCTTTGGTTCCTTTTATCCTGAAATGGGTACACCTACTAGAGCTCACTGCGTGTCACTTTGACAAAATACATTTTCTGAGCCCTATCTACATGAGAAAAATTCAGATTATTATAAACATTTCTATTCACATCAAAAGCATTTTTATTTTGCAAGCATTTCTTTGTTATTTCCTAATTAGACTTCACTGCTAAATCACAGGTGCTGAGAGGGAAGCTGGCACTGCTGCTTAGCCTTCCCACCTACCACTGCTGAACCGGCAGGGTTTCTGTTCCTGCACAGAGGCGTCAGGTCTGCAGCTGGTGGCCCATGGACATGCACACACCCAAAATAACCCCTGGACCGTCCCAGCTCAGAGCTTCAGTCCCAGGAGAGTTGAGAAGTGCTGCAGGCTCTGATGCCCTGGCATTGCTCTGCCCAGGTTTGCCCATATGTACACGGGGAGTCCATCTCTCCTGCCCCAGCACAAGTGCCGATGGCCAGAGGTGATAGACAGCCACTGGCTTCTCAGCAGGGCGCCAGAAAGAAAGCAAGAGCCAGCAGCACCCAGCTCCTGCTGAAACGCGAGCTGGCCTTGCGACACAGCCTCCTGCATCTGCTGGGCATCAACCATCGACATACCCAGGCAGAGGCTGCAGGAGAGGCACTGCTAGCACTGGCAGGCGTTGCTGGTGTGACCAGGCCCCAGGTGAGGGGACATGCTGGGTACTGTGCTGCTGGGACAGGCCCTGACCTGGTGCCTGTAGAAAGAGGGGCACAAGAATGCAGCTGCTGGGACCTCGCCTGCAGAGCTGAGCTGTGGCAAAATGGGACACAGCCACAGCATGCAGGGACGGATGCTGCTGCAAGGCAGCGGAGTGGCAGCTGGCCTGGCAATGTGATTCCCATGGTTAACCGTGGGGTAGTTTTCTGGCAGCGTTTTCTTGTTCTGCCAATAGTGTACTTGTTCGCAGTTGCATCTCCGTGAAGACCCTGCAGTCACACGAGATGTTATATAAATCAGTTACTAATTTCTTCAGTGACTGAAATACCAGCCAGCCTCCAGAATGGCTCAGCTAAAGAAGCAAACCTGGCGGGGGTGAGAGGGAGGACGAGAGACCTCCCCGTGCCTGGCAGAGCGTGGGGTGCAGGCAGTGATGGAGGCTAAGCTGAGAACAGGGTTTCCACCTATCCAGGGCTTGTGAGCAGAAGGAAAAATTAACCCATCCATCACATTTTAAGCACAGCTGTGAGCCCACAGGGCACTGGGCAGCCAGGTCAACGCCAAGCTGCTCCCTATACCAAGGCACCACTTTCCTCCCTTGTGCTCAGAGAAGCCCCATTTGGCTCTCACTGCAGTGACCACATAAACTCTTCGGGCCTTCAGAACTGAGTGAGGCAGGCAGTGCTGCAACCTGCCTGGGCAAAGGCAATGTCACTTTCTGCCCCTGGAGAAGAACAACCCCATGCACCAGCAGGGGCTGGGGCCAGATGGCTGAGAAGCACAGGGCTGCTCACAGCAGCCTTCTGCACTCCTCCATTCTTTCTTAAATAATTCTGTTTTAGAACACATCAGTTTCTTGGCTGATGCTGCTCAACAGTTTGCATATTGCTGTGCACCGCAGTGCTCAGCACTGCCCTATGGCATGAGGCTGCTCCTGGCGAGCGTGGGGCATTAGCATAGTCAGTGCTTGGAGCTGACAGACCTGGCCTGTGCCTGCATAGGTGAAAGGAGCTGGGCTGGGTGCACTGGGGACATGGGATGGTGAGGCCTGGGCAGCCCACAGAAGCTGAGCCAAAGGCTCCTGGACAGCTGTGTCTCACTGCCAGGAGTCATCCGCTGTGCTTGGAGGCTCATGCTGTTCTCATCCCCCACGGGCCCTGTGCGTGGTGTGGGTAAGAGGATGGGATGGTTTCACCGGGGGTCCCATCCAGCCCACGTAGCCCTGTGACAGCCTGCTAAGGGCTCTCCTGGGTGTCTGCAGCAACAGGGACTGGCTAATAACTGAGTAATCATGCAAGATAATTACAGAGTTATTTTTGCCCTCTAAAATAAACTGCTACCTCATAATTAAAAATAAAGAGAATGGCAACCCTAATTATTAGTCTTTAATTAGGCAGACAGAGGCACCCACAGCACTGCAAGGACTCTTCTTGTGACCTGCTTTTGGTCCCCAACCACACCTCCCCACAACGCTCCGGGGAAGCCCAGGGCAAACTCTCACACTGAAAAGAGTGGGGGGAGATGTTCATCTCCATGTAAACCTCACCAAATGCCATGCAGATCTGAGGAACAAGAGGAAGCTGCCCTTGAGAATTCCTCAAACTTCAATGCCTGCTACAAGCCGACCTGCAGGCTGCTGCTGTCACTCAATCCTTAGCCACCTTAGCAGCTCGTACATTGCAATTTTAACATAAGAATAACAAATTACACCATGTTTCATCTGTTCACATCCTCATGGAAGATAATCATAGCCTGGTATCTCTTTGTACTTAAAATACTGCAGCAAATATGCTGTGGTATTCTTCCCAGCTTTCCCCAAGCAGCCTTGCCCCGGTGTGCTGGGGAAGGAAGGGCTAAGCAGGGCTATCTCAGGTTGCCTCTGCTCAGGTGCCAGGTACAGCTGGCTTCTGCTGGAGGTAGGAGGGCTTAAAAATCTCTCTGAGTTCAAGAGCAGCTAAGTCTTGTTCCCACTAATAATGAAGTGAATCATAGAATAACAGTTCAGAAGGGACCTCAAGGATCATCTAGTCCAACCTTTCTTGGCAAAAGCATGGACTAGACAAGATGGTATTCATGTAGTAACTCTTCCTTCACTGATGGTGGGTCTGTGTTTGCATCAACCTGGTTTTCGCTCCCAAGGCCTGGGGCCCAACAGTGCTGGTAAAGACAGAGGTGAAGAAAGTGTTGAGAACCTTAGCCTTTTCAGCACTGTTGGTGACTAATTCACCTCTCCTGTTTAACAGAGGGCCTGTATTTTCCCTCTGTTTCTGCTTGTTGTTTACATACCTGAGGAACCCTTTCTTGTAGTTTTTGACCTTTCTGGCCAATTTCAATTCGAGCTGATCTCTTGCTTTCTAACTGCATCTCTGCATGCCCTGGCAATGCCCTTGTAATTCTCAAGGGGAATCATCTGCTGGCAAAATATTTTATTAAAAACTCCATCCCTGGAACAAAAAAAAAATGTGCAAATCAGACTCTCTGAGGCCTCTCAGTTTGGGCAAACACTGATTTGCCCATATTCCTTTGTGAGTCTCTTCAGGAGTGCGCACAGGTCCCATTCACCCATGCAGCTGGCAGTTCCCACTAGCAACACCATCGATTTCAACTGGACAAAACACAGCAGAGCTCCCTGCTGAATTAAACCACATTCCCAGCCCTTAGTCTATCACAGATGCCTCTCAACACTTGGGGCTGGACCTGCAAGGGCAACTCTGATGTCCAGTAGCTGGGCTGGGCACTTGTGGTAGGAGGAGCCCCCATGGTTTTGCACTGCAGCCAGGCACCTTCAGGGTCTGTTTGCAACGCTGCATTGAAAAACACTGCCTTTGCCACTGCGCAGGTCAGACTGCTGAAAGCCAGGAAATGAGGAATTAAAGCAATTAAGTACAAATGTCTGAGACCAGGGAGCTCTGAGATAAGGTACGCTCCAAAGGCAGCCCTGCTAGCCAGCCCCCTGTGGGGTGACCATGTCTCATCTACCCTGTCCCACTGCCCAGCCCTGTCCCCCCACCACTGCTCCCCACCCCTTCCTCCCTCTCCTGACCCAGGACACCCCCTGCCCAGCCCTGATGCTTATTCCCTAGTGGAAAGCAGCCAGGAACAGTTTACCCCATGCATCTAAGGCTGTGATTGAGGAGCACTGTGACCTGACACACTCTGCTCCAGTACTCAGGGAGCAGGACTATGTTACCTGAGGCAGTTTTCCTCTTCCTTCTGGTTAATCAGTGCTAATTGATTGATGGGGCTCACCCCCTGCTCAGAAGAGAGGCAGCACTGCTCTGACTTGATGCAGCAAATGTAACGTATTTGCTTTCAGAAAGCCGTTGGCATCCTTTCGAAAGCAGCTGGGCACACTCCCCGCCCCAGCATAACAGGAAATCATCATTTAAGTGAGGTGGAGGGCAGCCACATGCCTACCAATTACTCTGACGCCTCTGCCCAGAGCAGGACCAACAGTGACAGTGCACACGTGCCACTCTGGTGTGATGGCCATGTGCTGTCAAGGGCCTTGAAACCCTCTTCCCTGACCTCGTGCTGCACTGATGACCCTCGGTGCATTTAGCACATGCCATCTGGGACAGCTTTTTCCATCATCCCTCCCCCGGGGGTGCAGGGGATCAGGAGCACAAAAATGATATGGGGACCTGGTATTTCTACCCGGGGCTGAAGGGTGCTGGGGAGGACGGCAGGCACCTGGCTGCCCCAGGGAACGGGGCTGGGAGGGCGCCAGAAGCACCCACCCACTGCTGGGGAAGGAAGCTGTGGTTTTTGTCAGTGGCAGGAGGGGAAATCCAACAAGACTGCTGCTTCATCAGTGCCTGAGCCTCCCAGGGGGCCACGTCATCTTGCTGAAAAAGGAGCTCGTGCTGGGAAAGTTAAAAATTGTCTTGAGGTTATTTAGTCACTGGCCACAAGCTGGTAGTGGGATTACGGGCATGAACGTAATGTCCCCTCCAGCACCCGCTGCATGGCACCCAGGGGACAGGCTGCCTTTGCTGCCATGTGCCTCAACCCCTCTCATCCCTGGCAGTGTGGTTCAGAGGACATGCAGCTGGCGGCCCTCGAAAGGCAGCTCCAGCCAGTCAGAAACCCTGCTGCTGTGCTCCTCTCACCTGCCACAGCAGCAGCAATGCTGGTCTCTCCTCCACCTGCACCAAGCCCAGCTGCAGCTCTGGGGCACGGCCACCCTATGTGCCACTGGCAGCCTGCAGAGAGAGGGGTCATGCCTCAAGGACATCCCTTGGGGACAACACCAGGGGACTATGGCTGGGGGATGAACCACCGGGCTGGTGGCAGCAGGCTGAGGCTTTTTAATTCAGATATTCCCATCCAAATGGGAGCGATCTTGGGCATCCCTCCATAGCACCATGTGGTTTAGAGGTGAGGCTCCCCTCAAGTGCCATCATTTTGCATATTTTAACACAGAAAGAAAAGCACCCCCAGTTCTGTACCACAAGAAAGGGGATGGCAGGATCCCAGGAGACCTCAGCCCCCCTGGGCAGAAGGGCAATGCTGTCAGGAAAACAAAGTGAGTTAAAAGGTGAGCCAGCATCCTCCCTTGCTCCATGAGGGTTGCAGGACATGACCATTTGGGGGTCAGGAAAAGGAGATAAGCGGTTCTGGACAACCTTCCATGTTCTGCTCTTACCTTCTTTTAAAACCTCTGAATGTTGCGAAGCAGCAGGGAGGAAGCCAGAGAAGCAGTAAAGGCTGAGATCTGTGTGCCATCAATTTGCTGCTCACAAAACAGGGATGGCAATTAACTGTCTAAAAAGTGGAGCATGAAGGAGACCTCAAGGAAGGAGCAATCAGCTTTTTCACATCAAATAAGCCATTCCATGGTACCTTGAGTTCCCATTTATCACAGAGCCTGGCCGTGATGCCTCCACACTGCTCCACCCTCTGAACAACTCTTAAAGTCAGTACGCCAAGTTCTCCTGGCATTGCCAACATCTAAAGTTACTAGGGAACTTCCATGGAATGGATTCCTCACATATCAGCTGCACTTCACCCTGAAAGCTTCTTCAATGCTGTACCTTTTCTAAAAACATAAGTTTAATTTCTAAGTCACCTCCAGCGATTATTCCACAGAGACAACTTTCTTCAACTCCCTTTTAAGTCACATACTCCAGATGTGACTTTCCACCCCATGTTGTTTCACAGGGATGAGCTGCCCAGGTCTGCAGGGAGGATTCTGCAGCTTCCAGGTGAAAGGACCTCTCAGAACATAGGCTTGTAACCGGCAGCTTGTCAATTCAGCCTGTCAAATAAATGAGGGTTGGATTCAGGCTAAAGTAGTAGTTGTACAGGTGAAATGAGAGAGGTCTTCAGATGCACAGAGCTTGAACTCCAGGGGAAGCTGAGCCCATCCGCACAGCTGAGCACATCCTGAGACGTAGTGAAGCGGAGACCAGCAGCAAATCTGGGACATGAATCAGATGTTTCCAGAAACATAATGTGATTTTTGAGATCCCAGCTTCTGTTTCAAGCCCACCTGTAATTTATAGTTCTGCTTTTCAAAAGAGAAGGCAGTGGTTTTGGGCAGAGCACCAGACTGGAACAGCGCTAGGCTCAGCAACCGACCTTGCATGAACATAGGTAGGTTTCCCGTGACCTCATTTTTTGGAAGGGCTGCCCTTTCTGCTTGTCCTCAGTGGATGCTCCCCTTCTGAATATCCGTTGCCTCCCTGTTTGCATCTCTATTCTTAGGATTTTTAATCTGAAGCACTGGTTAGGACATACATCACCTGCAAGAACATATTGCTGTGGCAAAGCCCATGAAACTGCAAGGAGTGTTAATTAGCTGAAAAGCTCTTGAGCCAACCTTCTGTAAATTGTGTCATAGGGCTACAATTCTCCATTCAGCTCTCCAGGCAGGCTCCTGCCCACAGGCTCTCATTCCTTTCTGGATTGTTACTGGATTTTAGATAAATGCTTCAATCTTTATTGCTGCCAGAGAAACCAATGATGAGACAGGTCTACTTGGCAGGCTCTGCCGTACAGCACACCGAGAGCTCCAGCCTTGGGCCAGCAAACTGATGACGTGCCCCACATAAAGCACATGAAGATTTCTGTAGAAGTCGGCATAAGAGGCCAGCACCCTCCAGATCAGGCCATGAAGTGGCAAATACTGCCATTGCTGGATATGGTTCTTCAGAGTAATAAAGTGGTGAGTCATGGTCCAAGTGGTCAGTCTGCAGTCTGTACATCTCTGGTCTGTAACACTGGTTTTCACTGCAAACATTTTAAGTTGCTCCAGTATGTGCCTCACCCTTCTTATTTATAGGAATTAGTGAGGCATTTCATAAAAAAAAAAGGGCTTCATAATAAAGCAAGGAAATGATGACAAAGCAAGAGATATCGGTGGTAAAAAAATACAGCTTGCCTAGCAAAACAGCTATCCTATCATCTCATCAACACGGCACAGACAGGAGAAATTATAAATATCAGCAGTGGCAGTGCCCGGGAGTTGCATCTTGGCACCGCTGCCTCTGGCCACCTCTTTCTGGCTCCCATTCACAGTGACGTACAAGGGCAGGGATAGCAGCTAGTCGGAAAATCCCCGTCAGCTCTCTGACCCCATGCTCCGGCAGGGCAGGCCCTGAGCTGAGCGTTCGCGGGGGACGCAGCAGGCAGGCATACCACTGACACTCGATCCTACCCAAAACAGCAGTGGAGAACAAGGCTCTTTTGTTAGGAAACGCAGATTTTCTTGATGCAACTGGCTGAAAGGCACAAGGGGAAGAGCCAGAAGAGGGAGAAGGCAATTGTTTTTAACTGGCTCTCCTGATACTTGGGATGACGGTGTATAATGCAGCTTTGGCTACGATAATCTCTATTCACAGCAGGGAGAAAGGCTTTGTGCCATTACTACGATATTGGACTAAAGAAAGGCAGGAGGAGAGCCAAGAAAGCCTCTGTGGTCTGGCTTTCTCACCGAAGCTCGAAATGGGGGGGAAGGGTATCATTTATTCATTCCTATTGGAAAGGCTTCATTAAGAGTGAAACTATGCTTATAGCGAGGGAAGCAGACTGTGCACCATCCTGTTGCTTGCATATTTTTTCAAAGATTTTGCAAGACCCTCACGATACAGGACAGACATGGACCCCCAGATACCCCCAGCACTCCCAGAATACCAGCCAGGTATTCCAGAGTGGTTGCACTCCTTCACATTTCAAACTACCACACATCACTGGGCTCATGCACAACAGATCAGTCCCAAACAAAGGTTCAGCTGATGGACAGTAACTTGGGAGCTTTGGAAATCATGTCCAGGGCCAGGCCAAGCTCAGAATATGAATAGGAACTTGCTAACTTGATTGATCACTCTACATTCTGTGTCTCTAGCCTATCTCACTCTATACTCACTCCTGGCTCCAAAATGGAGGCAAACTTCCCTGCCCATTGCCTACGTGAAGGCCGTCTGCACAGGGCATGAGGACCTCATCTTGTTAATCAAGTGAAAAACACTGAGCACATCTCCTCCAGCCCACTACAGCTATGGGCATAAGGAGCAATTACACAGCCCAGAAGGGCTCCAACACTGTCCCCCGACTTGCAGCAGAGTCTGGCTATCACAGCACTGGCTGGCTGCCTGACGCTCCAGAAAAGAAAGGGTAACTGGGCCAAAAGTAGAGGCACACCTTATTTCCAACAGATGCCCTTACTGATATGTTAGTTGCAACATCTACTGATGTTCATTATGGAAATCATCCTTGGGTGAGGATGCATGGCATTGTCCATTTTGTGACTGGCACGAGGAGGCAGCATGTGCTCCAGCCCCTTAATGGGACATGGGATGTTCTGCACCAGCTATAAGACCAAGCTCAGACCCCTCTGCTCCCATTTTGTCTTCAAAGCTGATTTCGTCAGTGACTGAGAAAGAAATCACACAGAATCTCCACAGCGACAACAGGAAATGCTTAAAAAACAGGCTGTGGCTCAAAACCACTGGCCCAGTAGCTGCTTGCAGGTGAAGGGCTGGGGTATGGGAAGTTGTGCCAGGCTCTGAGAACCCTGCAACCATGTCCTGGCCAGAAACTTCTGTGCTAACAGTGAGTGGGGCAGCAACTGAGAGGCTCCAAGCAAACAGCCAGGGATCCAGCAGGAAGCTGAGTGAGAGACAATCCAATAGTGAAGTGGAAAAAAAAAAAACCACAACCAACCAACCAACCAAAGAAGAAAAGGTAACTCTGAGAACAGGAAACTCTTGGGTGGGGCTTTTCTTCTGACCATCCTGTGAAGAGGAAAAGGAGGATGAAGAGAAGCCATTTGGAGGTGCCTGTGGTATGAGCAGTGTGAGGGGAGGAAAGGGAGGCTGCGCGGAGCCCCACCACCGGGAGCAGCGCTGGCAATGAGCTGAGCGAGGGGTATCACCCACCCAGGCAGCTGGGTTCAGCTCTCCCCATGGCCCTTTGGCTGGCATCAAGTACTTTCTGCAGGTTGCTCAGAGGTGTTAGGAGATGGCCCAAGACTGTGGCCGGCCTGCACTATGTGCCAGCAGCCTGTTGCCTTAGTCAGGACTCAGTATCTCCAGGAAATCTCCTGCCACCATGTTTTCTTCCCCCATGGCGCAGCTGGAGGACAGCAGTGTGGAAGGAGTGCAGGGTGCCTGGCTGCTCTGACTTGCTCCGTTTAGGGTAATGGCAAACTCTTTCCTTCAAGGAAGGGAGTTGCACAACTGGTTGTGTATTCCTGCCTTAGAATCATAGAATCATAGAATCGTTAAGGTTGGAAAAGACCCTTAAGATCATCAAGTCCAACCGCTAACCTATCACTGCCAAGTCCACCACTAAACCATATCCTCAAGCACCACGTCTACCCTTCTTTTAAATACCTCCAGGGATGGAGACTCAACCACCTCCCTGGGGAGCCTGTTCCAATGTTTGACAACCCTTGCAGTGAAGAAGTTTTTCCTAATGTCCAGCCTAAACTTCCCCTGGCGCAGCTTGAGGCCATTTCTTCTCATCCTATCACTTATTACTAGGGAGAAGAGACCAACACCCACCTTAATACAACCTCCTTTCAGGTAGTTGTAGAGTGTGATAAGGTTTCCCCTCAGCCTCCTCTTCTCCAGACTAAACAACTCCAGTTCCCTCAACCTCTCCTCTTAAAGGCCTGCTCTCGAGACCCTTCACCAGCTTCTTTGCCCTTCTCTGGACACGCTCCAGCACCTCAATGCCCTTCTTGTAGTGAGGGGCCCAAATCTGAAGACAGTACTCGAGGTGCGGCCTCACCAGTGCTGAGTACAGGGGCACTATCACCTCCCTGCTCCTGCTGGCCACACTATTCCTGATACAAGCCAGGATGCCATTGGCCTTCTTGGCCACCTGGGCACACTGCTGGCTCATGTTCAGCTGGCCGTCGACCAACACCCCCAGGTCCTTTTCCTCCAGGCAGTTCTCCAGCCACTCCTCCCCAGGCCTGTAGCGTTGCATGGGGTTGTTGTGACCGAAGTGCAGGACCCAGCACTTGGCCTTGTTGAATCTCATACCGTTGGCTCCGGCCTATCGATCCAGCCTGTCCAGGTCCCTCTGTAGGGCCTTCCTGCCCTCCAGCAGATCAACACTTCCACCCAGCTTGGTGTCATCTGCAAACTTACTGAGGGTGCACTCAATCCCCTCATCCAGATCATCAATGAAGATATTGAACAGGACCGGCCCCAACACTGAGCCCTGGGGAACACCACCCGTGACTGGCCGCCAACTGGATTTGACTCCATTCACTACCACTCTCTTGGCTCGGCCGTCCAGCCAGTTTTTAATCCAGCACAGAGTGCACTTGTCCAAGCCGTGAGCAGCCAGCTTCTCCAGGAGAATGCTGTGGGAGACAGTGTCAAAGGCCGTACTAAAGTCCAAGTAGACAACATCCTCAGCCTTCCCCTCATCCACTAAGCGGGTCACCTTATCATAGAAGGAGACCAGGTTAGTGAGTCATGACCTCCCTTTCATAAACCCATGCTGGCTGAGCCCAATCCCCTGGTTGTCCCGGATGTGCTGCATAATGGCATTCAAGATGATCTGCTCCATGACCTTTCCCGGCACCGAGGTCAGGCTGACAGGTGTGTAGTTCCCCGGATCCTCCTTCCAACCCTTCTTGTAGAAGGGCGTCACATTCGCTATTTTCCAGTCATCTGGGACCTCCCCGGTTGACCAGGACTGCTGATAAATGATGGACAGTGGCTTGGCGAGCTCCTCTGCCAGCTCCCTCAGTATCCTCAGGTGGATCCCATCTGGCCCCATGGACTTGTGAATATCCAGGTGAAGGAGCAGGTCAGTGACTGCCACCTTTTCAACAACTGGGACTTCATTCTGCATACTATCTCCATCTGCCAGCACAGGGGCCTGACAACCCTGAGGATGACCAGTCTGACTATTAAAGACTGAGGCAAACAAAGCATTAAGTATCTCAGCCTTTTCCTCATCTTTCATGGCAAGGTTACCTTCCACATCCAACAAAGGAGGGAGATTCTCCCTGGCCCTCCTTTTGTCGCTGATGTATTTATAAAAACATTTTTTGTTATCTTTAATGACAGCGGCCAGTTTAAGTTCCAGCTGGGTCTTCGCCTTCCTAATCTTTTCCCTGCATAACCTCACAACATCCTTGTAGTCCTCCTGAGTCACCTGCCCCTTCTTCCAAAGGCAGTAAGCTCTCCTTTTTTTCTTGAGTTCCAGCCAAAGCTCCCTATTCAGCCAAGCCAGTCTTCTCCCCCGCCTGCTTGATTTCGGCACATGGGGACAGCCTGCTCCTGCACCTTTGAGACTTCCTTCTTTAATAACACCCAGCCTTCCTGGACTCCTTTGCCCTTCAGTACTGCCTCCCAAGGGACTCTGTTAACCAGACTCCTTAACAATCCAAAGTCTGCCCTTCTGAAGTTCAGGGTAGCGGTTTTGCTGACCCTCTTCCTTACTTCTCCAAGAATCAAGAACTCTCATGTCATGGTCGCTGAGCCCAAGACAGCCTCCAACCACCACATCACCCACCAGGCGTCTCTGTTTGTAAACAGCAGGTCCAGCTGGGCACCTCCCCTGGTTGGCTCACTCACCAGCTGCGTCAGGAAGTTATCATCTCCCACACACTCCAGGAACCTCCGAGACTGCTTCCTCTCTGCTGTGTTGTATTTCCAGCAGATATCTGGTAAGTTGAAGTCTCCCACGAGAACAAGGGCTAGAGATTGTGAGACTTCAGCCAACTGCTTCTAGAGTACTTCATCTGTCTTCTCATGCTGGTTGGGTGGTCTATTACAGACTCCCACCAGGATGTCTGCCTTATTGGCTTTCCCCCAATCCTTACCCATAAGCACTCAACCTTATCATTACCGTCGTTGAGTTCCAGACAGTCAAAACACTCTCTAATGTACAAGGCTACCCCTCCACCTCCTTCCTAGCCTGTCCCTTCTAAAGAGCTTGTAGCCATCCATTGCAGCGCTCCAGTTGTGCGAGTCATCCCACCATGTTTCCGTGATGGCGACCACATCATAGTTTCCCTGGCACACAATGGCTTCCAGCTCCTCCTGTTTATTGCCCATGCTGCGTGCATTGGTGTAAATGCACTTCAGCTGATCTATGGATCTCTTCTCCAACACAGGCATGCCACCCCTAGGCTCATCCCTAGCAAGCCTGGTTTTATCCCCTTCCCCCTTTTTGTCTAGTTTAAAGCCCTCTCAACGAGGCCTGCTAACTCCTGAGCCAGAATCCTTTTCCCACTTTGCGACAGGTGAATCCCATCCGTCTCCAGCAGGCCTGGTGCCATGTAAACTGCCCCATGATCAAAAAAAACCAAAATTCCACCACTGGCACCAGCCTCTGAGCCACATGTTAATGAGATGGGACTTCCTGTTCCTTTCCGTACGTCTCCCGGCTACCAATGGGATGGAGGAAAACACTACCTGCACTCCTGATTTTTCAAGTAATCGCCCCAGTTCTCTAAAGTCCCTTTCGATTTTCTCTCAGTTACCTCATCACTGCCAAGCTGAACAACCACTAGCGGATAATAATCAGATCCTTTTACTAGCCTAGGGAGCTTCCTGGTAATGTCTCTTATCCTCGCCCCAGGCAGGCAGCAGACTTCCCTATGGGATGGATCCGGTTGGCATATTGAGCCCTCTGTTCCCCTCAGAATGGAGTCGCCTACAATGATTACCCTTCTTTTTTTCTTACCAGTGGCCATTCTAATGTGGCCACCTTCCATGAGTTGTATGGTAAGAAACCTTCCATGGTTTCTTACCATACAACCCTGCTTTCTGATAAACCAAGCAATACATGTCAGGGCCCCTATTTGCAACCTGGCAGCAGGAATTAGTGGGTAAATCCTGGCTATAAAAATGCTGACTTTCATGAGGGCCCTGCAATAAGAACAAAAATGGAAAGGGGAAAGGCAGGAAAATCAAAGTGCTGTGATGGAAAACAGGTACAGGTAATTGCACATCGGGTACAGCGTGGAGGTAAATCCCTTTCCAAGACAACAAAATGCAGAAGAGAGAGCCTTTCATAAGAGTGCTGCAGCCCCAAAGAGCCACCATTCGGCTACAGTGGCAGAAGGCTTCAACCATCACGAAGATGGATGGAGCAAACACATAGTATTATACAGAAAATAAGGAAAGCCAAAGCTAATTAGCAGCAGAGCTTCCTGTGCAGTAGTCTGTATTGGGACACTCATGCCTTACTGGGGTTGATCCTTCTGGAGCAGAATACAGGATTGTTTTCACTCTCAAAATCAACAGGATTACTCAGAAAGTGAGAATGAATAGCCTTGGAAAGCCAGCCCTGTTTTTCAGCTCCACATTCCTATAGACCAAGGGTAGCTGCCGATACTTCTAAGGAGTTGTTCTCCTTAGTTTCTGTGGTGGCTTTTGTTGGATGACTTCCACCTGGATTTGGGGAAGTTTTTTGATTATAATGTTGCAACATCCTGGTTGTGACCCTGTGGAGAAATTTAGCTGTTAAGTCTGAGCTGCCCAGCAGGTCTTATGAAGATGGGGACAGGGGATTGCTTTTATGCAAAACAGCTAAACCAGTGATAACTGGGTTTTGAAATCAGTAACCTGGCTGTAGTGTCACTGTTGCAGGAGGTGGAGGTTGTTATTATCCTCCTTTTTACTCCAGGGAGGCTGTTCTGATGCCACACAAAGTCAGCTGCAGCACCAGGGAGGACAGGGACTGCTGAACAAACCCAGTGTGAGCCCCAAGGGGCAGTGATGTCAGAAAAAACACAGAGGAGTTAGAGCTTGCCCAGTCCTCCCCGTTTAGCTACACTACCATCAGTGCCCTCAGGCTTTGTAGTTCGCTAACATGATATGGAAGATGATTTTGGATCACTGTGCTCACTGTTGACTGCGGATCCCTTGGGAGTCTGCCAGTGTGCCATACTGATACCTGCTTATTCATGCCCATGCAGCGTGCACCACAGGCAAAGAGCATGAAAACATCCAGCTGCTGGAAGGTGCAGCTGGATGAAACAGGCTTGTTCTTATGGAGAAAAATACCTGGCACGTAAATAAAAACCACCTAGTAGAAACCAGTCTTTATCCTTGTGTGTCCTGTTTTCAGCTGGGATAGAGTTAAATGAAAGATCCTTGTGATTATCAAAGCCCTGTTGCTTGCCTTTGCCTTTCTGCCTATCCAAATCAAAGTGTATGTTCCCAAAGACTTTCACACTCAAGTGTCTGAAGTACCTGAGCATCCCCCTGCTCTCAGCACTGGGGCATCTCACATGTGGAAGATCTTCACTCCTTGCAAGAGGCACATCCCAGGCTGAGAGCAGGGGAAGATGGCAGCGGCAGATTCCCATCAGGTGAAGATCTGCAGCGGGGTGGCCGCCCCCATGCTGGCTGGCCCTCCCCTCTGGTCCTGCATGCCCAGCTCTCTGTCACATTTGACAAAGGGATTTCATCTCCGTGTCTCAGTCTCTAGCAGCCTGCAACAGCCAGAACCATTCACCACTTTTCTGAGCTATGGATCAATTTTTAGTCTGCATTTCATAAATGCAAGAGACTTGTATAATCCTGAGGCCTGTCTGCCTTTTTTTTCCCCAGGTAACCTCAATCAAATTTAGCCAAGATGCCTCAGATATAGAGATTTACTGACAATCAGTGGATGGGCAGAGAAGAGAGAGAGAGACCCATAACGGTGACCCTGTCCATGGAAATGGAGTCCAAGCTCAGCTTGGTTTGATGGCAGATGACATGCCACTCGGCACACGCACCAGCCACCCCTTAGCTCATGGGCACAGCTGAGGTGGCCATGCCACTGCCTGCCTCTGGCCCAGCAGTGGCATCACTGGCAGCAAGATTTAGTGGATCGGGCAGTTCAGGGGAAGTTGGAAGCCCAGTTTTATCCACTCCACCACTCAACAGCTTGTTTCCTGATGCTCTCAAAAAGTGGCAGCTTGTAGTGCATGAAAAGACAGTTCCTTTTCCTATGTTCATATGGTATTTCTTTGGATTGTTTTTGCAATGTCATTTTTAGTAGCTGTTTCTATTTCCTCTCTCTTTGGGTTTAACGGCACTCATGCTACTACAGTTAAGAATCACTGGCTATTTAACAGTCCACCTTTCATTTTAAGCAGCCACGTTTAGATTATCATGTGTCCATAGGACTTTGTCACATCCTCGATGGCTAACAGTTAATGTCCTGTGCTCGCTTAGGGGGCTCTGACACTTGTACAGATAGAGCAAGTACATATCTGGAGGGGAAGGCAGCAGGAGAGTGAGTGCAGCAGGAACTGGGATGGAGGAAGTTGCCTCCAATGCTCCCCAGATTATCAGCCCAAGCAAAGGGAGTATCATAGCTCTTTTTAAAGCCCTTGCTTTGAGCTAAGTCTGCAGTACTGGGCTAGATGTAATCCCCTCCTTGCTTCCTTTCTTCCAGTCCTATTTTGGATGTGTTATATACAGCCCTGATGCCATGCTTTGCCCTCCCCTTCTCCTCCAAGCCCTCAGCACAGTGTGGAGCAGAGCTCATGCTGCACCACATCAGGCCCAGAGGCACCCAGTTCTAGCCAAGGTTAAGCAAGGCTGATGTTGCTATAGACTGCTGATAACTCGCTTCTCTGGGTCAAGTCACCTGTGCCTGGTGCTCTCACTACTTTCACCGTACACATAGCATGGTGGAGGAAGCCCTCACCAAGCATTCACCAGGAGGCTCTTGAGTGAGCTGTAGTGGGAAAAAAATGCCATCACAGCTAAGGGTTTTGGTATTTCTTAGTAAGATGGCCCTAAGCTGGGCAGGCACACGGAAGGTATGAATGGACACTGAGGTATGGATGCTCAGAGCAGGGTGGACATTTCTAAAAAGCAGAAAAGCACCAAAATGTTCAGATACTTCTAAGCTACCCACAAGCAGCATCTGTCATGGGCTTCAGAAGCCAGTGCTTTCGCTCTGCTCCTCTGCAGAGATGACTGGGACTCAAGTGGTCTCAGTTCAACACATGCTTGAAAATAACAGTCTACTTGCTTCAGCATCCCAGCGTCAAAGTAAGGCAGTGAGTAGTCCTAGGAAGTCCTAGGAAGGGTGGGGAATTTGTACAGTGTTGTGTCTTTTGCTAATTTGTGCATTACCTGGCATTTTGCTACCTGCCCTTTGGGGCTGCAGGTGACTGGACTGGTTTGACTCCCATACCAGGGGGAGTAGAGTCCCCCTCAGCTGGGAGGAGAGGCTGTTGAGGGGCCAAGGACCACTCCTGTGGTCATCTCCGTGGGAGGAGAGCTCCTGCTCCATTTCCAGCCCAGCTCTCCTCTTCCTCTACTTACTGACTTTATTTCTTTGTAGACCAGTACAAAGCCCAAGGGGAAAGAAGCTAACCTGGAAAGAGGGGCGGAAGCAGCTCTAGGAGTCTATGCCCTTGCAAGACACAAAAATGAAGTGTGTTTTATCTGACACTGATAACATGGGCCTTCAGAGAGACTGAGGTGCTTAGCCAGAGACCCACGATCTATTTTCCACACTAGCTGGCTCCTGCCCTTCTGTTGGGAGAAATGGGACAGAAGTCAAACATGTTAGATGTTAAATACTGCCCCAGGGTCCCTGTCAAATCCCTCTTGCTCTGGAGGAGGGTCTGCTCTCCCTCCTCCTGGCAGTCATTGAAAACCTCTTCCCATCAGATCACTTCCCAGCTCCAGGGCCTGAAGCCCCTCTTGACATATCATCTCTCTCTTCAGTCCTTTTGCCAACAGTCAGTCCTTTCATCTTTCTCCTTCCCTTCCACTCTCCCCCTTTTTTTGGGTAAAACAGGGTGACCAAACAATTAGCGCTAATTATTCCTCCAGAATTGTGCTGCAAAGGACGTAGTCTCACAGGAGGCCAGAAGGCCAATTAACATTTTATCAGCACTGGAACAGTGTCCCTTTGTCCCTGGGCACGAACCCTGCCGCTTATCTTGTGTCAGCTCTGATTCTGCAAGCAGATTTAAGTCACTGAAACATTGGAAACTAACTCATTGGAAAAAAAAAAACAACACAAACCCAAAAACAAACCCCCAAAAACCCAACCCTACAATTAACCACCCCTTAAGAGGGAACTGGTCAGGACTGCATGGGCTGGAGAAGGGGAGAAAGCCATGAGGACAAGGGAAGAAGGGAGCAGGAAAGGGGAATGGTCCTTCTCCTCTCAGTGGCAGCAAGTCACTGGGTATGTTCAGCTGCTAGTGGAGCCACAAACGGTCAGTCAGTGCCCTCTAAAGGATGGCTGGGCAGGGCCATGCTCCCAGTCTTCTCCGAAAGACTGACTAGGTTTGGCCATGTTGGGTCCCTACTGTAACCCAAAATGCATTGGAAGCCAGAGACACCACAAAATGCACCTGAACTGAACAGTTATTATGATACACAGAATCATAGAATCATTTAGGTTGGGAAAGATCTTTAAGATCATTGAGTCCAACCTAACAATGGCAGTACCCTAATTCCCACCTCTTACAAGTAAGAGCTTTATTATAAGACAGTTATTAATTGCCACTACAATCCCTTTGAACTGAGAGAAAAACTTCTGTGCTGTCAGTGGTGGAGAGGGGAACAGGGTCAGCTTTGGCCCGAAAGCCCATGTCATGCTATGGGCAAGCTGGCTGGCTCCTTTCAAAAGTGAGGGCCACAGTTTGATACAATAAATTGAGCTGTAATGGCCTAAAATTGGGTTAAAAGAAGTGTGTGACATGAAGCACCCACTCATATAAACTGCTCATGGTGGATTAAATTTATCCAAACAATCATGATGGTTTTATTTCTTACTAGCATGCTTTATGCAGGTCCTGTCAGCATATGCCCAGGACAGGGTTTCACAGTACCTCATACAGCTACCTTTGTAGTCTTTGTCATCTGTTCCTTCTTGCTCTCCACCTGCCCCTTTATCCTCAGCGTCACCAGCCTCCTTCAAACGCAGAGCCATTCAACCCTGTTTGCACCTTCTCTCTGGGCACCTGCTATATGCAGGTCTTTTCCTGCCTCACACTTCAGGTCTTGTCTCAACTCTTCCAGAAGGTGTTTGCCCAGACCCTCCCCCAACGGACACAATGGTGTCAAGTCACCCTGGGAAGGTGAGCACAGCACAGAAGTTGCGCTGGCAGTGGGAGAGGGGAGCCTGGCACATGGGTCTGCAAGGTCCTGAGGTGGGTGCAGCCCTGTGGAGCTCATAGGCATAGACCAAGGTGAGGAGTGGGAGTTCAATCAAGCCAGACTCAATAGGAGCTTATTCAGGTATGACCTTCATTTTTAGGGTCCCATAAGGGCTTCCTGTCACTGGCCAACTCCTCATGCTGTGCAGGAGCAGTGTCTCCAAGCCCCATGCATGCCTTCCTCAGCAAGCATCCTTCCTTCCTATGCCATGCTGCTGCCACAGACCCACCCCCAGTGCAGCAGCACCAGGCTGCAGAAGACACTGTCTGGCCATGCAGAGAGACTAGCCCAGCCCCACCACCCTGGCAGCCACCCTGCCTCTCCCTGGCTTAGTTTCATGCAGGTTTGTGAATCATATTCTGCTTCAGTTTTGTTTTCCTTTTGGTTTTTCTCTTTGTACTTCATTTTCAAACAGTCCTTGCACTTTTCTTTGGCTGACTGTGTGAATTGAGATAATTAGTTACAGGCTGCCAGGGCCTGCAGGGCTGCGCTAGAGGAGCTGCAGGCTGACATTTCAGAGCCAGCAGGGTTTCAGCACGGAGTTAGAAGATGCCAGGCTGGTGATTCAAAGGTGGCAGGACTACAATAAAATGGCTAAAGAGCCTGGACTGAGTGAGACCTGTGAGAAAAGTTTAGGGGAAAGCATCATCCCTGGAGTAAGAAACACAGAAATATGTCCTGCGTACAGGCAGTCTCAACTCATAGTGAACAGCTAAAGGACTTTACATAGAGAAATTGGCCAAAGCACCCTTTGCAATTTGGTCCACCCGGTTCTCATGGCAAATGAATGAACTACAGCTGGTCCAGTGAAGGTCCGTGTCTTCTCTCAGGCAACACGCTCTTATGCTGCTACCATCAGCCTTTTGCAAAAGGAATATATACACAAAATCCCCACAACACAAAAGGACTGGCACCCCGTTGTACACGCTGTGCATGTGGCAGAGCTATAGCAACTTGCTCTGGAATAGGGAGTGGCAGATTGGAACATGCTGCCACATAAATCACTACCATGTATACATGCTAAATTAGAAATGCCCATCCAAAACAGATTACCTGTAAAAAAGAAATTTTTTAAGTGATCTGTACTTCCACTGGGGATAGAACAAGAAGGAACTGTAAAAATGGGAACTCAGGTGAGACATTAGGAAAACAATCTCCAAGTTAAGGAGAATAAGGCCCTGGAATAGACTGGCTTAGAGATCACTGAATTGCCACCCTTTTCTACGAAAAGACTTGAAAAACCTTGGTTGGGATGATACAGCGTTCTCACCTGGGGGGAGAATGGACTAGGATACTTACCACACTTCCTTCCGGCCTCTTCCCCCCCAGTTCTGCATCTTTAACAGTCCACAATCTCTCACAATCATAGAATCATAGAATCATTAAGGTTGGAAAAGACCTCTAGGATCATCAAGTCCAACCAACAACCCAACACCACCAGGCCTCCTAAAAAAATGTGTAGAGGTGGCACTTCAGGGCATGGTTTAACACCTCCAGGGACGGTGATTCCACCACCTCTCTGGGCAGCCTGTTCCAATGCCTGACCACTCTTTCAGTAAAGAAATTTTTTCTAATATCCAATCTAAACCTCCCTCGATGCAGCTAAAGGCCATTTCCTCTCATCCTATTGCTAGTGACCTGGGAGAATAGACCAACACCCACTTCACTACAACCTCCTTTCAAGTAGCTGTAGAGAGCAATAAGGTCTCCCCTCAGCCTCCTCTTCTCCAGGCTAAACAACCCCAGCTCCCTCAGGCGCTCCTCACAAGACTTGTTCTCTAGACGCTTCACCAGCTTTGTTGCCCTTCTCTGGACACGCTCCAGCACCTCAATGCCCTTCTTGTAGTGAGGGGCCCAAATCTGAAGACAGTACTCGAGGTGCGGCCTCACCAGTGCTGAGTACAGGGGCACTATCACCTCCCTGCTCCTGCTGGCCACACTGTTCCTGATACAGCCAGGATGCTGTTGGCCACCTTGGCCACCTGGGCACACTGCTGGCTCATGTTCAGGTGGCTTCAACCAGCACCCCCAGGTCCTTCTCTGCCAGGCAGTTCTCCAGCCATTCTTCCCCAAGCCTGTAGCGTTATATGGGGTTGTTGTGACCCAAGTGCAGGACCCAACACTTGGCCTTGTTGAATCTCATACCGTTGGCTCCGGCCTATCGATCCAGCCTGACCAGCTCCCTCTGCAGAGCCTTCCTACCCTGGAGCAGATCCATACCCCCACCCAATTTGGTGTCATCTGCAAACTTACTGAGGGTGCACTCTATACCCTCATCCAGATCATTGATAAAGATATTAAACAAGACTGGCCCCAACACTGAGCCCTGGGGAACCCCGCTCATGACCAGCCACCTGCTGGATTTAGCTCCATTCACCACAACTCTCTGGGCTTGGCCATCCAGCCGGATTTTTACCCAGTGAAGAGTACAGCAAAGCCATGAGCCACCAGCTTCTCTAGGAGGGTGCTGTGGGAGACAGTGTCAAAGGCTTTACTGAAGTCCAGGTGGGCAACATCCACAGCCTTTCCCTCATCCACTAGGCGGGTTACCTGGTCATAGAAGGAGATCAGGTTGGTCAGGCAGGACCTGCCTTTCATGAACCCATTCTGGCTGGGCCTGATCCCCTGGTTGTCCTGCACTTGCCTGGTTGTCCTGCACTCAAGATGAACTGCTCCATAATCCTCCCTGGTACCGAGGTCAGGCTGACAGGCCTGTAGTTCCCTGGATCCTCCTTCTGCCCCTTCTTGTAGATGGGCATCACATTGGCAAGCTTCCAGTTGTCGGGCTCCTCCCCTGTTAACCAGGACTGCTGCTAAATGATGGAGAGTGGCTTGGTGAGCTCCTCCGCCAGCTCCCTCAGCACTCTTGGGTGGATCCCATCCAGCCCCATGGACTTGTGAGTGTCCAGGTGGAGCAGCAGGTCATAAACTGCTTCCTCCTGGATTATGGGGGGTTTATTCTGCTCCCCATCCCTGCCTTCCAGCTCAGGGGACTGAATACCCCAGGGGTAAGTGGTCTGGCGGTTAAAGACTGAGGCAAAGAAGGCATTAAGTACCTCAGCCTTCTCCTCATCCTTGGTGGCAGTGTTCCCCTCCTTGTCCAATAGAGGATGGAGATCCTCTTTTTGTTGTTAATCTATTTGTAAAAACGTTTTTTGTTATCCCTTATAATAGTGGCCAGACTGAGTTCTAGCTAGGCTTTTGCCTGTCTAATTTTCACTCTGCATGACCTAACAAGATCCCTGTACTCTTCTTGAGTTACCTGCCCCTTCTTCCAAAAGTGGTAAACTCTCAGTTTTTTCCTGTGTGCCAGCAAAAAGCTCCTTGCTCAGCCAGGCTGGTCATCTTCCCCACCGGTTCATCTTGCGGCTCTTGGGGTTTGCATTGCAATATGGCAATAACTCTGTTTCCCCAAGTATACAACACTTACCAGTCACTGTGTGGCACTTTAAGGACTCTTGGGAACAGCAGCATGACACTCAAATGTTTTTGCTTCAAGTACTTTGGCTCTTAAGGAAGAAATACTGTAGCTACAGGTGAAGGGAGCAAGCCTCAGACTTCGTCAATTCTGATTCTAGCTAGTAAAGGGCAGAGGGAGAAACACAAATCTGTGTTTCACAATACCTTAATTTCATGGTTTCTAAGCAAGGGGGTGGACTGTATCTAGCAAAGGAGGACAGGGAAATAGAGCAGAGGATGCGGCTGTGTTAGGGGCCGGGATGGGGCAGCTCGAAGCTCACGCTCAGGGAAGGGAGGAGGCGTGAGAGACAAGAACCAGTAGGAGACCCAAACAGCTGAGCCTGTCCCAGAGGGCAGCCGGTGACAGGCAGGCAAGGACTGCCCCTGCTCCTGCATTGCACTGTCCCTCTCCTCCTCACAGAGCCTTCCCAGAGCACCTCCCCCTGCCCAGTCCCAGGACCCACTCTAGGACCTCCTCCTCCACCCATCCATCTTTCCAACCCTGACAGTATCTCCCAAGGCGTAATACTTTACCAGTTCTTAAGAGTGAGGAGGGGGAGACAGAGTATACTTTGGCAGAGACACGAGGGGGAAAATGCTGCAACATTCCTGACCAAATTCAGCTCGGTACCTTCCCATTCCCCCAGCTGCACTTGGCATCAGAGAGAACAATCCCACCACACAAACCTGTAGCTTTCTTTGGTTCGGGCACATTATAAAGTAATTATTACCTTTCCCCTGTCATGACTGCCTGACACTTCTCCCCCTGTTCAATGCGAAAATGACTTCTCCTTCATGAGTTCAGTAAAGGAGACGTACAGTTCTTTGTATGAGTGAAGAATACTCATCAGATAGCCCCAAAAATAAGAAAGGAAAACTGCTTTTGCCCACTTGCTTTTGAAATCAAGAAGATTCAAAATACAGAGCTCTGAGGTATTGATGTAGGTTTTTTCCTTTTTTTTTTTTTAATTAAATTGCGCAGCATTTGGGATTGGCTCAGCTCAAAAGATTATCTAGCACTAAAAAGCCTGTCTGGACTAAGTAGGCTACCAAAAGCAAACAGCATTATCAGCTAGACACTCAGTTTAAAGAAACGGGCACTCCCTTCAAAAGGTACACAGTCTTCCTTATCTCTTTACGCAGACCATCAAGGTTTTAGCTTTCACAATGCAATTTTAGCACATGGCATTGCTCTGCAGCTATACAGAAAAGGAGAACGCTGAGATGTGAAGAAGACCATGCAGTTTCTGAACTCAGAAACACAGCGTGTGTATTCTGAAGAATAAAATTTTCTTTTTCAAATCAACTGTCAGCTGTGTTAATTAAAAAAATCTTCAGTATTAGCATTTTTCAGATACAGTTTAACAATGCTTCCCGTGGCTAACTACAAAGCTGGGTTTGCATCATTTCCAACAGTTTAGTGCAATTCATCGTGTATTAAAAAGTCATAATTCCTAGGCAACAGAAAGGAAATTTATTGAAGTCTGAACACATTTCAATAACTTCCCTATCTCCGCGATTGCCTGGAATAAAAAATAATTGCATTCACAAATCATAATACCATTGGCACAAAAGAAAACTGTTGTATTGCTAAGAGCTTTACGTTACCAAAGATCTTTGTTCAACATTGGTAAAACTTGTGTTTAGAAAACACATATCTGTGTAGCCTAAAATATTAATCAAGCTGTGAGTGAAAAATGCTGTAGAGGCTTTACTCTTTTCCCTATTTGGTAGTTCTACTAACATTTAGCTGAAAGGAGGCAACGTGTCCACCAGGTAAGTCACCTTATCTGGATTGTGAAATACTTCAAAGATTTATAACTAAAGAATTATTACCCCTCATTCAATTCCCATTTGGCTTAGATTCTCTGAAGCTGACAAAAGAAACACTGAGTTACATCTTCCAGCTAAATCTCAAGCCTGGGGTTTCAAAAAGACGCAGTTTCTGTTAAGAGGCCCAACTTTTAGGCCCAGCCACACATGTGTAACACCTGCAACAACGGGGCATGTGCTGGCTCTGGGCAATAAGCCCAGCTGACGAGACAATCATGCTACAGCAACCTTTATCTTCCACCATGCAGAACTCCAGATCAGCAGAGCTAAAATGGATCTTGGAGAAACCCAGATGAGTATCGGCATAACACTCAACAAGGTCTCTCCTGCCAGGATCCCTTCCAGACCCCAAACCTCACTCAGGGCTCTGGACCGCACCTCTGGGTTGGCAATCGGCAGAACCAAGCTTGCAAGCATTTAAGTCCTTTATGAGCTTTAATCTTAATGACTAGCAGCAGAACCTAAAGCTTAATGCAAATCTCGTGCCTCAGCCACAAAACTATCCCTTCTAGTTGCCTTAAAACACTTAGGCCACATCCTGAAAAATAAGTTTAATGTGTTTGCTATGGAACTAGATAATTGTTTTGGGCATCGCCAGCTAACTGCAAAGGATTTTTTCTCTCATAAAGGATATCCAAATTTCCCATTTAAGAGTTTGTGACAGTATGGAGGTGTGGGGGGAGTAGACAGCAAAACTTTTACTAACCGTTACATCCTTCCTTCAAGTCAAAGCAAAATGAGTGCAATTTATAAGGGCAAGATGCAAGCAGCATATTATTTTGCTGAAAGAAGAAATACTAGAAATATTTAACTATAAAGTTCCAGTGCTTTTGAACAATAATTTATTGTTCAAAATGTATGGATATCTGTCTTAAGGTTAAGAGTGCATTTTTACTGCCCCAACAGCATTCAATGTCAGAAAACTCTGAGGTCATATGTTAAGAGGCAGTATGTCACATGTTGTTGCAAGATCACCATAAAGTCCCCTTCTGCTGAACAAAACTTACAAATGCTGGGTTGTTTTTTTTTTTAATTTGTCAAGAGAAAAGAAATGCCCCGCCATGCTCTTGGCTCTTTCTTGCCATCATCCAGGAGTGCTGAGGGCAGAAATGGAGTGACCTAACTCACACGAAAGAGCAAAACATGCCTAGGCAAGAACAAACATGTAAGAATACACCAGGTGCTAATGACAGAGCTAAGCACAAAAAAAGCAGCAGTCTGAAAAACGACAGTCTGAGGAAAGGAGATATGTTAAAGAACAGCACCAGGCAAGGAAGGGAGAGAGCAGAAACAGGAACAGTACACATTACATCCTAGGGAGGGCATTATAAACCAGTGTTTAAACTAGAGATTTTTATTTTTCCTATAAAAACACATCAAATCTCACTGTAAGATACTGTTGGCTCTGGCATTTTACTTCACTCATCTGACAGAAGTAACCATTGCTATAGCAGGGCCAGCAGCGGAGTGCATGTTCATTTGTCAGCTGCTTCAAACACAAAGTCACCATCATCTCAGTTTAAAGCAGCAGCACAGGGTGGGGTGGGGTTGAACACAGATGCCATACTTTGCCACGAAGCAGATGGGGAGATGCCAGCGCTGCCATGGGTTTGGTGACCTCCAACAAGAGGCAGTAAAACTGCAGCAGCTGCTGAGCACAAGTGGAACTCTTCACACGTGACAGCAGAATTCCACAAGTACTCCCTCCTATGGCTCTACTTAAACCTGAGACGGTAAATGCTGGTGAAAGAAAAATAAAACAAGATATGAAATATAAAACAAAAAAATAAAACAAGATATGAAAATGCTGGCATTTCTTCCTCTTTCTGTTGAAACTACATGGGGAAAAAGAAAAAACAAACCCCCCAAGAGAAGAAAAACAACATTAAACATAAAAGAGCTTATCTCCAAGACTTCTCCAAAACTAAGATCTGGCTTCTTGCCTTTCATCTATACTAATTTGTTTCGCAGGAATGCAGCACATTTGATTTGATTCTTATCTTTTCTAAAAATTGGAAACGTTTAATTGGTTGATAATGAAAAAACATAGAATTCTAAAAGATAAGAAAATACTTTCCCTTTTTTTGTGAAAGGCCTCATTTTTTAGGACTGGAGAAGCTGGCTAAAAGTAAATCAGCAGTACACTTGCCACATGTTTTTTAAAATCCCCAGGACTGCTTCTTCTCCCCGAAAAATTATATGGCACAAGTCACGACAGTGATTTGACAGGCTTCTAACAGGACATTTTTGCCGTTCATCATTCCCGCCCCCAAACTGCCTAGGATAACGGCAGGTGCCTTACACACGCTTTAGAGCTACAGAAAGACGGTCAGCTAATTCCCGATACTATCCAATCTACAACCAAAACTTCAATGTTTTGACAGAGAATACAGCGACCAAATACATTAAACTTCAGGAACAAGCAGGGCAGATCCTAAACGCTCCGTCTCCGCTAAAATAGGCTTTCCCAGCCTATTGACAATCCTCCTCCCGGAGTGCAGCTTCACATTTTGCTCCAGCCCGTCACCGCTTCTTGAGCAAAATCTACAGCCCGGAAAAGGCGTGCCTCTGCTTTGCAAGGCTCGGGGTTGGTGGGCGGGGGGGTTAATTAAGGGCACCGCTGGGCGCCCGGTGAGCCAGCCGCACGTTTGCCTACAGGTGCGAGCGCGCCAAGCCCGTGAGGTCACGGCACCCAACGCTCAAGCCAGCGGTGAAAAAAATTAACAAACAAACACACTTCCAAGCCCGGGCACCAGAAGGAGGAGGCTCGCGCTCACCCTTGAGCGGCCCCACGGCTGGGCACGGGGAGCGAGCGCCCCTAGCAGGGGGGCAGCGGGGCGCCGAGAGTCACCGGCGAGCCGCCACAGGAAGGGGAGGGAGAGCGCCCGTTTCCCGTACGGCAGCCTCAAACCCTCACGAGGAACGGGGAGCATGGGGTGGAGGGGGAGCTGAGGCGCCACCAACCGGCGGCCGTTACAGCGGCGGGAGCTTCGCCCACTCACGACGCTCACGCCGGAAGCTGCCCTCCCGCGCATGCGCCCCGGGAGGGAAGGGCGGGAAGGCGCCCATCCCTTTCCGGCTGGCACGCGACCTTCCTCGCCCGCCCGCGCGCGCGCGCGCCACTGGCAGCAGCCGCTCCCCACACGGGCGGCCTGAGACGCGCGCGGGGCGGGGCGCATGCGCGCAGCCGCTAACCCCACCCCCTCCCGCCCTACGCCGCTATGCCGTTGGTCCGCTCGGTGCGCACGCGCCCTTTGACCCGCCCGCCTGCCCCCCCCACCCGGCGCGCACATGTGCCCTGACGCATGCGCATGCGCCCTGGCGCCGAGCCCCCACCACCCCCGGTGACGTCGGGAGGCGCAGGCGCGCTCCCTCCCCGCCACCCCCGCCCCTCCCGCCGCGCATGCGTGGTCGGCGCAGCCGCCCCTCCCCTCCCCGTCCGGGCGCCGTCGCCCCGCGTCTCTCCGCCCCCTTCCCGCGGTGGCGCCTGCGCGGTGCGCGCGGTCGGTGCGTGGCGTGCGGCGCGGTGGGGGCGGGTGGGGGCGGGGCGGGTATATATAGCGCGCGGCCGGGGCGGCGGCCTCCCCCTTGTCCCCCGGCCGCCGTCGGAGCTGTGTGCGCAGTGCGTGTGCTCCGGACACCCGGACACGCCGGCCCGGCCCCGCCGCACCATTTATTACTAAAAATATAAAAAAAAAAAAATCAAAAAAAAATCAAAAAAAAAAAAACCTTAAAAAAAATAATAATCCTTCCCTCTTTCACCTCCCGTCAACCTTCTGCAACCGGCCGGTTTGATATAAAATAACCCGGTGAAGCGAAGCCCCCCCCGGACCCGGCGCAGCCGAGAGGAGACAGAGCGATCCCGACCCCCGCCGAGGCCAGCGCCAGCCGCCGCCGCCGTCACCCCGCCAGGCCCGGCACCGAGCGAGCCAGGACCCGCCCGCCGCCACTCAACAGCCTCCTGCAGCCGTTAAGTTTCGAATCCGCCTCCGGAGCGTGAGCCCCCCCGCCGCCGGCCGTTGCCCTCACGGACCGCCGGGCCGCCGCGGCCTCCTCGCCTCGTCAGCGCCCGCCCCCGCTCCGGGAGACGGCGGCAGGATGAACCCCAGCGCCCCCAGCTACCCCATGGCCTCCCTCTACGTGGGGGATCTGCACCCCGACGTGACGGAGGCCATGCTCTACGAGAAGTTCAGCCCCGCCGGGCCCATCCTCTCCATCCGCGTCTGCAGGGATATGATCACCCGCCGGTCGCTCGGTTATGCCTATGTCAACTTCCAGCAGCCTGCTGACGGTGAGGGGCCGCGGGAAGGGCATGGGATGGGGCGGGAGGGAGCCGGCGGGCGAGGCGGCGGCGTGAGGGGAGCGCCGGGGCGGCCGCCGGCAGAGGAGCCATGTTTCTCCCCCGCCCCCACCAGGGCTTGGCGGCGCCGCCGCCGCCGCCCCACATCCATTTCCCTCCGCTGCCTCCGCTTCCCCTTGCCGGGACGCGGGCGAATTTGGCGCCCCGCGTGGGGGGAGGCTCGCGTGGGGGGGCCACGTCTAGCTGACACGCGGCCCGGGGCCGCCCGCGCCTCGTGGCGGGGAGGGGGGCGGGGGTGGGGGGAGGCGCTTCCGCGTCCCGCCGCCGGCAACCGAGAGCAGCCGCGAGGCCCCGGTGATGGGCGGGAAGGACCCGGGGGCCCCCGCCGGAAGCCTGGGGGAGCTGACCCGGGCCGGTACGGCTCCCGGCGGCCGTGGGGGGAGGGTGGGTGTCTGTGTGTCTATCTGTGTGTGCAGGCGGCTTCTCCACAGGCTGGCACCTCCGTGCGCGGCTGCATCGAGAATCCGAGATGAAGGCTGGCTTGAATAAAACATCCTAGTCATTAGCATCTTTTAGTAACTACGCAGGAGCTGGGTGTGTATTGGGTGATTAAGAGGCCAAAAAGAAGGAAGTAGGACGTACCGGATCGCCTGGTAGTTTCATAGACGTCCAGTCAAACCACAGGCGAAAGCAAAATAAGCTAAAACACCATGTCAGGTCTGTCACGTGTAGGGACGGGATGAAATTACTTGGGCCTCCTATGCTTGCTTTTCATGTAGGAAGCTGTATTCTCATCCCTTTCTCCTAGTAGTAAACTCTACGGCATTCTGTTTCCCAAGCTGTCTTTTTTTATCAAACTTGCTTTATACGACGTGTTGCTGGTTCTCTAAAGTTATGTCTGTAAAGAAACTTTCCATGTAGTTCTGGTCACGTTTGTGCCAAGTTTGGCAAACTGGCTTGTTCTTTTGGAGGGTGTTTGGGTGAAAGATCTGAATGTGACCAGCTCTAAGTTTTGTGGAGTCCAATTAAAAGAATAAATTTGGCCAGCTAGAACATGCTTGATTTCAAGTACAGTTAAGTAAACAGCTTTCTGTTATAATGGTTTTATTTTCAAGCATATGAACGTGAGACATTGGAATTACAAACTTCTCAAGCAATTAGATTAACTGGCTTTCAAGATTGGCTTTAGCGTGTAGCCATTATCAGATCAGACTTTGGTGTACCGATGATATCCGTATGTAGGTAGTAAAAGTTACTGTCTCATCTTTTTAATAGGCAGATATTTCACCTGTTATCAGCTCTCACTTCAGATAGCTTTTAATTTATTCAGCTGTTGTTTAGGATGAGATGGTTTGAATGCTTGTTTTAACATACTTTGCTTTCATTTGATAAAAGCTTACGGCACAGTTTACTCTCAAAGAGAAAAATAAGTGGTTATCACAGTTCAGCACTGCGATATGATAATGTGAAGGCAGAAGTTGAAGGTGATTCAAATGCTTCTCCTTAGTAATGATAGAATTCTGTAAGGGCCGACTTCATCATTGTCATTAGTTGAGCAACCTGTTCAACCCTGGGCTTTGTGACTTAGTTTGTAATTTGTCAGATGTGGGAACAAAGACAGCTTTTTCACCTGAGCAGTGCGTTGCATTCAGAGTTTGAGAATGTGCCTCTTGCCAAAATGCTGTTACTGCAAATGTTACAAGGGGGTTTTTTTGGTCTTTGGGAAGCACGCATGTTTTGTTCTACACCTAGTCCTGTTCAGCTAAAAGTAGTTCTCATCTGTATCAAAGTTGCATCTGGCACGTAGCTGGAAGCACTTGTTTAAAATATACTTAAATGAGTTTGTATGATTAGACTTTTGCAGCTTTTTAGAATTCTATGTTCTTGGCAAATACCTAGAAAGCATTTGCTGATCTTTTTCATTAATGGATCTGTCTATCCATTTACTGAAACCTTTAAATAGGAGCTCTGAGGATGAATGGTTATTCTTACAGTAGTACTGGTTTATTTTGATTCCAAACTAGCTACCTTTTCTTGGCAGCTAGTGTTAGCCTAATTCTTAGCTATGTCTCAGGCTATGCTTATTAAACAGCTAGTAACAACTAGCTGGGGTTTTGAAAAATGTCTTTGAAGGTGTGTTTGACATCACCAGCTGGCTGTAAACTAGGGATCTCAAAGCTCTTCCAAGAACTAATTAGGCCTGATGACACATTTGTGAGGTATGTGCACATTTCATAGTTGTGCCTTTTCTGAATTTGAGTCATAGTCTGGAGTAAAACCCAGACCTTGTTTAGTCACTAAACTGGAAATATTCTTGAGCAATCTGAAACTGCACTTCTCCCTTCAGATTTTTTTGAATGATTATGTTTCCAGGTGTTTATTTTATAGCTATTGCTATGTATGTTTAGCACAGTTTAGCATTAAGCGTATATTCCATGTGATTTTGAAATTGTTACTGAAGAGGGCTGTCCAGTTGCTCGCAACTAAAATGGGAGCTGGTGACTCATTCAATAAAAGCTCCAGCAGAATCAGCAAAAGTTACAGCATGGGTAGGTGTGTCCACTTGGTAGCAAGTTAACTGCTGAATGGAATTGCATTCTGCAAACAGCACGCAGCCTTTTATAGCTGAAGTGTAATGAAAGTAAGCCAATTTTACTGGTTGTGAATTTTAATGACAGTAGCTTGTACCTGGTTGGAGATGTATTCTAGTAACGTCTTAAAATCTGTTGTGGAATGACAATGTAGTGTTGATTAAGCAGAAATCTTTAAATTTCTGGTACTTCTGCTCCATAGAAGAGGAGAGCTGTTGAGAGTTTCCATGCTGTCCTTGTCTTTCTGGAGAAATTGCATTCGTCTAAGATACGTGCTCAGTATTAGTGGAGAGAGGTAATGTTTCCGAAGGCTAGGACCCACTTTGAGTCAGATATTTGGGAACTGTGTCCAGGAACACACAGGAGCATCAGGATTATTCTAGAAGCAATTAGCATGTATTAGAAAAGCCTCTTTTCTAGTAAAGGAAGCCCTGTTACTACTTCTGGAACTAATGAACTGTTTGTTGCTGGCACTTTTGCTGGTGCTGGCAGTAATAGTTCTAATGACTTCCAGGGCAATACCAAAGTGTTAGATGTTTCTACTGTGGCCAGTCTGATGTCCATGGTTCTTATTTTTCGGCCATCTTTTTTTTTTTTTCTGTTGTAATGTAGAGCCTTCCAGTGCTTTTTGTTTCTCATTATCAGTATCTAGGTTGTATTTTCTCCCTTGCTTAATTTAAATTAAAGCTTGTGAAAGCCTTGTTAACGTATTTAAAAGACTGGCAATGCTTATATTTCTTGCGGCTTCAGCTTAAATCTGTTGTTGACTTGCTACTGTCATGTGAATACAGTAATAGTATCAATACATGAGGGTTTTTTTACGAGAAAATGTTAGAAGCCTGTCTTGTTAACTTCTACAGATGTCTTTCAGAAACTATTATATTAAAATTCACTTGTAATCTGAAAACATGGCAAAAAAGGACGTAAAACATTGTGTACCAGCTGAACCAGAGGCTGATTGCAAATTTTCTTTGGCCGTGATATCCAGCAACATAGCTAAAGATAAAAGCAGCACTTAAAGAAGAAAAACATAAGGGTTTTCACAATGGGATTGGCCCTTGGTCCTTCTCCTAAGAAAAGCAATTAACTGATGTAGTTACTGTTTTCAAACTAATACCAAATCCATTTAAGCCTTGTTAACATCACATTGCTCTGCTCTATGCAAAGCGAGTTCATACCAATGAGTGTGGCTTCAGGTATTTATTGGGACTTTCTTCAGTGTTCTTCCAGATGTGCAGGAACGATGAAAAGGAGCTGATGTGGGAGATCATAAAATGTGTCTGCCATACTTGAGAACTGTTGCTCTTTCTTCCTTAAATACCTTTATGAATTAAAACATCACAGACATGTCATGTTGCTTTGATGGGACGTATGAAAACTGAAGAAGTCGTGATAATTCCCTATCTAAATACACTGAGAACTTACATTCAGGCTTTAAAAAGTTAGTTGTGGAGTTCTACTGGAAAAACTGCTTCACTGGAGTAACAAAACCTGGGTTACACTACTTTGTTTTGCTGTCTTAATGTTTGCTCCTTCATTGAGCTTGTATGTATTTTGTCATAAGCTTTTAATATATACATATAATTTCAGATTTTCAAAATTAAGTAAGTGCTAGTTTTAAATATCTTTGAGCTGTTCCTTGCCCTGAAGTGCATCACAGATCTTTTTTGTCACTAAGGAAGGAGTTGTATGGAACAGCTGCCTGAACCAGGCTTGAACTCCACCTAGCAAAGAAATTTTGTCAGTTTAGGGGTATTGGTGATTTAGGACTTCTATTGTTAATGTTTATAAAAGGCCTCATATAGGCACACGCTGTGCCCCTAAAAATATTCTTATTGGTACAGTATATATCTATGTGATGTGGGAGTGGTCAGCTGATTGTCACAAATGCTAAAACTCTTCCTCCTGTGGAATAGGTAGTAACTGTCATCCCTCAATATGTTTTCTCCTGTCACTGTACCATATTTTCATGATGGGGTCCAATCCTTTAGGCTATTGGGTTTTCTACAGCTTGTTTAGCTGACTTGTGCTCCTTCCTGTCTCCTGAGCACAGCTTTTGCTGAGGAGTTTTTGCTAGTTTTTATTTGCATAAAACGGAGTGAGGGTTATTTACATTGGAGGCTTGGGTTGGCATCTTGGTGCTACTGGACTTAAAATAGTGAAAATTTTATGGAGCGTTGCACTTCAAATGCTATTTGTGTCCTTATTAAGATAACTTTAGCATTTCTTACTAACTCCATGATGTTTTTCCAGCTGAAAGAGCTTTGGATACCATGAACTTTGATGTCATTAAAGGCAAACCAGTGCGCATCATGTGGTCTCAGCGCGATCCATCTCTACGCAAAAGTGGTGTAGGAAATATCTTCATCAAAAACTTGGACAAATCAATTGATAACAAAGCTTTGTATGACACATTTTCTGCTTTTGGAAACATCCTATCTTGTAAGGTTAGTGGAAAATTATTTCTGCGTTTAATGGTTTGACACAAAAAAACTCAATTTACGCTGGAAACACTCCATGGGTATTACAACAGGGTTTTTTCTTTAATAGGTGGTATGTGATGAAAATGGATCCAAGGGTTATGGATTTGTACATTTTGAGACACAAGAAGCTGCAGAAAGAGCTATTGAAAAAATGAATGGTATGCTGCTTAATGACCGCAAAGTGTAAGTACATAAATACGTAGCTGGGGATCAACAGACTGAAGTTCATTTTGCAGCGGACAAATGTTTAAGGCTTACCTAGAAAAGACAGGTGGTTCTAAAAATTTCTAATTTTAAAGAGGATTTAGAATTTTAGTGCTAGGAATACGATGCATTGTGTCACCTGCCTATTCTAAAGGCAGAATAAGTTCAGAAAATGCTAATAATGGAGTCTAGGGAAAAAAAATTTGTTCTATTAGTTGTCTTACAAGCTAATGCTGTAATGAGGATTTGGGAACTTCTGTGGTTTTCTGATCTTACTAGTCTGAGATAAAATACAATCCATTGGGTATTCTGAATAATACTTCATTTATAAGAGTTGTGGGATAGGTATGTTACCCATTTTTTGGATGAAACTTAAAGTGCTAGAGTTACGCAGTCCTGAATAGGGGTCAGATTACACTAATGTCTTTATATGAATGTCTTTTAATAGGTATATCTAGGAAATAGGAGTAGAGAATAAAACTGAGAGACATAATGTTCTAAACATTTTTGCTGTTCTATCCGGTAGGGAGAAAAGTTACTTGTCTAGTTGGTTAGTGATATCTAGGCTTGGGGCAGGGCCGAGTGCCTCACAGCTATGCCTAAGGGACCATTATGGTATTTGGTATAGTTGTAAAAGAATAGCTCTGTAAATCCTTGAGAGGTTTTGGAAAAAGAAAACAGAAATCAGCATCAGCTTACAGTCATGCATTATTTTTGCATGCAGAGATGGATGGATCAAGCCACATACAGGGAGAACTTATATTTCAAAACTTTAGTTTTCCTGCTTTTTCTGCGCTTGACTGGGGTACTGTGGATGTTTTTACTCAGCTTCCATCTTTATGCAACTTTTTAAAATTAGTAAAAAAGGTCAGCATGTAGTCATAAAAGCACGTGATTTATATAAACTTCGGTAAAATACATCATGTTAGTTAATTTTGCTTTGAATTTCCATTCAAGCAAGGTTTTTAAAAGTGAATTCAAGTACTTCACTCACTATCAAAATCTAAAGGATAAATTGCACTATCATTTTTACATCCTTGTTGCTATAAATTGGGTGAAGTCAAAGTTTAAGAAAACGCTGAGTTACTGTATGCTACATAATTGGATTTGTCAGATTTGGAGCTACAAAGTTGGACAATATGATTCAAGAGCAAAATGGTCAGAAATCAGTGTTAGCCATGTGACGCCTGCACTTCCTTGGGTTGTGGTGTTTTGTTCAGCTTCTGTTCTTTCTCTGATGGTATGAACTGACCTTTGGTGTTCCCAGCCAATTTGCAATGGCATTTGACTGAAGAGCAGGTTGAACTCTTCATTCTTCTATGCCTATTAAAAAAAAAAAAAACAACAAAACCACAAATCAAACA
Source organism: Phalacrocorax carbo (assembly GCF_963921805.1). NCBI lineage: Eukaryota > Metazoa > Chordata > Aves > Suliformes > Phalacrocoracidae > Phalacrocorax > Phalacrocorax carbo. The sequence continues at coordinate 23,797,744 of NC_087514.1, forward strand.
AAAGTCTTGCTGTGGTATAGGCTGGAGAGGTGTGTAAGGGAGTGGGGGGAGGTTAGTTAAATACTCCTTGCTTAAAAATTGGATCAGAGAACAGTAACTGCTTTAAGGCTGCCAAGTTTTTAGTATGGCAGAGGGATTATGCTGATATCTAGAATTTCTGTTTAGCCACTGTACTTATTACTCTTTCCCATTGTCCAGCTCCTGTTGTCAAAGGCTGTTTTATAAGAGTGAACAATGTCGCCAATGGCTTGAAAGCATATTTATGCCAGTAATGGTGATAAGCACACTGATGTAGCAAGGACAGTGAAATTGTTTTTCTGATGGAGTTCTGTTGTAAATATTTTATCTAAAGAATTTCATGCCTATAATGAACAATGATTAAGAATAAAATTTGATGCCAGAGGATAAAAGTAAATTTTCAAACCTTGACAGACTCCTTTAATCTACACTATTCTGTTCTGCAACTAGATTTGTTGGAAGGTTTAAATCTCGCAAGGAACGTGAGGCAGAGCTTGGAGCCAGAGCAAAGGAATTCACCAATGTTTACATCAAGAATTTCGGAGAAGACATGGATGATGAGAGACTTAAGGAACTCTTTGGCAAGTTTGGTAATGTCTTAAACTTTATATAAATGAGTGAACTTCAGTTTACTACTTATATGTTATCTGTACAGTACCTTATAGTACAAGGAATCAGCTGGCTGTCTGATGTTGATTTAAGAAAATAAAAATTAACGGTACTGAAAAGTTGATACTTAATTCCAATTTCAGATTCAAAGTGCAGTAATACCACTCAGAATTCTAAATAAGCAGAATAGCATACGTAATCCTGCCATCAGAATTGTTTCCAATAATCTGAAAATAATGTGTCCAAATAATCTTTTGAATGGGTTTTGCAAATTCTTTTAAGTTGCAAATAGAAGTGTTTTTCTCTTTCAGTACAGATTGATGTTATGAATTCTCTACAGGATACATGACAAATGAGTTTGCTATTGCTTTCATTGACCTGCGGACTTTTCTTTATTCAGAGTATCTCTGCTTTCATTATTTGGTTGCATTGTGGTGGTCGTCCTAATATGAAATTATAGAGAACTTTTCCATTGGCAAGCTATTTGGTTCTGTCTTGAACCTCAGTTATGCATGGGGCAAAATTATGGCAGGCATATGATCATGATCTAGCAATATATATGATGTGTCACCATTGAAATAGGAAGTGGCAAACTGATTAATTCAGTTACAGATTGTTACACTGGTTTATAGGGCACATCTATTTTCAGCCTCAGCTTTTGTATTTTCTTGCCTCCGTGCTTTTGCTGTTCTCCAGTGGATATCATGTAAAGCAGGACAAAGCCTTGTATACTCTTGTATACTCTATAACAGCCCTAAGCAGCATTTACAGGAAATTCCTTTTCACTATTGGAAGCATCTATGGTCAAAACAGTGGCAAATTTAGCTGCTAATATCTGTCTCAATTGAGTCTGTGAACTGCAATTTTTCAAAGGTTTGGAACTAATGAACTGGGATGACCTTTCACCAGGATAAATGGTGAAGCACATGCCTAACAGAAAGGCCTCCTCCAACTTTCAGTACCTATTTCAAAGGATGGAAGCACTAATGCTTTTTAAATGTTGTAATTTTTAATGAGAAAAACAGTTTCATTCACTACCCCATTTTGGTTGAAAGTACAGTAGGAGAGAAATAAATGCTTGAGGGTATGGTTTAGTGGTGGACATGGCAGTAATAGGTTAGCAGCTGGACTCGATCTTAAGGGTCTTTTCCAACCTTAACAATTCTATGATTCTAAATTCAGCATGGCAGGCTTCAGCCGTAATGGCTGAATTTCAGCATCAGGGCACATCAGCAGTTTTATATTAATGGGTGATGTTTACTAGATACTATGGTTGGTGCAGGAGTCCTTTGTAATACAAGTGAAACAAACTAAATATTAAGACTTGCAAACAGGATGTTCAAAATGTGAAGAGAAGACGTTCTATGTACGAAGCGTAAGTATTTCATTCTCTTTTTAGGTCCTGCCCTAAGTGTGAAAGTTATGACTGATGAGAGTGGAAAATCCAAAGGCTTTGGCTTCGTTAGTTTTGAAAGACATGAAGATGCCCAGAAAGTAAGCTTTTGGACTTCACTTTAGGAATTCTGTAACTGAGACCTGAATAATATGTTTCATTGAGTGATTTGAAATCTTGTGAATTCATTAAGGGTTTTTAATTGGTCAAGAACACTGCAAAAACAGGTGTCTGCTTCCTAAATGACTTAGCATAGTTTCTGTCATTTAGAATGCTTTCTAACAAGCAAATGTCAGTTGATCTGAGGAGCCTATTAAGTCAAGATACTCCGAGACAGCTGGGACTAGTGCAGAAATGGGTAATCTTGAATAATTTAATAACCTGCTGGAGTTGGGCTTTTAAAGGTCCCAACGAGATTTGGACTCCCTCATGCTAGGCAGCATGCAAGCGTAGCAAATAATTACATCTCTGCAAAACCCAGATGAATCATTGGATCCAATTTGGTTGCACAAAACATTTGTGCAAGGCAGAAAGGATTGTGTTTTCAAACTTCAGCAGTGCAAAGTCAGCAGGGAAGTTTTATGGAGCATGTTTGGCACAGCTATAAGAAAACAGTCGTAGAGCCCTGTGATGTTGCTTTTACTCTGAAGGGTACCTTTGGAAGAAGGGTCATTTTAATTTGTTTGTGTCTCTAACATGCCAGTGTGCTGTATAACTTAATTCTTTGTCAGTTGGTTGCTTTGATGTGTCAGTTGACTGTGGCAGTAGGGACATAGCATCAGGAGAAAAACTCAGCACAGAACAAACCAGGGCAGCAAACGAAGTTTGCTTTTCAAAAGGCATTTCGGTGATTTGTCAGTACTGCAAGTGTACAAACGAGATTAGAACAAATCCTGTCTGTCTTAACATCTACATTGTTCAGTCTTGCATACATTCATAGATGAATTGTTTCTTTTACAGTAATCAGAATCACATGTTGGGTGTTTTAAATAACAAAATTTTAATATCTCAGTAAATCTGTGTTTAATGGCTTTGATTCTGAAGGTATACAGTAAGCTGGTGACTTATAGTTTTAAATTAATTGACTAAATCTGTGCCAGAGTTTTAATATCTTAATAGTTGTAACTTGAAACAGCATAAAGGAAAAAAATTTAATATTTTCGTACTCTTTAAGTATTTTCTTAAGAAAATATTAAAATTCTTTTTAAAAGCCATATATTCCAACTGTAGCTTAACATATAGTATAAGAAAATCTGCTAGATGCTACAGTTTCAGATGTTGCTTTTAAAAACAAGTCAAATGTGTGAATTAGAGCTTTTCAACTTAATTTGCTTTCTTTTTTCTGCCTTTAGCAAGATGAGGCTGGAGAAATAGTTCTTCATTATGTGACTTGATTTATTTTTTGCCAACTTGATATAAGAAAAGTTCTTTGCATCCTTTGTGACTTTTCTTAACTGGACAGAAACACTCGGAAAGCAATTTCCATTTCACTTAAGCAGGGGGAAGTATTGGGGTATTTGTTTCCACTAGTGATATTTGAGATGGATCGCCTCTTTTTCTGGAATCCTTATGTAACTTTTCGTATTTGAATTACATTTTTTTGGATGACTGAAAAAACATTAGAATACGAAGCACTTCTAACTTCTTGTTTGTTAATGAAGGCTGTAGATGAGATGAATGGGAAAGAGCTCAATGGGAAACAAATCTATGTTGGCCGGGCTCAGAAAAAGGTGGAAAGACAGACGGAGCTGAAGCGCAAGTTTGAACAAATGAAGCAGGACAGGATCACCAGATACCAGGTTCAGTTTTAATGCAAGAATAACAACTTTATTCTATGATATTTTTAGATTTACCCAGGTCACTTGCTTTCAGAAATAACTTGCCTTTTCTTTAGGGTGTAAACCTTTACGTGAAAAATCTTGATGATGGGATTGATGATGAGCGTCTTCGAAAAGAATTCTCCCCATTTGGTACAATCACTAGTGCAAAGGTAAAGTAAAGATTGTGCTCATCCTTTCTCTGAAAACGAACAGTGATTCTTCACCAAGGAAGAGTAATTTATTTCATTGACTAACAGATGTGATCCAGTCACTTACTACTGCCACTATATACGTGGGTATCTGCTTTCTTGATTATTGTACATCTCAGGTTAAATGCATATGATCATCCTTTCTTGAAATAAACTGAGTGCTGATATTAATGTGAGAAAAAAATATTTTTGGTGCAATAATGTGCTCGTTATTACCTCACTGAGATTTTTATCAGTATTCAGTAAATAGCAAGTTATTAATTAAGCATTATATTCCTTCTTATAAATCATTTTAGTAAAACCTGTGGTCTCACTTCTATTAAGCTGAAAAACACTCTTGCAAGTTGAGTGGATATGACATTCTTTTGTTTTAAAACTAAATTTTGTGCTGACAGGTCATGATGGAAGGTGGCCGCAGCAAAGGATTTGGATTTGTATGCTTTTCATCACCAGAAGAAGCCACCAAAGCTGTCACAGAAATGAATGGTAGAATTGTGGCTACTAAACCATTATATGTAGCTCTAGCCCAGCGTAAAGAAGAGCGCCAAGCTCATCTCACCAACCAGTATATGCAGAGAATGGCAAGTGTAAGAGCTGTACCTAATCCTGTAATCAACCCTTACCAACCAGCACCTCCTTCAGGTTACTTCATGGCAGCTATCCCACAGGTACGTGTAGAGATGAGCAACTGAATGGTTTGTACTGTATATAAAATCTGTTCAGATTTAACAGTAAATGTAACTATTAGCACGTCTGTAATTTCAGCACTCTAATGTCATAGCAGAAAGGTGAGGGACTGTTCAGTGTGCTCTTCAAAGATAACAAAGTCACGCAATGTTTTTATATTTGACAGACTCAGAACCGTGCTGCATACTATCCTACTAATCAGCTCGCTCAACTTGCTAGACCTAGTCCTCGCTGGACTGCTCAGGGTGCCAGACCTCATCGTAAGTCACTTCTTTACCTCTTTCTAGTGATTGCAGTAAACTCCATAGCATTTACCTTTGCACCTTGTATGTAATGAAAATATATTCAAATTTCATGGCATTACAGTATCAGTCTTCTCTTTGTCGTATTAGTGGTGTTACTTCTGAACTCTTTTCACCATTCGGTGTTTCAGCGTGTAACTTAATTTATTTTCTCTAAAACATAGCATTCCAAAACATGCCTGGTGCTATCCGCCCAGCAGCACCCAGACCACCATTTAGCACCATGAGACCAGCTTCCTCACAAGTTCCACGAGTCATGTCAACACAACGTGTTGGTGAGTTTTGTTTATGCAAACTTTAAGTATTAGACTTCTTTAATTTTGCCGATTCAGAATAATCGCTCAAATGCATTTCTAAGTTCAGTATTGTGTGGTAACACTTCCCTCCTTTTCTGGCTCTTGCTTCAAATATTGTCCCAGCAGAGACACCTGCTGTGGTCCCATTTCTTCAGGATGGAGCACTACTTCTTCTGGTGTGCATTTTAATAATACTACATGTCAGCTTCTGCCATTTCTAAGCATCATCATGGCAATTGTAATGATAGGTTGTATGTAGAAATATTGAGATGATAGAATTTTAGTTCTTACTATTTGTCATAGAATTCTGTGAGCCAGTGTCATGTATGCAGAATCTGCAAATCACTGAGTGAACCAGAACTAATTGTAACGGAGTCTTAATTCTCACTGAATGTATTAGGCAGTAGTATGTTCTAGCTATCTGCTTTGTGAAAGTATCTTTTTTAGGATGACTATTGACATAGTGTGCTCAGGAAATCAAGTGTCCTTTGAGGTTAAAATGAAGTTAAATTAATACTCCACCAAAGTGAATGTTTTCTCACAGGTCTTTTTTCCAATAGCGTCTAAGAAAAGCAGTGCATTAGTGAAGTGACTCAAAGTAACATCCAGTAAATTTTGAGCTTTGAACCTTCAGATACAACTAGTGATGTGACAGTTGACAGTACTACTGAGATGACTCTATAATAAAATACCTAAATTAGTTATTCTGTTTGGGCTGGTTTGGTTCTCTTTTTGTAACTTGTACAGTGTAGGCTAAATAAAAAAATGAATTATTCACATACTCAATTCTGTTATTTTTTTTCAGCTAATACATCAACACAAACAATGGGTCCACGTCCTGCAGCAGCTGCTACTGCAGCTACTCCTGCTGTACGCACAGTACCACAATACAAATACGCTGCAGGTGTTCGTAATCCTCAGCAGCATCTTAATACACAGCCGCAGGTTGCTATGCAGCAGGTATGTAATTTTAGGAACTGGTCCATGCTTCTGGTGTTTTTTATAGAGGAAGGAGGAGGGTGCTTATGATTAAGAGTTGTCTTTGTTATTCTAGAATTCAGGCTCTGCACTGTGGCAGCAGTGTTGCAGCCTTGGGGTTTTAAGTCTATTTCAAGTTCACCCAGAACAGGGTGTGATCCTGTGTTACTTCATGTTTTCCAGTTCCTTGATATCTTAGACTGAATTCTCCAGGTGTTTGCTCCACAATGGTGCAGTTGATACCAGTTTCCAGCATCACTCAGCTTTAACCAGCACTATTTGATTAAATTGACTTGGTTGTAATTTCTTCCATGTTTCTGACAGTGTAGGCATTGTTTATGATGAGTTGTGGAACGTTGGGTATTTGAAGCCTAATTATGAACTAGAATTTAATTTTGAAATGGTGTTAAATCAATTTGCAGCCTGCTGTCCATGTGCAAGGTCAGGAACCCTTGACTGCTTCCATGTTGGCTTCTGCTCCTCCACAAGAACAAAAGCAGATGTTAGGTATGTACATGATACCTCTCTCTATGCCTTGTAGCAGAAGGACAGTCAAAGCACTCTTTTATCAAACTTAAAATGCAGAATAAATAGGTTTAGCTGTAGAACAAGGTGTTTGTTCCCCTTTTCCCTTGAATCTAGGCTGTTTGTCAGATGAGATTTGTCACTGAGTACCATTTTTCTCTCTAGGTGAACGTCTATTTCCTCTCATTCAAAGCATGCACCCTACTCTGGCGGGTAAGATCACTGGTATGTTGTTGGAGATTGACAACTCTGAACTCCTCCACATGCTCGAGTCTCCTGAGTCTCTTCGTTCGAAGGTAGGTGGACTTCTGCCTTACACAAGTTTTATCAGTAGTTAAGTCTACACTGATTTAACAGGTGTTTATGCTGGCACAGTGGAGCAGCAGCAAGGCAGCAGTGGCCGAGGGTGAGAAGTCAGAATACCCCCTTTCAAAGGGTGGCAGCAGCTTACATGAAACATGTTTCAATTATACATGCAAACCTAAATATACAGAAATTGCTACGCTTCCTTTATTAATTTTTCTTCTTTACTTAACAGGTTGATGAAGCTGTAGCCGTACTACAAGCCCACCAAGCTAAAGAGGCTGCTCAAAAGGCAGTTAATAATCCCACTGGGGTTCCAAGTGTTTAATAAGTAAGTTTTCCGAGCATTGTAGTTTTACAGGTTGACTGGGACGATTGTCCTTAGTCTGTAGCCTTATAAGCAGTATGCTTCCAGGCTCTGTATCATTTGCAGCCACAGAAAATAGCAGCTGTGGTCACAGTTGTAAACGAATTTTGTCCTCAGTCCTGTTGTCCAGTTCTGTCACTCTTGGTTAGCAAATGCTAATGGCGTGTCTGGCATATTTAGCTGGAGTTAAAGCATGGTTTTTAACAGCATAGTTAGCTGGAATTAGTTCTAGGCATGTGTGCAGAAATTGGCAGTTCTGTCAAATGCTACTATTCATACTGTTGTTCAAGAGGAACTTGTGGAATTGAAATAAGCTTGAAACAATACTCCAACCATTTTTCCTTAGAAATTAAATAGCTTATTTGCACTATAACTTGTCTATACTTGCCAAAATCTAAATTCACCAAAATGTGAAGTCAAGACAATATGTAGTTTCGTTTCTAGTTGTGTAATTTTATCTTTTATGTTAATTAAAATACTGATTTTCTTTATTGCCTTCTCTGGGTTCAGTATCTTAATCGTGCATGACAGGCAGAGGCAGAAGGTGGTAGCTTTACAATTTTGAAAGGGGAAAATGTGATGGAGTTGAGGATAATACAGGAGTCTGCTCTCTGTTCAGTCCAGTTAGGTTTCGCCTGTATATGAACTTTCCACATTTATAGCTATCAGTTGAAGATGCCTGCTTTAACATTTGATCACTTAAAATTTTCTTTTTTCTTGGCCTTTTCATTTCTGCAACCTCCCTTTTGAAGGCAGAATTTGAGTCATATTTTTTCCACACTACTACATTTTTTTTTTTGCTAGTGATGCTTTCATACTGGAGCTAAGCAAGTGCTGAATAAGTTCTTTGTCCTAAACTAAGATGCCCAAACTTTGAGACCATTACTCCATGTGCTCCATGATGTTTTAGTAATTGGAAATTGAAAATGCTACTAGTGTAGTTATTCGATTAGCCCTGGTATGCTGGCCCTAAGAGTAGAGGAGACCTGCAGTCAAGTTAGTTACAGTAACAAACTACTGCGCATGGCCGCTGTCTAAGGCCATGCTGTGCCAGAGTACTGTTTAGTTCTAGAGTCGGTTTTGTCTTACTAAGTATCACAGACTTGGGATACTTCACTTTCATGACTCTAAAAAGTGGGGGGTAACTCTGATCCACTGTTTGTGAAGAACTTTGATATAGTTGATACTGCAAAAGCCCGAAGTGCTATTGGGCTTTCAGTTGCAGAAAGCGTGTCAGAAAACAAGGTGCTAACATCACTGTTTTTGTTTGCAGGAAGATCCGGGACTACAATCTAGAACTTCGCTTCACCGAAGAAAAAAAAATCTAAACATGGAAAAACTATTAAATATTGAGAAAAACATTGCAAAATATAAAATAAATAAAAAAAGGAAAGGAAACTTTGAAGCTTATGTACAGAGCAACGCCGGGGCTAGCAAAACAAATGCTAGTCCTAGATTACTTATTGATTTAAAATTTAAAAAAAATAGTAAAATAAAAAATACAAATTAATGTTTTATAAACCCGGGGGAAAAGAATTTTCAGCACAGTACAAAAATTTAAAGCATTCCTTTCTTTAATTTTGTAATTCTTTACTGTGGAAAAGCTCAGAATATCACTGCTGTTTTAGTTGACAGTGAGAATTGATAGCTGAGCAAAGAAACGTAATTTGGATTATAAAGTTCTTGGTTTAATAAAAATTCCTTAAACATTGACTGACTTGTGATGGCTTCTTCTCTACAGTGTACTTCTGGTAAGGTTGTCATTCAGAATACCAAGTTAGAATCCCATTCTGTAGTATGTTTTAGCAGTTTCTAGAGATTAGCCTGCATTTAGCCACCTGTTACTGATAATATAAACATAGGCATTAAAACAAATTTAAAAAGCAGCTAGATCCATATCTGGATTTTAAGTCCTTAATAGCATGATGTCTGGGCTCTTGTCATTGTCTAGTTAGGAGGAGACCTTTAAATACCCAACCTTGAGATGAGCAGTAAGAAATGTCATCCCATCTGACCACCTGCACGTGGTGTTTGTTCTCACAGGTTCTGGTGGAAAGACCAGTCTCTGCGTAGGCCTCTGGCTGTGTCTTTAGATGGCTAATGATCCCTGAGATGGAGGCAGAGTCGTATGGATATAGGTGAATGAGCAAGTGTTGTCTGCAATAGGCAGTGTTGCAAAATTCTGGTACTGTGAGCGTATGAACACTAGGTATTCCTAGAACAAAACGGGCAAGGCTTCAGGTGGTAATGTATTAAAGGTTGAATGCATAGTAACCAAAAGATCACACTTTTTACATAGTAAAAATCCTCTGTGGACAGGACCACTTGATCCTCCCGAGTCAGATATTTCTAATGCTGAGTTCCCTAACAAGTGAATGCCCACGTTAGTTTTTTGGTTTCCTCTGTTAGTAAGAACCAATTAGTTTAATTTTATCTTTGCTACAGTTTGGGTTTTTTAATGTGCTGAACAAATCCTCATCAAGTGTGCAATACCATGGAAATAATCCTGTCTTCACTTGGGGCTGATGGGACCTTCAGGTCAGCTTTTCTGTCAGTCACTAAAAGGAGCATCCAAGCAAATGACCTACGGCAGCAGAAGTGAGAAGAGCCAACACTAGCACATGAGCTGTTCAGTTTGCTACAGGACCTTACTGAGGTTGAGAGTTTTGCAGGATTAAAACTCTCAAATGCATAACTCAGAGCATTGAGCTTTTCTTGTAAAACTTTCACTGTGTAAGTTAGATACGTTGAAGTTGTCCATCTACAGATGGATTAGCCTACAGTTGCTGCCTTGCTTTTTCCCCCTTCCTTTAAGGGAGTGCTGTCTGCAGACTTGCAGAATGAGAGGCATTTTCTACTGAGTTTAGCCTGTAATTGGCTCTGTAAGCTGCTAAATCAAAACTGATAATGCAGGGGGAGAAAGGAAGCAGTGGAGATGGCATGTCCTCCATTTACAGAGAAAGGAGAAGAGCCTGGCTGGCTGGGCTGGGGGAAAGGAAGGAAGATCTATTAGTCATAGGGGAAGGCATGACCCCTAGCTACTGCAATCTATTGGGTTCCAGTTGCGGTGTTTGAAGGATACAGTTTCAATGGAATCACAGGAAGGGGTTGTTGAGTTCTTTCCTGCAGGTGCTCTGAATCCCTGTTGTACGGGGGGAATGCCAGTGTTCTGTAGACCTACTGCAGTCTTAAAACCCTTCAGTATGCTTTCTGCTGTCCCCCAGAAGGCAATTCAAGAGCAGCCTTACTTTTCCCCTTTCTGCCAAGATCTTTGGACCAGATTTTTCCTGTTAAGCAAATTTGAGAAATAAGCCTAACATGGAGAGGTGAAGTTGGTCTGGCATATATGAATCCTATTTAAAATACCTCACTTCACTATAAAAGCATTTGGTTAAGCTTGTACAATTCTTATGTTCTGTCGTGATGGAGGTAGACTGAAGTGTACAACTAAGAATTTTTAAAATTGGATGGTAAATCCTACAAAGGAGGTGGTTCAAACAAGATACGTACATAAGAGATTGAATGTACAACCTTAATTTCATGTAATGTCAACTATGAAAACATTAAAGCTTTAGAGGCAGTTCTAAAGACCTAAAAATATTTAGCACCATAACAAAAATGTTGAAGAAATTGATGATATTAAAGGTTTCATGGAAAGTCTAAAGGATTATATAAAGGCCTAGCCATTTGCAGGGGTTTCAGGGCCCTAGCAGGAGAGTAAGAGCCCATCTGACTTCTGCTTGTTCCCTCAGATAAGAGGTGATATGTCTTCAGTGAATCTGCTAGAGTTAAACCAAACTGATATTTATGTTTTGTAAGCCCGTGCAAGTTCTTTAACCTCTTGCATATAGGGAAACTGAAAACCGAGGAAAATTCGTTCTTCCAGCTTTGTACAAGATGATTGTGGGTGCGTCAGGCACTAGGATGTGTCCCAGCCTGAAAGACTAGGTAAATTCCGTGATGGAAGGAAACGGTGAGGCAATTCTGCTGAGGTGATCATGATGGCTTAAAAAACCCTGGGTTGGTTGGATTTATTTCTTCCCACTCTTGATTATGTGGTAATTCCCCACTGTATACCACAGATGCCTATTTAGTTAATGTCATCAGGTTTTTTTGTTTGGTTGGGGTTTGTTTTGGTTTTTTTTTCTCTAATCTTAGATATAGTGAACAACACATTTGTTGGTGCCTCTATCAATGTATTTTTAGAGTACTACCATAAAACAATGCACTACACATAAAAATCAGTTTATTCCAAAGAGGTAGGCCATTGTTCCATGAGTTAATAGCCAGCCTAAGTGGCAGTCACTTCCTTCTGCCATACATTCCCTCTAGCATGTGTCAGAGGCTTACGCTGATCCTCTCTACGGACCTGCAGCCACCCAGTGCTAAGCTGATTTTGCTGGATCCTCTGGTATTTCATTCCTTCAGTCCTTCCCTGTCTCCCCTTCTAACCAGAGCAAACGCTTCAGAGTTTAGCAGCAGCCAAAAGCCTGTTCCCAAAATAAATGGCGATTTGAATGAATGAATGACGCTATATTCACCATCCACTTCCACAAGCAGACTGTGGCTTTATGGGCAACTAAATCAAAGGTTTGGTACTGGGTAATCTGGATTGCATGCATTCTCTTCATTGCTCTGCAGAAGTCCCTCCTGAAAAGCCACCAGTATTTGTATCTATTCTCAATAGGTCCAGGAGTTGTGGTCAAAACTGACATGCTGGAGAGCACCATGGTTGGGACCACAATTCACTAGGCTTTTGTAGTTGCATGTTTCTGGCCATCCTACTTGGGATTAAGTAGGAAGCTCTATTTCTGTGACTGATCCTTCCATTGGAGTTGCTCCCTGAACACAAGCAACATTTTCACTCCCTGCTGGAGTAGTTTAAACTACTAGTGAACTCTTCATAGCTTCCCATGTACATGAGTTGTCCCTGGGAGACAACTCAAGGTTAGAAATGCCTGCTGAATAGATCCAGCATAGGTTTGGATTTACTGGAATTAGAGGCTACTCTCAAAAAAGTCTCAGTTCGTATCTCAGATTACTTTTTATGATGTAAGCAGGCATTTTGAATTAAACTGCTATTTCCCTTTCCTTCTTCCCATTTTCCCTTCAACTAGTCCTTTCCTTACAAAGGGCAATACCACATCCTACGTCCCATTGCATCAATTAGCTGCCTCATCAACATCATAGCAAGTGATATTTAGAGCCCCACACCACCTTTGCAATGAAACGCCATAGGAAGACTACAAGGTTTGGCTGGGAAATGCTGCAGGTCTTCTCTGATGGAGTTTCAAAGGCAGCATGCTGACTTAAAGAGGATCGGCAGCTCAACTGATAGAAAAGGGGAGAGTCTAGGACCTCCCTATTCTCATGTGAAGACTTGAAACCTGGGGAAAAACTTGTACTCCCACTGGGTGACAATTTGCATTTGGGATCCTGTCTCTTCTGAGCCACAAGTCACTGTGGCTCCCATCTTCACAGGTTTTTCCTCAATTGACAAGCCAGGAGGAACACACAGAACACCCCAAGATAGGATTCCTCAGTGAGGCAGGCAGAGACTTCAGCACACCAGCAGCGTAACTGCTGTTCCTTAGGCAACTGCAAGTCTGTGTGGTACAACTACCTCTACGAAGGAAAGCTTTTAGTCCTTCTTATCTTCTGTAGGATGTGGTCAATAATCATGTATAGTAGCTGTACCAAAATGAAAATGCAGCTGGCAGGGTTACAAATCCTTAGGACATGGCATCTTAAGGGAATACAAACTGGAAACTAATGTTTTCAGCTACACTAAGACTACAAGGTGCATGTGTAGTTGGAGCACCCTTTGCAGGATTTGGGCAACAAGAAGAAAGGAAATAATATTTAAAAAAAAAAATACTTGAAACTTTTCTTAGATTTTTCACTTATTGTATTGGGATTGAGTGTATGTAATCATTGAAAAAAAAAGGAAATGACAAGCTGGGCCCATATAATGGGCCTGTTGCACATTAAGTACTAAAAGCAGTATATCTATGCCAAACAGGCTCCTACTTTCCACATAACCTGCTAAAGAAACATCCCTAATCAAGTCATGTCCCAGCTGGCTGTAGCTGTCCAGAAGTACATACTTTTTTATAGCTCTGAGCACACTTTAAAATGTTCCATGTGATATCTGAGCATTCAGAAAACAAAAATGATGCCCTGGGCATGCTAACTGGTTGTGTCACATTTCAGTGACTGGGACCTTGGGTTACATGTGGTCTAGGTTAAACCTGAAGTCAGCAGATGACATAAAACAGAGATTACCATTCAAAAAGTGGGCCCCAAACATATTGCATTGTCACATCTGTAAGTGGAAGCTTGCTTAATCCTGTCCCTTGCCACTGTTAGAGAGATTTGCCACCGAAGGTAGCTCAGTTTCCCCTCCTGTAGTTGTCCAGCAGGGAACCAGATTCAGGCAGATGAGAAAGGACCACCAACCTAGAATGATGGCAGAAGTGGAAAATTCCTGCCCATGATCTGGAACGTAGATCTTTCCTCTGTCTGCCTACAATTCACGTTTTTCCATCACACTCACCATGCACATGCCTTGCCTCCCAGGTTAAAAGTGGAAACATGGATTTGCAAAGTGACTCAAGATGCAAACAATGATGCACATAGGGGCCTTGCTCAGGAGAAGAAGCAAACCTTCTCTAGAGCTCCCCAGGGTAGAGATGCCCCATCTCCCAGGTACAACAGGGTAGCCATGACACCAGGAGCTACAAAGTTAGCTCTGTAAGAGCGTGGTTGCATAGGTGCTCCAGAAGTTGTCAGACTGGTTATATTTGGCTGCACAGAAGAAGAAGAAAAACAAATCATCAAACGTGTTACACAATGTTATTTTACTTACTCTTCTCCACTTTTTCCAGAATGCCCACAGTGAATCCTGTTCCTTTAAAAACATGTGCAAACCTTTTTCCACTGGGAAAGGGTTATCCCCAGGTCAGTTAGTGAATCATGGCCTTCCCAAAATAATTTTCTTCCTCTGATGAAGAGCCTTTTGGTGAGGCCAGAGTACTGTGCTTGTGTCAGGCCCTGGTTTGCATTATTTCCATGTTGATGAACCCGTTTCACGTCTCCAGGGGCATTGCTCATGTAAGACTACGAGGACCTCCATGGTGATTCACACGAGAAGGCCCAGCTCCTGCGCTGCCTTTCCCTCAGCAGTATCAGAAATACAGTAAAGGAAGCTACAAGATACGGAAAGTTTAACTCACCTTTATTGTCAGGTAATTAGCAATAAACAAAAGTCCCAGGCTGGAGATGGATCTCCAATTTTCCAGTGGGTCACTGTGTGAAAAAAGGACTTTCTTTTCTTACAAACCTGCCACATACCCCTTTCACCAGGCAGCCCCGAGTTCTCATGCCTTAAAAAATAGTGAATTACCATCACTTCATGATGAATTACCACTTCATAACCCCCTTCGGGGTACAGTTTGCACCCACCCAGACTGCTGTAACCGGCTCCCTCGGCCGCCTGCTTGCTTGCCCGGCACCGGCTCCTCACCCCTTGGGGCTAATTGACCATTAATTTCAACCCTGCATTACCCCTCGCCCTAAGGACCCGCCTCTCTTTACTGGAGGGATTTTAAATCAAAGCCGCCGCTTAGGCCGGGCCTAAGGGACGGTCCCGCGGCAGCGCCCCCTGGTGCCGCGCCCGCTCCCACCTGCGCCGCCCGCCGCCTCCCGCGGCCCCGCCGCTGCTCTGAGGGGACGGCCCGGCCCGGCCCGGCCTCGCCATGAAGCTGCACTTCAGCATCAGCGCCACCGAGGAGCTGCGGGAGAGGCGCGGGGGGCGTTATGTGGTGGGCGCGGGGAGGGGAGACGGGCGGCGGGGGCTCGGCGGAGCCGGGCGGGGGTCTGACGGCTGTGTGCTTGCAGCTGTACTCGGTGTGCCTGGAGGGCTTCCTGCTCGGCAAGGCGCGGTACAGCCAGCTCCGCCGCTGGGACGCGCAGGTGAGGGCCGGCCCAGGCTGGCGGGGCGCGGGATACCCCCAAAAGCCTCGGGGGGCGGCGGGCTGCCGGGGGGCGGGCGGCCGTCAGGGTCCCGTCAGGGCCGTGGGGCTGGAGGGCTCTCACGGGCCCGGCGTGGGATGGTTGCAGCGAGTTGTTTCTGCCCAAGTCCGCATTATTAAAGCCTTCCTTCATGCTAACGCCACAGGGAGGGTGTGCCCGGTCCCAACCCGTGCCCGGCCCTCCCACCTGACCCTCGCACCCTGCCTGGTCCCCCCAGCGCTGTCCTGTGGGAGCCCTGCTTGCAGGGCACCTATGTTTACAGGGTGAAATCCAGCAGCAGCTGAGAGGCACATCCGAAAAACA
Organism: Phalacrocorax carbo; assembly: GCF_963921805.1. NCBI lineage: Eukaryota > Metazoa > Chordata > Aves > Suliformes > Phalacrocoracidae > Phalacrocorax > Phalacrocorax carbo. Next base: position 23,813,588 of record NC_087514.1, read on the forward strand.
GCCAAGGGATGTTGCCGAAGGATACGGTAACTTGGCGTAATGGGAAAGATCAGCCAAGCAGCAGCAGCTGTGGGCTCCAAGTCCCTCTTTTCCTTGGCCTCTGGGAGGGAGGTGCAACTGTTTTACTGGTGTCTTTAGTCCTATAAGCAACTCTAGAGAGCGTATAGAGGTCAGTCACAGTCAGTTGCAGGGATTTTTTTGACAAGCCAGGGGATAACCAAGCGTTGGATCCTTTGCCCCAAATTGCCTAAGCACATGCCTCAGGAGTGACCCTTTCCACACAGGCAATTACTAGGTAACTACAAAACAGCTGAAACACAGTCCTGGAGCGTTCCAAGAGATAGTGGTCATCAGGGAATAACACATGGCCCCAGCTAACTGAAGGGGATTATTTCAGGGTGAATCCGCCTGTTTATCTCTGCTTTTGTCTTGTTTCTTGTCTGAGTTGTCTCTGTCCCTTTCACCTCTATCTTTCCTCTGGTTTTCTTAGGAAGAGAAAAGGGAACATGTGACACTGAGCTCTTCCATGGAAGTAAGGAGGTTACCAGCCTTCTCTTTGCTATCCTGATCTCTCTGGTCTTTGCCAGTCCTTGGCTCCAATATCTCCCAGCTCTTCTGGGAAAGTCTGGGTGCACGCTTTCATCCCTGCTGAGCAGCTTTATTTTACCTTAACAACCCTATTTTAGGGCCTTGTTTGATGAACATTTCTCGTGGTAGTGGGTTAGGTAGATGCTGCTTCTTTGGCAGCCTCCTTGCTGTGCTCTCAGTTGAGCAATGGGACTGGAGCAGTTTTTCAGCCAGGTAACCCCTGATGGGGATTGGTCTCTCCCTCCCAACTCTGCTGCACAAGCAGTTGGAGTAGCACAGCTAAAAGGCAGTTGAGTCAGCAGTACGGCTGCCATGAGAAGCAATGTTTGCTGAAGTATGCTCTTGTGCCCCAGCTCTGCAATTCTTTTCCCTGTGGGAGCTCTCACAGTAATATTTTTCTTTGGTTAATGGAGCATTTTGGATAACATATCTGAACTAATAAACTAGCTTATGCATTTGCTTGCTTTTTCTTTAAGACTTACTGTTTCTTGCTCAAGAGGTTTTAACTTCATTAATGCTCTCGGCAAAATCTTTCCCTTCTCTGCATCCTCTGTAACTGACAGTTTGCCTCTTGCTGGGCTTTACAACTCATTAGCTGATTTTTATTTTTAATTCCTTCTCTCTGCTGGTAGCTGCCATACTTGGTCTTGATACTTAACAACTACACTGCTGTCCCGTAATTGTCTTCCCTATACTTATGTGAGGTTGCTTGTCTATAATTATATTCTGTTCTGCTTATTTTTCTTGAAATACTGTGCTAAGGTAGAAAAATTCACACATACGAGAAGTCTTAAACTCCAGGATACAGTAATTTCACTCTCCTGACCAGATCACACGTGGTGTCCGCAAAGCCTCACAGATGCAACAGTTCTGTGACAGATGCAAGATGTGAATTACGAATGAGATTCTCCCACGGACAGATTGCTGCGTGATTATACTTGACAGTATTTCTTGAACACTACTCTGGAGGATCTATATCTGACCTCTGTTGGATGTGATGCTGGACTAGTTGTGCCTCTGATCCCCTTCAGGGTGGCAGCTTCTCAAGCATTGCTATTCTACCTCTGCAAGCTCCTCTTCTAACTTGTGATACAAAATCAGGACACACAATTTTTGTTTGTGATGCTGTGCCTTACATGCCCCTTTTCTCTTGCTGTGCATTTTCCTGCTCCCCATCACTTCATATTCTGAGAGTGCTTCTCAAACTGTGTTCCTTGCCTTCTCCCAGAGCAGTTGTTCCCTACAAAAGTGCTGTCTGAAGGGAGCAGCTGTTCAGAGGCAGTGTGGTGTGGTAGAGCATGAGGTTTCAGATACACTGTTGAATGGGGAGGTGCAGGTGTACTAACTCTGAGCAACATTTCCTTACCTCTAGGTGCCTTACCTCTAAACAGGATTCTCAGCTTTAAGCTGAACACCCAAGGCAAATGGTATAGAGGGAGGTGTGAACAACCAAGAATGATATCCTAAAAGAGGTCTTACTTAGAAGGAGTTGCTTAGGCAGGGTTGGCAGAAATGCTGAGGAGAGCAGTGCAGCTTTAGCCCTTCTCATCTTGCAGAGATAGGCACTTAGCTGTGGATTGCCAGAAGGTGCCTGTCTTAGTCTGAGGATTTACTCCCTTGACCTTCCTCTGGGAGATGTGGCTTTGTGTTGGCTGTAAGAGGGCCCAGAGGTGGCTCTGACTTTTCCCCTTTTGGCCCTTCTTTTAGGGGCTAGAGCATTCAATTGTGGGAAATCCAGTTTTTGTTTCCTCCTGTCGTGAGTATTTAGGTGTTAAGTATTAGCAGTAGGAAGGACAGCTGAAGGACCAGCCTCCCTTTGCTCAGGATGAACGCCATACATGTTGGGCAGCATTTCTTATTGTTTGCACTTACTGAACTAAGACTTCTGTAGCCATTCTCTGCAAATGACCATGAACACCTTCAGCAGGACTGTTGATTGTAGGTGCATGTGCATTTTGAGGATCTAAGCTTTGGCTCTAGATTTATACAAGGACAGCTAGGCCGTGCTCTGTACTGTAGCGTGTTCTTCAACTTTAGTTCTGTGGGGACTGCACACTGACCAGAGCACCCCTAATAGAGCTGTGGGTCTTTATTCTGTTTATGGAGAGGTAAGGCGCTCTTGCAAGAATACACAAGTGACAGAAGCTTCTAGAGTGGGGCTAGAGATTACCCGAACAGTAGTTTCTGCACTACTTGTTACTGGATTTCCTCAAAATTGAACAGTTGCTAAAGACACAGGCTCTCCTTGTTTTCCACCTTTGGTGTTGTGATGGTCGCATTTGGCTTTTCAGTTTGGCAGCTGCTTAGCGCATCCCTCTCTAAACAAATATCATAATAATGAACCTATGTGCTGTTGTAGGACTGAAAGGAACAATTATTTCTTGCAATTGTTGGAGTATTCACTGGTTTACTTCAAGGCAGGAAGTAAATAGGAAGTATCCTTTGTAGGCTTAAGAGTGATATGCAACATTCATGTATTCTGGTCATGATGCCAGACACTGAGTCAGTCAGCAGCATCTGTGATTGGTATGAACAACTGTTGGGAAAATAGTTCTAAAAAATTCTGTTAATCAGATAAAACAATTGATAAAAAGGAATTAAATATAGAAAAAAATTTTTTGAAACTTCCTTTAGCCAGTCATGTACCCAAATAGTCTCATACCTTTGATTTCTTGGACAGTTTCTGCATACATATATTTAATTTTCACATAAAACATGTTTAAGGATTTTTAGCCTCCTCCATTTTTAATATTTAATAAGGTAACTGAGAAGGAAATGTCTAGACGCCTGTTCATTCTGTATATAATCCATACATAATAGCTTTATAGTTATAATGCTGCTCTATTTTTTTCAGGTTAGCACTTTTGTTTCTGGTGCTCTCTCTGACTTCGGCATCTGCACAGCTATGATAGAGTATGGCCCTGGGTGAAATAGCTCGTCTAGACAGCATAGGCAGGACCTGACACCAAAAAGCAAACCTATGGGATTAGACTAAGTAGGAAATGATTAATTCTGATCAACTACACTTTAAAACTGTCTCCTGCTGAGGAGGGGAATATTTATTGCAGAAAGATGAAAAAAAACCAGCACCAACTGTGGCATGTGTCTTTAGCTCTTAGAGCTTTAAAATTGCCATATTTAGGGAAGCTGCTCTATCTCTTTTAGGTAGAAATCTTGGTGGAAGAATGAGCACCTCCTCCACCAGGTTTGAACATCCTGTCTGGGCTTCTAGAATGGTCAGATTTAAGCTTTTTGTGATCCAGTCTCTTGTGGGCTTTCCTGCCACTAGCTTTTGAAGCTAGCTTTGGGGTGGGGAGCTGGAGGTGGAGTTGTGCCCAGCCTCCGTGCTGGGTTGTGGGCTGTGAGGCACGATAGGCACAGGTGGCTGCTGTGTGTTGTTGATGGGAGCTGCACATGGTGTCTGGCAGAGAAGCTGCTTGGTCAGGCACGCAGAGAGGCCAAAGGGTGGGAGTCCTCCCCTTGGAGCTTGTGGAGCAGGATGTTGTGGAAGTACCTGTCTGGTAAAGTAAGTCCAGTAACAGAAAATGGCAGTGCACAGGGTACCCTGGCTTGGGGCTGAGACACATGTTGTCTTCTGTGTAGTGGCTTTAGGTTGCAGAAACAAACCCAGAGCCTCAAAAAATGGTCAGAAGCAGATTTTGGGTAGGGGACCCATCTCTTACAGTTGTGTTAGCCAGCAGGGCAGCAGGCAGTTGGCACCTGGCACCACCAGGTACAGTGGTGGTATTGGCTTGTATATAAAATGTAGCCTAGGCTCTTGGGTTTGTGAAGACAAGTATTGGCTGGTTTCGTTCTGCTAGAATGAAATTTCATGCTGGTGGCTGATAGTCTGGTGGACTTTCAGCACTGTACACAAATAGGCACTTTATGGGCATTTTCTTAATTCTTTGAGATGCAAAAAAGTCTAATTGGTTGGGAGTTTCTCTTCTAAGTAGCCCAAATTCTGAGGACACACAATTGCATTTCAAGAAACTTACCAAGCAGCCAGCACTTAGATTAAATAATTTTATTTTTTTTAAGTAGGCTTGTGCAAACCGATGATAACAGATGGCACCACTTCGAGGCATGGCTGAACATAGGGGGAAGAAAGAGGACCTCCTTGTTGTCAGTGTGGCTCTGGCTTTGCAACTTCTGGCAAATTTTTTTGCTGTATCTCCTCAGTTTGCCTGCCTGTAAAGCAGAGATAGTATTTTTCAGTCCCTGGGGGAAGATCACATATGTGAAGGTCTTTGAAGATAAAAACCACTCTATACTAGCTATTACTGTTAGCTTTACATAAAACCAAAGCATGTAGTGTTATCTAATTCTTTTATTCTGTGTACCTCAGAGTGATGCACACATATCTATAATATATATATATAATAGAGATAATATATCTATAACAATCAAGAACTTGGAAATAGCAGTGTGTTGCCAATGTAGAGAAAGCGGAGCTCTGAGAGTATGCCTCACTCCTGTCTGTAGCCAACAGGCAGGAACAGGTATTGCTAGTTCTTGAGCAGTAATAGATTTTTTTCTTTTTTTCCTTCAAGCTTCAGCGGCTGGAGTCATGTGGAAGACTTCAGCAGCTGAGGCCAGAGGGAGTTAAATCACAGGATTTAGTAACACTAATTGCTGAGTTGAATACTGGTGCTTAAAATTTATTTAGTAGTAATGTCTCACCATACTACAGCAGTCTCATTTTATTAATCAGATGCCATATTGTTTGATTTAGGTGAAAAACTGTTTCCAGGCAAACTTGCTGTATTTTGCTGTGTTTAGTACTGTGCATATTGGGAAGGTAAACATAGCTCATCCTTCTCTTGAGATAATTCGCCTATAGCAAACAATTTTTACACTTCTAAGTGACCAACTACTGCTCAAACCTATATTGGGGCTATCTAATATTATCATAAGGTAATGTAATTGTGGTCCTCTGTCCTTTCTGGTCTATTTTTATAAATGAAGTACGGTTTTTAAAGACACATTATGCTCTTACTAGCCAGCTGGTATAGCTGGAGGAATAATCAAACTTTCAGGTAGTTTGTGCTCCTGAAAGCTTCCCTGGTTTTTGTTATTTGGGTTGGGTTTTTTTGTGGTGTTTTTTTTCTTTGACAATATTAGATCACAGAATCACAGAATGCTAGGCGTTGGAAGGGACCTCTGGAGATCATCTTGTCCAACCCCCCTTCTTGAGCAGGCACACCTAGAGCAGGGGGCACAGGAACACGTCCAAGTGGGTTTTGAATGCTTCCACGGAAGGAGACTCCACAGCCTCCCTGGGCAGCCTGTTCCACTGCTCTGGCACCCTCACAGGAAAGGAGTTTTTTCTCATAGTGAGGTGGAACTTCCTGTGTTCCAACTTGTGCCCATTGCCCCTTGTCCTGTCATTGGGCACTATTGAAAAGAGCCTAGTCCCATCATCCTGATACCCTCCCTTTAGATATTTATGGGTATTGATGAGATCCCCCCTCAGTCTTCTCCAGGCTGAACAAACCCAAGTCTTTCAGCCTTTCCTCATAAGGGAGATGCTCCAGTCTTGGTAGCTCTCTGCTGGACTTGCTCAAGCAGTTCCACATCCTTCTTAAACTGGGGGCCCCAAAACTGGACAGAGTACTCCAAATGTGGTCTCACTAGGGCAGAGTAGAGGGGGAGGATAACCTCCCTTGACCTGCTGGCCACACTCCTTTTAATGCATCCCAGGATACTGTTGGCCTTCTTGGCCACAAGGGCACATTGCTGGCTCAGGGTCAGCTTGCTGTCCACCAGCACTCCCAGGTCCTTCTCAACAGAGCTGCTTTCCAGTAGTTTCCAATAGTTCAGCATGGGGTTGTTCCTCTCCAGGTGCAGGACCTTGCATTTGCTCTCTTTGAACATCATGATATTCCCCTCGGCCCAGCTCTCCAGCCTGTCCATGTCTCGTCAGATGGCAGCACAGCCTTCTGGTGCATCAGCCACTCCTCCCAGCTTGGTATCATCAGCAAACTTGCTGAGGTTACGCTCTATCCCATCATCCAGGGCATTCATGAATATGTTGAACAGTACTAGACCCAGCACGGACCCCTGGGGAACACCGCTAGTGACAGGCCTCCATCCAGACTGTGCTCCATTGATCATGACCCTCTGAGTTCCGTTGTTGAGCCAGTTCTCTGTCCACCTCACTGTCCACTCATCCAACCCACACTTCCTTAGCTTGTCTATGAGAATGTTTTGGGAGACAGTGTTGAATGCCTTACTGAAGTCAAGATAGGCAACATCCATCGCTCTCCCTTCATCGACCCAGCCAGTCATGCCATCATAGAAGGCTATCAAGTTGGTCAAGCATGATCTTCCCTTGGTGAATCCATTTTGACTGTTTCTGTTAACCTTCTTGTCCTCTACATGCCTGGAGGTGACCTCCAGGATGAACTGCTGTATCACCTTTCCAGGGACGGAGGTGAGGGTGACTGGCCTATAGTTTCCCAAAGATGATCTTATAAAAGTTACTACCTCTCTCAGACAAAATAATAGAAGCCTCTGAGGTAGAACAAGTCAAGGGCAGAAGTCACCAGTTCTTAAGAAGTAGTTCTGTATGTATAGATCAAAGAAATCCTGTATGGATGTATTGGAAAGAGAAGACATCTGTAACCATATGTTGTTTGTCCATGAGGTGTGTAAGACCTAGCTGATAACATTAATACAATGCTACATTTCTGGCTCAGAGCAGGAGCTCAGAAGTGGCAAGACTGTAAAAATGAGACACTCATCAAAAGAGGTTGCTCATTTGGGCTGTCTTCTGGTGGCTGCCTGGGCAAAGGCTTTTCCCTTGCTGTGGGCCCTGAGGGCCATCACGGAGGTGCTGGGTGGGTATCCCATGCCCTTTGTAGGTCATCATGTCCCACTGTCAAAACAAGAGAGCCTTGAAAACTCCTTGGTACTATGAGTACTTCTTCAGTGATGTGGAGCTTTCCTTTGGCCGTTTTGCAGCTGAGGCAGCTTTTTGGGAGTGCTGTGCCTGCTTTCCCTCCAAAGTTTTACCTGGCAATGACCAAGTCGATGGCAGATGAGCGGCGGACTCAGCTGGAGCAGTATCTTCAGAATGGTGAGCTTGGCTATAGCAACCTGATCAGCTTTCATACGTGGGGCTTAAACCTTTTCAGATGTGTCTGCCAATTGTGACTGCAGGGTGCTTTACCTTCTATACTGAGCTGAGTAAGGATGTATCTAAAAGGCTGGGGCTAAGTGTAGATATTGCAGCCCTGTCCAGCCTGTTGGTTCGCTGGCTCTAGAAGGGCAGCATATCATATTTCTATTATTTCTGAAGCAGCTGCCTTTCTGCGGCTTTCCCAAAATGTAAGGGTGCAGTTTCACACTAATCTTAAGCCAGCTTGGCCTTCTGGTGGCAGCCTGTAGTCTGGCTGTTCCCTGTTCTTCTAGATCAGTGAGCTGAGCAGCCCATCCCTGCTGCTTCACAACTGCCAGTGCTGACATGGGGCTGCGTGTGAGAACTCATGGCTGGTGGGTAAAAGAGGGAGGCAAAGACAGGCACTTGGACTGGTAGAAGTGTAAAATGGAACTGGGTTCTTCATAAACCTTTTCCCTTTGTGGGTTTCCAGGTAGACTTGTGAGAATTAACAAGAGTTTCCAGAAAAATTAAGTCTCAGGCACAATGTGTTATGTTATATACCAGGTCTGCAGGATCCCTAGAATGCGTCTCGTGAGTTTCACGTAAGCGAAGAAATAAAAAGCCCAAACCATTTCAACTACCCAAAAATAAGGGTGTTTGAGGGATGTGCTGAAAGAGGTTTTGTAGCCTCTGGCCTCAGATACTTTGTGCCAACATGTACAAAACAGAAACTCGGGATTAGTCTTTAAAATCTTAATTACTTTCTCTTTTTCACCTGAGTATTCAACAGTTCCCTTTAGAGTTACTGTCCCTGAGTGACCATGGAGTTATGTGGCCAAGAACCTTACTATTGTCTTGCTTTGGAAGAATAACAACACTACATGTATTTTGCACCGTTCATAGCTTCAGTGATTTAACAGGCTAGTAAAGGTAGCTGTGCGGAAACCAAAGGATGAGTAAAGTAGCACTGATGGTTTAACCAACAGTCATGCTGTGTATGTCTTGTTTTTAGACATTAGCCATGTTTTTTACCTTTTGGCTAAGTTGGTTTCCTCCTTCACCTTTTTCCTCTTGTTTTTCAGTTACTTTGCATTCAAATATTACCAAAAGTGATGTCTTCATAGGCTTTTTCCGAAAGCTACAGCAGGTAAGTTTTGAATTTTTCAGCCAAATAGTTTGTTCTATGAAAGAGTTGAAATATTATCCTACCTCCTGAGTTCAAGGCTTCCTCTGCTTTCTTCCTTTCCTTGTGTTCTTAGCATATTGGTCTGTCTTGTAAAGCAGTGAGTTCTGATGACAGAGTGCTCTCTGTGTAACCTGGTTGGCAATAATAATAGTATTGCTATTGTTTTGTCCATGTACAAACTTGTTTCTCACATGGAAAGAACTATTTGCTTTGTTTTTATATCCTGTGGCACAGCTGATGAATCTTTTGCCTCTAAACAGTTCCCAGAAGAGTCTTTGTGAGAGCTCAATAGAAGGATTACACACATTCTTAGGTTTTGCAATTGTAAATGCTTTTTGGTAGCGTCAGTGCTTTGGACTGATAAGCGTATTGATGACTGCTGTGAAAATGCCACGTTCTCCTATCTTGCAAATGTAGCAATGGGCAGAATCTGGCATGTATTTGGGTTGTTGCAACCTAGGTGACTCTGGAAATACAGTTTAATATGGTCCATGATATGATATTTCTTTGGCAGGCTTGAAGCCTGGATAGCTCTTGCTTGTGTTTGACTACTGCAAGGTGCTGTATGTCCCCTTTCTTCCCTTACCTCCTCTCCAGCTGCTGTGGTTATTATGAGAATAGTAGGCTTCTGGAGCAGGTGGGTGCAGTATGACTCCAGCAGCATTTTCAGGGAGTGGATGCTGCTTTAGTTTTCTGGGAAGTGCTTGGCACACTGCCGATGCTGCTGTAACCTTGCTTGTGGTGAATTGTTCTGGAGAGGGGTTGTTTTGATGGACTGAGTAGAGTTTTGTGACTTGAGAGCTCTTCACTTGCAATGTGTGATTAAGGTATGTAAGGGAAGTTCAGAAAGGCTACAGAAGAGAGTGTGAAGAAGTATTCCTAACAAATTCTAGAAAGGTTTTTCCTATATATTCTGGAAATAAAAATATACAGTTTATTTACTGTCTCTTAAATTCAGGCCAACTGAAGTGCTCAGGACAGTGCATGAAAAGCTCCTTTCTGATTAGGGATTTCTTTTGTGAGAAGCAGTCTCTCTTTAGTTCATCTAAGGCCTGTTACAGCCCTACAGATAACTCCCAGCAATTATTCCTGAGTCTTAATAAGTCTTGATGAGACTGATAACAGGTTTGCTAAAGAAAACTAAATCCATCAGGAATGCCTGCAATTTACCCTCAAACACTGCCAACTGACTTTTTCTGGCAGAGTTCTGGCAGGAAATAACTCTTCAAAATGCATGTTTGCAGTGTTTAAAGATGTCTTTTGGCATGCCAGTATTGTGGATTTCTCTTAACATGCCATCAGAAAGGATGTTGTGTATTTAGGTTTTTCTTTACTGTAGGCCCTTTTGATGAAGAGGGGTGACTTGATAAGTACATGTGTAATAGTTACTTGATTTATGGTTATGTACACATGTGTGTGTGCTTATTAAGGCATGTGATGACTGTGTTGCCAAAAGCAGTCTGTTATTTTGTAGAGTTCAAGGTAGGTACTGAATTATACCTTAAATGTTAGTGCAAGGTCAGTACATTCTCAAGACATAAAATTAACCTGAATTTCTGTTCTACAATAAATGGATTTTCATACACAATGTTTAAGCTTCCTGCTTGGCAAAGACAGTAGTTCTCCAGCTTTTTTTGCTTACAATTTAAGTTTAAAATTGTTGTGCTTACATAAATTACTGCTTCATAATACAAATAGCAGTAGTACTTTATGTGTTCTTTCATTAGGGTAAAGAACAAACTCCTAGAAGAGATCAAATAATCCTGTGAAAGACAAGAGTGTATCTGCTGTCATTAGCTGCACACAGTGTCTTTAACTGGTGTAACTGATGGCTGAATAAGTATTCATTTTGGTTACTAAAGAATCTCATTCAACAATCTTTGTTGTGCATGTTCCAGAATTTATTAGTATACTGTGATTTGTGAGATGTTTTATGGCAGAGTGACAAAATTTCTGAAACAGCATTTAAAGATATGGAATGAAGTTAATCTTTAAAGCACCTCTGTACTGTTCTTTCCTTCCCTGGTGTTGAAGATGTGTAGGCAGCACTTATGTCCTACATGTTGCTTAGGAGTGAAAACATAGTCAGGGTTTCAGTGTTACTGCTATTTAGTGTTAAAACCAGGCATTACCCCACACTTGCTCTTGTTTATGTTACATTGCAAGAGGGATGATTAATGAAAGATTCAAGAATAAAACATCATTAAAATTATTAAATAGCATGCTCCTTTTCTGTCAGTGACGTGAACTGGCTTTGGCTAGTCAGTCTTGGCTACCTGAAACAAGTTACTGTATATGTCACTGACTAAAACAGAAGATGCAAAGGAAAAGTCAAACTGAATTTAAGATCTTTTTGGTCCTTGTCCTGTGTTTTGCTTCTGAATGGGGTTGTGAAGGGTGTGCTGAGACCAGCGCTCCCTGGAGTGGGAGTGCTGTGCAAGGACCACAGCTTTACTGAAGCTGCCTGACAGTGTTGAATGTGACTCATCTGTATCTGCAGTCAGCATCACACCAACCAGCTATATCCCTTGATCATATCTAATAGGGCAAGCTTTTGAAGCAGGACAAGCCCATGCAGGTTAACCGGGCTTTCCAGGCCCCTGTTTTTGCCCAGCACCAGCTTTACCTCTTGCATAGGTAGTTATGGTTTGCTCTTTATAGCAGGCAAGCTCTGTCTGTTTCTGCAGCAACCTAATCTCATAGAAGTTGTCAGGGGACAGCAGGGCTCCTGACACATGGGGAAGCAGCTTGGCACAATGGCTGCTTTACTCAAAATGGATATTGCTGAAATGTTTACCACTGCCATCGCGTAGCAGAGTTGAACAATATAACCCGTAACCTCCCTGCCCCTCCACTCTTCCAAACCCTGCAAACTTGGCCAGTGACCGAGCTGGAGAGACAGATTCAGTGTATGCCCCACTACTTCCAGCCCCTAAAAACAAATGGCATAGTTCTTGCAAGAAGTCATTAACAAAATGAGGCCATTGTGGCTGTGTTGTGTCCCCTCCTTTTTCATCAGGGGAAAGATGGTATGAGCAGGTACGTACATCCCTATCAGTCTCATTTTAATACAAGTTTTCCATATCCTTGAATGTAATCTGAGATCATGAGCTGTATCTTTATTGGGCACCCATGGAGTAATGTGGTATATTCAGGATGCAGCTGTGAGGACAGACAGTCATTATGGATTTAGGAATAAAATTGAGATACGTTTCCTTGCAGCAGCAGAGGTTTGGAGTTAATGATCTAGGAGGCTGACCTTTTCTGGTCTGTGTTGCTGGTAAACAGCAGCCTTTAGCATGAGCAAAAGGATTCAGGTGTTGCCAAAAGGACAGATAAAAAGTTTTGAGTTCTTGAGCAAATAGAGCCAACCAGTGCCTGATAACAGGTAAAAAAGCAGTGTTCTTATGTGGTCCTTCATCAAAGGTCTGTGATGTAAGGCAGTTTTCCTTCTGAGGAGCAAGCATGAGGCCAAGGATTGACTACCATATGAGATCTGTGGTCTGTATTCTGTTGAGAGTGTGGGTAAAATGTAACCCAGAAATCTGCAGGTATTACCAGGAATCAAAGCTGGCCTGATCATGGGCTGCATTTTGTTGGACAGAGTCCCTGTCTCTGACAGTGCAGCCTCTGCTTCTCTGCACTCGCCATACAGTTGCCATTTGTGCACGTGATGGAGAATGCGCATTTGAAGCATTCCTCTGTACTCACTCGTAGTAACTAACAAATGTGTTTGGATGCGTATGTACACAAACAGAAGTCAGGCTGAGTATCTATGATTTCAGCACTGCTCTAAAAATGTTATTTATTTCATACCAAATCAGGTTGGGTTTCTTGTTTATGAACTTCTATTTCAAAAGCAGCTGGCCAAAAATCTGAATTTCATGTGGGAATTTCCCATACTTTCAGACTTTTATTGTGTGTTGGCCAGGGGGAAGGTTTCTAGCATAGAAAGTTCTGAAGAATTTTAATTCAAGGATGTCTGTTTTATTGTTTCAATGTTAAGATGCAATTCAGTGCCCTGACCTGTTCTTTTGAAATATGTTGTCATAAGGGCCTCCTCTCTTGCCCTTTCCCCTTTCATGGCCTGTGCTGCTTAGGTGAGCCACAAATCAATTGAGAGCTTGCCGAGGGTTCAGATTGGTGTTGACTTCTGCTAAAACAAAATCACTTAATTTTAAGTTTTCTAATGGAAAACTGGGAAGGGAAAAAAACTATCTAGATATCTTTTTTTTTTTTTTTTTCTTGTGGGGGAACTATATAACAGGTCTTTTGGGGTTGTTTGGGTGTTTTGTTGGTTTTGTGGTTTTGATTTGGTTTTTGGTTGGTTGGTTTGTTGGTTTTGTTTTTTTTTTTTCTTCCAAACTGTTCTTTTCATCAAAACTGAAAAATGAAGAAAATCCCTCACCAGCTTTGTATTATTCTATGTTCTTATATTAATGACTGAGGTGTGCTTCAAGCTACTGGGGCAGGCAAGTGGGGAATAGGCAGCAGTTCTAGATGTTTCAGGAGATTTTACCACAGGTGATAGTGACAGCGGTAAGGGAAGATTCAGATAAGCAGTATTAAGGGATACAAGGAAGTGTCCCATTCTAGTTACATGGCATGTTCCCTGAATTTTGGGAGCAAAAGTGCAGTAAACATGAAAAGTACTACTGAGCATGGACAGGGTTATTTTTTTATGTTGGTACCTGTTTTGAGTAGGTGAGACAATGACTCTACTGCTTTTTCCAAAACTAAAACAGCAGCCTGGGAGAAGATCTTAACTTTTCTGACTCACTGCTTCAAATTTCTTTCAGAAGTATTCTTCTGTCCATTTTGGAAGTGGTTGGGATTGCCATGTGCACTTACTAAATGGATTATTGCTAACACTGATAAATGCTCTTTCCTTTGTATTTGTATTAAACTTATGCTGCATTCTCTTGTGTTGTTTTAGGGACATGTTAGTATTTGTATTTCTTCACTTAACACTGTCTTCTCCTGCCTTACAGACTGCACTGTTTCCTCCTTTTGTTTTTGTGTAAGTAACTTTTTTTTTTTTGTCTCAACAATACTTTGCTGATAAGTGGCTAAACACAAATATTTATAACACCGAACAATGTGTGGAGTTTTTGGCACAGACAGTTCTGCCTTCTAGGGTAAAAGCATGTGATAAAGGGGGGAAAAGTCCCCAAACCCAACAGTTTAAGATAATTCTTGGTTTTGATTTGCTGTCATAGCCATATTAAGAGAACAGTAATCAAAAGTTGGAGATAAAGTAGGGAATTTGTCCCCAAGACCATGAAATGAAGCTGTGCCTGTAGTTCAGTAGAGTCAAGTAAATTAAAGCAGTTTTTAAAAGACGACTGTGGAAACTGCTGGTTTAAGTATTAAATGGTGATAGAATAGAAAGATAGAATATGACCATTCTAGTTGGACTGAGATTTTCTTTTCTCTAACACATCCTTTCTTGTAGATCCTCAGATTAATCTGTCTACCAATATATTGCACAGTGTTCTTGGAGAACTCAAACTCCTTGGAAGTAGCTTGAAAGTTTGATCATGCTTTTCTTCTTTCCCTCGTGATTGATGAGTAGTGAGGTGGCACGTAGGGTAGGGTGCTGGAGCTATGACTCTCTTTGAGTGGCAGAAGGATAGTGAGCTTTGTGTGTCTGACCCTGGGCTGCCACAGTGGATGAGGTGGCGTGTACCCAGGCTGTGAAAGCTTCAGGAGCAGCAGCGAGGATCTGGCAGAAGTAGATGCATAGAGTCCTTCGTGTCCTTTCCCAGTGGGAACTTCAGCATTAGCAGCCCACACCCAGAAGCACTTATTGTGGTGTGCGAGCCTTTGCACTCACCTTCTCCCCCCAGCACTGCCCAGTCCTGGGTAGCAAATTGGCTATAAAGTGACCTGCTTGCTCTTCGTCAAGAGTCAGTAATGAGTTACGTGTCTTTACCTCATTCTGATGTCTGCGTCCTACGTTTGTTCCACATTTCGCATACACTTTTATCATGTGTGAGATGTTTCATACCAAAATATGTGCGCCAAAGGCATTTGTGACGAAGTGTCTGCTCACTCTCTTTTGAGGAAAGTAGTAAAGTACTCAGGTAAGCACAGTACATGCTTCTCAATTAAGGGAGAGAGGGGCTTTTGTGTCTCCACAGAAGCAAAGTAATGCTTATTTTAATTAAGAAGAATTACTAGTTCTGTTGGCTGGATAAGAAGGAAGTTTGGGGATAAAGATTAAATCTGTGTGGATCCCCAGAAGGACTTCAGACAGGGCATTGGCTAATGCTTTGAGAAGAGGTTCTCTTGTTCTTTTATATGTGCAAACAGATGTGTAGGCATGCTGCTAGGTGAAATACTAGGTGGCAGGAAAATCTGTGGGAAGTCTGTTTAAATAAGAGATTGGTTTTGTTTTGGTTTTCCTCAAGACCTTTTTTTCCCCACATGTCATTCTACAAACTTGTTGATGTGTTCTTAGTTTTTAGATCATGTGGAAGAAAATGAATTTCGTTTGTGTTGGCCCTAACCTTGAAATAACTCTTAATTAAGCCAGATTTACTGGAAAATGTGGTCTTTCTGAGCCAAAAAAGTTACCAGTCTGAGCTGAGTTAATTAACTGGAGTCATAGGTTTTAGCATGTTTTCCAGGGTACCCAAAGCGAGGTAAAGGAGCACACAGCATAAATGTCATCCCTGCCACCCTGTTCTTGCTGATATCACAGGGGTCAGGAGATGCTCCTGTATACAGGCACCATGAAGACTCTACAGCAAGATAACAAGAGTACTTGAAACCTAAGGGCTCCCAGGGAGTTTCTCGTATCTTCCACTAGGCTACCAAAGGTGGATGCAAAAAATTAAAATTTAATATTGCATGCAGTATGCACAATTACAGCGTTTTTCCTCTGCTATGGATCTCCGCTATGGATTATGGATCTTAATTAATAAAAATGCTAGAAAGACCATTGCTGTCCTCTGATACAAGGCAGTCAACAGGAAGAAGAGCTGTGGCGATGTGTTTCTGTGCCTCATCCAAATGCACCCCCAAGGGAGTTCTCAAACTAGCATCCATTCTCTTGAAACAAGTAAGTCTGACTTTTCGTCCATAGCAAGGCATGGGGCTTTCTGAGTTGGAGCTCAGGAAAGTCTTCTAGGGAAATGTAAAGTCTTGATATAAAACCAGTGAAGAATACACCGTTTCTGAATATTCAGATGCAGCTCTTTATCTGCCTCCTCTTTCTGGAGTTTCTACTTCCTAGGACAGTGACTGCTTTGTTCCTACAGATACTGAGACACTAAGTAACCTGTGCTCAGCTTAACATCAAAGTGACCCTCCTCTAATTCTGCGGTATCTTCCCACTTACTGTTCTACCTCTGATTTTTTTTGTTGTCTGTGAGCTTTAACAATAATTATTGTTAACTAAACAGTAAGTTACTAAAATCTTAATTGTTTATTTTATTGGAGGAAATAGGGAAATGGAGCAGCATCTTCAGAAAGGCTCCAGCAATATAGAGAGCAATAAAACAGTGTTCTGTTTCTACCTAACAGGATACATTTAAGATCCAAACCCAGAGAGCCTTTCTGGATGTTTACCTCGCTGATGGCAGCAATGTTAGACTTGATATCCAGACATCGGACACTGCAGAAAGAATATTAGAGGTAACGGGATTATAGCATTGTGTTGAAATTTTCCATTTGTAAGAAGTGGGCGAAAATGAAGATAATTTCAGTCAGGAAAGGATAAAACTCCCTATTTGAAGGCATACAGGAATATCTTCTGTGTTTTTGAAGGGACTTATAGTACAAGGGTTGAGGGGGAGTGTTGCTGATCTTGCAGATGAGGGGTTTTGGTTCTTACATTTGCCCATGGTTTATCTCTTCTTAATGTTACATGCCTTCTGCTTCTATGGCATTTGGCTGTCAAGGTCAGGTGTCCTTCAATATGACAGAATCAGAAAATATATACTGTTCCTTATGGGGACACGTTCTTAATTAGCTCTCCCTTTGGTTTAGCATAGTGTGGGTGAAAGTGCTTGAACGTTGTAGTCAGAAATGATGGCTTATGCCTTAGCTGGTGCACTGCTGTTAAAACTTACCGTGCAACTGAGATGTCTTGGTTTCCTGCATGGTTCTCCTTTACTTGTTTTATGTCCCCTGATGTTTGCTGTGAAACTGTGGAACTTCCTTTGCAGTATTGGCACAGTTCTGGCACTGTGGCTCTGGGATGGCCATAACAGCTGGTGTAATACATGCAGTAAACAATCACTAGTTAAATTTTGAAACCAGTAGCAACCAAATGTTGTTTACACAACTGGCTGGTTTGCGTTTGAAACTTTTTCAGCTGGGGTTCCCTTCTTAAGCCGGGAGAGGAGGAGCAGCAGTGGCTCTGCATGTTTTGTGTATTGGCATGTGTGTATGCATGAGCAAGGCTGAAGCCTCTTCCTCAGTTGTTCCCATTTCCTAATCTTGACAGCAAAAACAAAGCATACACCTGCCAGATGGGTACTCTTCTTTGTCATGGGAATCTGAAATTTCCTCTCACCATACAGAACTGTGTACTGTATTTCTGTTGCACCTTTGCAATCTGAGTTTGTGGAGGTAGTTCTTAGCTGGCTGTGGGTACAAGTGAGCTGAACATGTGTTCACCCTCCTCCATCAAGCTGACCCGTGCTAGTCTGGCTGCAGAGCACACAATATCTGTGCACAGTTACCATGAGGTGGATAACACAGGGTAGCCCCTTGATGGCTTTGTTCTGCTATGGGGTTTGCACAACCTGAGGCAATGCTGAGACCAGTTCTTCCAGAGGAAGGTAAGTGTCAGAGTTGGCCTTAGGCCCTGCAATAGGAGACTTGTGGGGTGGGAGATGCTGATGGTAAAAAGTGTTGGGGGTGGCAGGGAGATAGGAATTTTGATTTGGGGAGAGGGAAGTAGGTGCTAATAGGGTGGAAGAAGTAAGGAGATGTTTTAGATAGGAGACTTGCATAAGTACCTTTTGTAAAGAAAGGATTTGCTAATATACTTTAAAAAATACTGATAATTTGGGCTTGACAAACTTGTTAGTTTTGCAGTGGGGTCAAGGTAATTTCCAAGCCAGACAGTGCTGTTGTATGTTGCTTTGTATATTGCATTTATAGATGTTTAATGTTTATGTGGCCCTTTAAAGAAACAATGACATTTGAAATGCTGCAGACACCATTTCTTCTCTTCTGACTTTAAAGATTGGATAGGACTTTTAGGAATTACTTAGCTTTCATCATCGTAAATGTGCTACCACAGTCACTGTTCTTTTGCAGTGGATGTAGATTTTGCAGCCGTCACTCCCTAACATCCTGGTGTTCAGGCAGCATATACCAGCTTGTGCTTTGATCCAGGAAATAAAATAAGTCAAAATCCTACTGAATCAGAGATGGGAAATGCCATCTGCCACGCTTAGTGTTATGCTTCTAAGGTGTAACATGTTGAAGTTCTGGCTAATTTCTTAAAGTAATTTGTGGGGATTTTTTAGCACAGAGGCAGACAGAATGAAAGATGGTGCTGCTAATATTCACTTGTTTGTCTTTTGTGTTTGGACTTCTGAAACTTTCTTCCATTATACCTGGTGTCTGAACTGAGTGTGAGGCAAGTGATTTTAATGCTCTGCTGCCCTCTCCGGTAACAGCCCTGATATTAACAAGTATAAGGAAAACCTCATTAATGTGTTCTTTAATTTTAACTTGGAACAATTCTTCCCAACCTATTTTTAGCTTGATGTCTACTTATTTTAGCATGCACAACAATGTGTCTGCTTTTAAACCAGCTGATACAGCTGGAAAAAACCCTTCTGAACTGTGGAGATGAGTAAACTTACAATGCTGTCACTGTGATACAGAGCTGGAAGAGTTTTGGGATTGGCACCCTTTGGAAGAAGACTGAAAACCGGTACTTCCACCTTGTGCTTAGCAAAGAAAGTCCAGCTTCTCTGACCAAAGCATGACTCCTCTATCACGTTGCACAATCTGCCAGATGAGCTATGACAGGAGCATTCTCAGGGGTGGAGAGTTTTCTTATGGTTGCCACACCACTTTCCTGAGTGAACTCAGGAGATTACAGTCATCTCAGAATTTAGGAATGCTCTGATGGAACTGTGCTCCTAGGTTATGTCTGCTTTAGCTCATGCTTTGATTTTTCAGAACCTAAAATAGAACAAGGCAATTGCCCCAATATGATTCAGCAGTTTCTGTGGTCACCTCTGCCTGATTTTTCCATCCCCACTATACTGTTGTGCAGCCGGTCGTGCAAATAATTTCTGCATTTTCTGTTAGCACTAATTCTGCCCTCTTTCAGAAAAGATGTAGAGGGGCCACAGCAAGCTAAAACAATCCAAATGTTTATCCAAATGGATAGGATTTTTCCTCCTTATGCACTGTCAATAATGAAAGCTGAACAAAGCTCAAGTCTGTTCTTGTCAGAAGCCTTCACACAGAACTGTAGAACCCTACAAGTAAGACTGGTGCTTTCGGTAAAGGGGCAGGACTTGTAGATAGTTCCTAGAAAAAGAAGAGGGTTCTATCAGCTTGGAAAATACACCAATTGTGTAAAAAATACATATTTTGTGATGCTTATGACCAATGTTGTTAGCTCAGAGCACATAGTGCTTACTGTACAACAGGATTTGAGGATTTAGTAGTAAAGATCTGGAGTAACATGTCAGATGCCTTGCATTAAAGCATACTTAAATGCATGGCAGAGTAGAAAACACTTTTCTATTTTATTATATTTTTATGTTCCTTTAAAACATGAAATTCCTCACAAACTCAATATGGGAATGGTTATATTTGCTTTTAAATGAGCAGTTAAATGGGACATAAGGGAAAATTAAGTTACATTAATAGGTATTGAACATTTATTCCTTATTCATGCTAATGGATAGCTAAGCTTCTGACCTTCTTTGTTTTTAAAGGTTACATCGTGCGAGATGGGGCTATCAAGAGAATTAATAAAATATTTTAGCTTATTTTTTTTCCAAGATCATGATGATGGAGCTCTCTCTGGTAAGTTTTACAAGGTGCTTAACTTAGCCCCTCGTTGGATTTTTTTGTTGTTGTTGTTGGCTGCAGTAACTGAGCCTGGAGTCTACAGAGCTTGTGTGAGCCTTCTCAGGATGAAAGACCCATCCTATCTGATTAAAGCCCCTCAAGCCCTCTCACCGCACAGCTTGGAAAGAGTGGTAGTGGGGAACAAAGTATGGCAATAGATAGTGTGGAGCAGGGGTGAGACTTTGACATATACTATCATGTCCCTTTCAGTTTACAAGACATGCAGCAAATTTACTGCATGGGAACTTCTGGGTAGGCATTTAATTAGATGGCCATACCTACATAAAACAGTCCTTAATTTACAGATCACATGCTGAATTTAACAATGGGACAGGAAACTCTTTTGTTATATTTATCAACAATGTCTGTGGCTTACTTTCCTTTATATCATGACACGTTTCCTTTCTTAACTGATAGAAACTTAAGTTTAGCCATGATGGTACTGAGCAAGCTGTAAATCAGGGTTGTGAGTCTCTTTATGGTCATAAAATGTGAAGGGGCTTTTATGTCCTCATTGGTCTGCTGATGTCCTGTTTCCTAAGTGGGCAGGTGTGTGGATGAGGCTGGATCCAGGCCTGGGGCTGGGATATGCTCAGGCCACATCAGGGAGGAGAACACAATCTTTGCTGTTGAGTGGAGTAAAGCTCAGTATTGCAGCCTCTCTCTGTGGCCTTGACAAGTCATCTAGCTTTTTTCAGTCTTCTCATTGGCATAAAGATGCTAATGTTTTTCTGAACCCTTCAAGATGAAGGTCCAGTAGTAAACTCAGGCTTACTCAGTGGGGTAGGAACTTTACTGTCTGTGTCTATTTTATTTATCGTTTCCCTGCTCCCTTCTCTCTGGCTGTGAAAGGTATCTCTAAGAAAACAGAATCCCTGGCTGTTACTATGTCTCAGATGTATCTAGATATAACACATTTCATATACTTTTTTAACTGCAGTTGGATTTTCTTTTGCCTTGTATTGTGGTATCATTAGATACACAGAAGAATAGAAAAGTTTTTCAACTGATTACATTTCTGTGCATCTTTGTTATTCCTCACAAATACATCAAGTCCAACCCATAGTCCACTGCCAAAAAAATGTTTAGATGCTCACATGCTTAAAATCACGTTTAAGTGTTCTGCTGTATTGTGGTGTTGGCTTAGAAATAAATGTTTACAGGTTGTGGCCTTAGACATTATTTTTAAAAAGTGTGCAGTAAAGTAGTGACGTCTGAAGAGTGACTTGCTTTTCCTGCTGTGTGTTAGTTAGTGTTCTTGTCTGGTGTTCTGTTCAAGGAAAACACCAGTCCTGGAAGCTTGCCTCTACATGTCCTTTAAATCCAGAAACATCTATACTGCTTAACTGTGTTTTGAGAGAAGGATATCCTATAAGACACAGTTTAAGGGAGTAGACTAGTATTATTCTGTAAGTAATAGAGCTATGTACGTTTAGATCTGGAGAAGCGAGGAAGATAACTAACCTGTCACCTTACTTTAACCCAGCATTTATATTTAAGTTCTTTTCCTTCTCTAAAAGCACATTGGTAACCAGCACAAACTGATATATGAAAGTAGCTGGGCTATTTCACTAGATTTTACCAAATGCCTCTGTGGTTTTTCTTCTTTTCCCAGTGGTGAAAAAAGTGGCAGACTTTGAACTTCCTTATGTGAGTCTTCAAAGCATGAAAGAATTGCACTGTAAGCTTGGGATCAGAAAGTGGTGAGCAAGACGCTTAAAGAAACTACCAAGATGCATGACAACTGCTATAAACAGAGAAATCCCTTGAATAACTTAGCTACAAAGTCTTCAAGCCTCAGCAGCTTGACTGTTTTTCTCAGAGGC
This sequence comes from Phalacrocorax carbo, assembly GCF_963921805.1. Classification (NCBI taxonomy): domain Eukaryota; kingdom Metazoa; phylum Chordata; class Aves; order Suliformes; family Phalacrocoracidae; genus Phalacrocorax; species Phalacrocorax carbo. The sequence goes on from NC_087514.1 coordinate 23,835,351, forward strand.
AAATTTGTTATTGGAATTGACCAGTTTCTGTGGCCCTGTGTGTTTTACATTTTATCACTGTAGTATTACTGAAGTGTCCTCTACAGCAGCTGGCTATTTATTCCTTCTCTCCTTCAGAATCTATAGAGATATGCTTTGTGGCTGCTTGCCTCCTAATTTTTATATTGCATAATACAGTGACCACAAATGGAACATACCTGTAAACAATATAGAAGAGAACTTTGAGTTCTGAGTTGCAAGCTGCAACTCTGTTTGGGCAGAGATGGATTACTTGTAATCTAAAGTGCTCATTCCTGTATACTAATACAGAAAATACCTGAGGCCATAGCCTGAGCATTTCTTTTACTAAGTGGCCTGGCTTAAGCAGCAGAGCACTCTTCCCCTTTTCATTTGCTCGTGCCTCAGGCTCCTCCTCAGTTTTGCTGGTAGAACTGTATGCACAGACGTGGTGAACTGGGCTGGCGAGCTAACCTGGCCTAAAAATAAGTTCCTGCCCGTTTAATTTTTTTATTTGGTTTTGCTGGCCTATTTTTTGCCTGGGTCAGTTCCTCAGTCTTGTTTGCTGTGCAGCAAATAGTTGTGCTGACTTGTGTGTGAGGATAAACCCTGGAGACAGGGAGTCTGCTGCCAAAGTCCCTCTTGTCAAACAGTGCCCTGAGGGTGCAATTAGGCAGTATAGCTGAGCCAGTCTAATGGCTCACTGCTGTGGTTGTGGTCTGGTCTGCTTCTCCCTACAATGAAGAACTAAAAAGGGAGTAGATTTTGGCTGCCTCAGACGAATGCTGGAGCAAGGACTGTTACTGGGAGCAGGAGAGGAAGAACAGACCATGCCTTTTGGTGGCAGCAAGCAAGGTTGCTTGGATTGAAGCTACACAGAAACCTGTTGCTTGATGCTTGTAACTTGGCCAGTTTAAATCTACTGGGCTAGACCTTGACCTCTACAAAGCTTTCTCTGTTTCGCTATATATGCCGTTATAAACTAGAGAACCTTGCAGCCTAATGAAAGCACTGCTGCTGCAGTGACTTTCTGAGAAGATAGTTCTCCATCCAGCAGTGCTTCAAAGCACAGAGGTAGGAAATGGCAGTCCTTGGGTTATCCCTGTGCTGCAGGAGGTGTATCACCTGTGCTACGTGAGTAATACAGCCGTACCAGCTGTGGAGCCAGTGCTGCTCTGTTTGTACAGTCATGTAGACTTACCCAAGCTGCTTTTAAATAAAATGGCTCAAGATAGTTGTTACAGCATGGACAACTGAATATTTAACTTGCTTTGTGGCTGTTGTGATCTGACCCTGCTGCAGTTCTACAGTAGTTGGTATTGCAGATAGCTGAGTCTTGTATGGCAGCACTGCAGCGTGACAGTGGGTGCTCTGAGAGTCTTGCCAACTTTTATGTAGACGAACCCCAAGTCCATTGAGAAAATGAGGGGGAGAGTTTTAGTTCTACATTGTAACTGTTATGTTTGGTAGCACCAAAATCAAAGTGGAGGCATTGTATAACCTGATTTTAGTTTCTGTTCTGCTACAAGGTATAAAGAATGAGTATAGTACACGCCTCAAGGGCACAACTGGGTTTTGGTGGTGGTTGCTTTTGGTGTTGGGTTTGTTGGGTTTATTTTTTTGTGGGTTTTGGTTGTTTTTTTTTTTTTACCTGGTAAGTAATGAGATATTTTTGGGCTGTGTTCCCATCATACTTAGCTGAAAAATCACAATGCCGAATTTAGAAGCATATCTTCATATTTATTATGTTTTTCCCTTGGCATGGAAAAGGTATATGGATCCTTCCCTTGATACACTGCTGATGGATTGTAGAACTTCACTGAATTTGCTATATATGCAGGTAAAACTGAAAGGTCTTTAGAATTTTAAAAGCTAACTTTCCCAAATTAATTTCATCTTCTATACAAATTCTTGAAAAGCTTGTAAGTGGTTCCGGTTTAACACTGCTTTGTTGTGATTTTTTTAAGTGCTGTGTATAGCTGTTGTTGAGCATGTTTTGGTTTGTGGGTGTTTTGTGGTGGCTTTTTTTTGTGTGTGTGTGTTTGGTTTGGTTTGGTTTTTTGTTGTTTTGGTTTTTTTTTTCCCCCCAAACTTGTGTACTGGAGATTCTAACTCATCTGTGTTTTGTGCGTGGGAAAACTATTGCTCAAAAAGGACATAATCAGGTGTCCATGCACTCTATTTTCAAGTGTTGTATGCATCTTTATCTCTCTATGTGTAGGCACTCTGCCATGATATGACAGCATTTGAATTCTGAACTGTAGGTGTGTTGAGTTGTACTAGCTTTGGAAACTATTAATTCAGGAGGAAAGAATGGTGTAGAGTGAACTTGTCCCAAAATCAAAGCCTTGTTCTTAAAAAAAAAAAAAAAAAAAAAAAAAAAAGCTCTTCCTGTGTATATGTTTCTGAGTGTTTGTGTGTGAAAGGAAATACACTTTTGCTGACTTCTCGCTATTTTTAAAAATTCTTTTAAGGCAATCCAGGAAGTTAAGAGGAATTGGGTTAAACCAACAGAAGGGCAGATGCAGGAACTTAAATTTCTACAAAAAAATGCAAACAAAGCAAAGGTAAAATGGTATTTTTAAAGCAATATAAATAGACCAAAGGAGTAGTTTTTGAAGCAATGATACTAGAGGCTGTGACTTTAAAAATAGAGTATGGTTTTGTGGAGTGATTTGAGCTAGAGACCCAGGGTCTCCCATCTCCTGGCCAGACACTGAGCTGCCAAATAGGAAAGGAAGTTCCCATCTCTGCTAGAAATTTAAAATATCCCAACAGAATGACTTGGATCCCAAGGCCTAGCAGGAAGTTTTTGACTGTGAATCCTAGCCTTCTGTATTTGTTAAACTCGGGTGCAAAGGTTTGCCATCCAGTTTGGGATATCAGATGGAAATTCAGACAGCTGGGACTGCTGTTCTCAGTGTTTTGTACAGGTTCTTACTGGTTAATTTTATCTCTTCCCATCGTCATATCCAATTAAGCATCCAAAAGACCCAGCTCATCACATCCAGTGGGTTGAAAAAAAGAATAAACTTTCTAAGTCTAGACCGTGAGTGCTATTCTCTGAATCCTGTGCTGACATATTGTGGTGAATCTGTGTCCTCCCAGGACAAAGAGTATTAGGCATTGGAAAGATTCACCCCTGACACACAGACCCCCCCCCCCCCCCCCCCCACCCCAAATCACTAGATTTCACTTGTCTTTATAGCAAATTGCTTTAGTTCCATCTCTTTGGTGCAGTTCCTGGAGCTGATTCGAGAAATGCAGTTCTATGGATATGTACGGCTTGATCCTTGCATTTGTGACTATCCAGAAGAAGGCTGCTCAGCTGACATCTATGTTGGCAATAATGAGATTAACTGCTGCATAAAACTGCCTAGTAAGCAAACCAAAGAGGTCAGCTTTAAAGTCAACAGGTTAAAAAGTTGGCAGGTTACTTTTCTTGTAAGTACTTCACTGACTTTTTATCTGAATTCACTTTCCCTTCATGAAAACTAAGGCTGTCGGGTCTGGGGGGAAGGCAGTGGTTTGCTTTAAATCCCTCCCATCTGCCCATATTCTCCTCCAAATCTATCCTGAAACATATTCCCTTGGCAGCTTTTACAACAGTAAACCATCTAGCCTTACTCTGCTATATTTTGTCCCTTCCCTGGCATTCCATGTCATGCTTTACCTGCCCCTTTCCTGTTGGAGGTAGAGTTGGCAGAAAGTTTTGTGTGGGAGCAAAAGAACTACTTCAGCCAGCTTTATGCTTGTAAAGACTCCCCTGTCCTACCTCCCACTTGCTCCCTCCCCCAGGAGAAGGGTTCTGGTACAGATCTTCAGCTGCTTTATTTATAATTCTGATTTAAGGCTGAACACCTCAACGCTGTTTTGAGCTGTTTCTTCTCTTCATTGGTTGTTGTGCCTTTTTTTTTTTTTATTTTTCAGGGTGCTACAAAGGATGGTGAAGAAGACACTCTGGAGTTCAGATTTGAGTACAATGATTCAGGCACATGGCAGTGGATAATTTTGCACACAAAACAGGTTAATTCTTGGTCCTTTTAGGAAAGGATCAGTGTAAAATGTAATCTTACAGCCACAGGGAATCTTCAAAAGTGGTTAGTCCATCTCTACCAGAGTGCAGTGGCTATGCTTTCAAGCAGGTTAGCCTAGGGACAGAATTATCTGGGGAAAAGCATTTGAGTTTCTAGTATAAGGAAAGGTTTTGTGGGTTTTGTTTTGTTGTGGGTTTTTTTTTTCCACTGAAGAGAAATGTCTATCACTCAGCAGCAAGCATGGGATGGAGTGTGGTGAGATGCCATTTATTTACTGGACTCAGTAGCAATAGGTATCCAAAGTCATTAATTGGTCAGACCCACCTAAGGTCAAGGACTCCCATTTTCCACAATAAATCCTATTGTTCAAATATAAATATAAGCCATATTAACACAGGAGGGTGTGTATATGTGACATCATAAATATTTTCTTACCTATAAATAATTCTTAAATAAGATTTTTATAGGGTGCCATTCCTCCCACTCTTTTCAGGCAGCTCTTTAAAGAGAAAGGTATCCAGAAATTCAAGTCATCCTTCTGTGGTTATGCTGCCTGGCAAATTATCTAGGCTCTGCTGTATTAAAGACAGCACTGGTCTCAGTTTGGGTACAGAGCTTCTATAAAAAGTATAGAGCCTGTTATTCAAGTAAACTGCTTCTCTTGCCTCTGAGACCCATCCAGCAGCAGACAGGATTTTTCAAGTAAAATCAAAATGTTTAATTTCTCACACATGACTTCTCAATTCTGGGGTGATGATGCAGTTCACACAGCTATTTAGAAAGTGTTAATTCCCTGCCATGCTTAAGTCTTATGAGTACATGAGCCATAAGCAATAAGCTTTCTAGTTTCTTTGCTGTTAGAGAACAAAAAAACCTAGAATTACCTCAGTATTAATTCTCTGAAATCTATTAGGGTTGTGCTTGATGTAGTGACTTGTTGATTAGAAAACCTGTGTCCCACTTTCCCTCAGGAGTGTGAGGAAGAGCTAAAGGCCAGAAATGTGCTACTGTGTGGAAGAAACAAGGGTGTGGTTCAAGAGCCCACTGCAAAAAATGGAAAGACTGGATGATTTGCAACTTAGTCAGGGATGGCTCCCCCCTCCATCACTGATCTTGTAGGATATTTTGTCTTTGATTCACCTCTTGGTGCTTGACACCCTACCTGAGATGCTTCCTTTTGGACAGTAAGCAGTAAGGTCCACCTCCAGGGTGCAGTTCAGACCTTAACTTGGGCTGCATCATCCTGTGGAGTTGTCTATGCTCATCGGAGAGCATAAGGAAGTAGGAACAACTCCACTCCTCTCTGAGGTGCCTCTGCTAGATACCGAATATGTGGGATGAACATGTACTGCTCACTTATATTAGCTGTGCAAGATGTGACTGTGAGCTGGTCTACAAACAGTTATGGCCATCTTGTGTAACCACAAGGGCTTTTTCAGAAGTGCTGAGTGCCTGTGAACTCCACCTTGCTTCGTTTGTCAAAGAGATTTTGATGCTGATAGTGCCATGTTTGATTAACTTTACTTAGCCTTTGGTGTAATTTGTCAGCCTTTAAGGTAGGAGCCCCACACAACTAGGGAGAATAACTTGCCTCACAAAACCAGTCACAAAAATTCTTATTCTCTGCTCTGAGCACTGCCGTGAGGGTTAGTCATGCTGAGGCTGGGCTTTAAGCACTGCAGCCAGTTTGGTGCACTGTAAGGATGTTAAGCACAGAGTAAAATTAACTGAATTATGGAAGTAATAGTTCAGTAGTTAGGGACTGTAATTTTCTGGTGGAGGAGGAATGGAAGAGTCAAGTACATCTTTTAATAGATGAAATCAGAATGTTCTCTGGTTTATCCTCTTTAGGCCTTTTTGCTCAGTAGCTGCTTGAAGAAAATTATATTGGAACAGATGATGAAGGCAGCCAAAGAAGGCCAAGAAATGGTGAGCATGTGTGTATGTTGACATCTGAATTTGTATTTAAAAGAAATAAGCCCGCTACTCTAACATTCTTTCAAATGTGCCGAGAGGAGTCCCACTGAGGAAAAGGATCTTGTGCCTTTCAACGTTTAAGTACAGAATTAATTGAATAAAAAGTACATCTTTGCTTAGTTTTACTGAAGTAATATTCTGGCTGTTAAAGAAGGTTTATCATCACAGTTTTCATAATCTGTTTTGCATTCTCTCTCCTTGACTTTATTTTTTGCTGCATATTATAAAGGATATCTATGGCATAATTTTTGAATGTTCTGCACTACCCTGTTGTATCCATTTCTGGCTTTCACTTTTTCACCACTTCACTTGCTTGCTCCATCTGCTGCAATGTTAGGCCAATTTGAGATCTGACATTCACACTGAGAAGCTTTTTGGTTTTAAATAGAAGTGTTAATAAAATAAAAATCTGATTTGTAGTGGAAATACTTCTGCTGTCTTTTGTGTAGGCCTTTAAGGATGAAAATATGTTTAGATACTTGTTATTTTTAACAATAATTTCCAGCATTAATAATTCCTTTGTTTAACCTTGTGACATCTAAAGACTTTGAGTCTCTGCTAACTGAAAACTTCTGAAGAGAAAAAAGGAAAGGAACGTGTGTGATCTTCCTAGCCCATGCTGATTACAGTGAGCAATGAGGCAGTGAACAGGCATGTTATTTCATAGCTGTAAACTATAAGCAATTCAGAAGAAAAGACCAATTTTAATTTCGGAGAAGATTTGATCTCTTTCATTCAAAGTTTATTTGTAATGGAAGTACAGTAAACCTTTAATTATGAAGATGAGCATTCATTACTTAACTGTTCACCCGTTGATAGTACTCTGGTAGCCTGGACTAAAACAGAATTGTGAAGAAAAGGGTAGATATGCCAGTTAGTATCTTACACTGATTCTGCTAGGTTTAACTGAATGCTGATTTGCTCAGTGTATTTAAGAGTACTCGAGAGAGCATTCAAACTTATTTTAAGTTTAAAATTTTCAATCTTTTTAGGAGATCAAGATGCCTGAATCCATGAAAAATAGTAAGAAATCCAGCATCCAACAAAAGCAGGTTAGTGAGTGAGAGAGTGTCTCCAAAATGTAAATACTTGCTTGTTAGTGGTGTTTAGCCCAACATCTGTTTTTCTGATTAGGGAGTCTCCTAATAAATTTAATGGAAACTTCTTTGGGTAGGAAAAGGAGCTAAACTTGAATTTTGGAAGGAAGAAGAGGGCAAGAAATGTGCCTGAATAAAAAAAAATTATTTTAGTTTCATGGGTTTAATGACAACTTGCTTCATTTTATTTGCTTTTTGCAAGCGTGTTGGAATGAGGCATTTGAAGTTTACAGAAAGCCAGAATATATACAGGGATCACGTGTGTTTATCAACATGCAGCTGCTGATGTAGTTTACAGACTTGTACTTGGATTCCGCACTGGGATTATTTATGCATTCATTTTCCCCTGTAGCTGGGGATTGTACCCATTTGTAAAATCTGTCATGTTACGTATCTATACATATGCGTTCCTGTCATGTAAAAGATATAATTCCAAGTTCACTTTCTGGAATTAGTGTTCATAGATAATAGCTCCTGAATAGCTAAATGGCTAAAAGATGTTTCTTTTCAAAGTAATTTGTTGAATATGAGATAATAAATAAATGGAAAGGGAATAATGTAAAGTGAATTAAAATAAAGACCTTTACTACAGTGTGTGATTGGCCAAAGAGGATCTATTTCTAAAAGAGAAAACCAAAATCTAATCTGAATTCAGAAAAAAAGTAATGTTGCTATATCTTCAGGAACAGCATAAAACCAATCACTAATTGCTCTTCAGTAAGCAAATTGATTAACCTGTGTGGTGGGTTTTCTTGCCCCTTTCTGTGAAGCGCTCTGTATTTGTCACTGCTGGAGGCGAGATTCTAGGTTAGGTGTGGCCTTCAGTGTTCACAAATAACTTGCAAATGATCATAACGGAGAACATGCTTTCTGAATAGAATTGCATCTGTGATGAAGACTGAAGGATGCAGTTCAGTGGCCTTGCTGTGGTACAGCTTTAGCAAGGACTATGTTACAAAGTTGAACATACTTTAAAATACTGCCTTGACTGTGAGTATGATGGACTGTGAATGCTCCCTCTGAATTTTTGTGAGGAGAGCCGCCTTGGACGGGGCAGTGTAAAACCACTGAGCTTATCAGCTGTGTCTTGCTGGTGCCGTGTCTGGCTGCTGATACGAAACTCAGTGAACTAAGAAAATTACAGATGATAATTAGAATGGAGTTTATTAAAGCAAGTCAAGGTACGGTGTTACGTTAAACAGTGATAGTACGGTGGCATGCTATGCCTCATATTATAAGCAAGTTTAAACTGGCTTAGGCCTTCATGCACCAAGGTGTGTTGTTAGACAGACAGTTAATATTAAATCTTAAACCATGCTTAGTGACCTTCTAAATGCTGTGATTGTAATATTAAGGTTCTTAAGGCTTCCCTTTCCTATTCCGCTATTTCTCTTTGAAGACAATTGAAAAATGTATAAGTGTATCTTTGCACATTCTCATTTGAAGAAGTGTTGTTTGAGTTGGGCCTATATAATTTTCCCATTAGTATCGCCAAGAATTTTACAAGTCTTTGCTCAGAGTTGCTAGAAAGTTGCTGTCCAAAGACTCTGAAAACTCACACCAAATATTTTCTGCTAACTCATGAGAATCAAGACTTTGGTTTTCTTTGTGACCCTCTAGCAGTATACTGATACTACTAGATCAGCACAACAGCCTGTAAATTCTTGTTTGAATAGACTGTCCAGCACAGCAGTAACATTTAGTAGGAAAATCAAGAATGATCTTTTGAATTGAGATTATTATATTGAGTAAAATGATTTAACTCGTATGCAATAGGTGGACTTTGCGGATAGCAAGGCTGTGCTGTAGAATATGCCTGCATCTAGGCAATTTTGCTGTAATGTCTTTTAGCAATCTTGGAAAAAGAGGTATGCAATAACTTCTACAGCGATAATTTATGCAAAACCTGGTTACAGTTTCCTAACACCCTAATGTTAGTTATTGCAGCATGCTTGCCCAGCTTTGGGATGGCCACTTTACTTTACATATATATCAAAATACCATGTTGCAAGAGGCAGAAGAAAAATCTGTGCCATGAATTTTCCTGGTACAACAGAAAACTGCAGATATGTGCATTGTAAGGGCACAGTTTGCCTGCTTGTACCTTGGGTGCTTATCATTTGCCTGCTTATACCTGCTGGGTGATGTGGTGTTAGGAAGTTTCAGAGAGTACATGGTACCCGTTAGGAAAAGTAGAATTGAAAAGTATTATTTGTGTAGGTGTTATGGTTAAAGTTAAGAATGTGTGATTAACAGTAGTCAATGTAATTCAGAAAGCCTAGCAGGCCATTAAAGTACCTGTCATTACAGTGCCCACAAGGACATATGTACAAATTACATTGTTGTTAGCACATTTGGAACTGCTTTTCAACCTGCACCACATTTAGTGCATTGCAGTTAGCCTTGGAAGCAGAAAAAACTGTTCTTGTGTCCTGTTCCAGCAGAAAAAAAAAAACAACACAAAAAACCAAACAAAACCAACCAAACAAAAAAACCTCACAACATAAGGAGATCAACCACTGCACCTGAACAGTGACATCAGATTTTCTGGATTATATTTGTATCTATCCAGTTACTGAAATGCACATACTCTTTTAACTGTGTTTTTGTTTCACTGCAGGTAGTTCATTCAGGGTTTGTATCAAGGAAAAGGTTTTTGCTTAGGCCAAATGAAGACAACTCTGTGTTTGAGAAAATAAGAGAAGAGGACCTGTGATTATCTAAAATTAATTGTCTTTCAAAATTCATTGTGTGGGAATAATAAACACATTGTCAAAACCTTGAATTATAAGGGGGAAAAAATCTTCAGTGTAATGCCTTGCTTTTGCTGTGCTTTTTATGGTATTTACAACTCTGACAGCACCCATTCAAATTGGTTCACTAATCTGGAGCCATCTTGTATATGTGTTTTTTTGGCTTTTGTCCCCGGACTGAAAACTGTTGGGGCAAAGGGAGAGTTAATTACAAACGGTGCTATGACATTAGAGGAAGACAAAGTATTTACATATCTGTTCATAACGTTTCTGAGAGTATTGCTGTGTAATTAGTATCAGTGTCAATCAGAAACTGGTCTGGATTATACTAATGACAGTGGGGTAAGCAAGTGCCGGGTGTAGCTGGGTAAAGGTAGATACAGCACTAACCACATCACCAAGTTCTGTGCTGCTGCACGAAGGCTGAGGTGCCTCACACACCCTCCTCTGCGCCAGCCTCGAAGGGTCTTTGATCCTCCTTGCTGTGGAAGGCACCATGAGCTGTAAGAGCAGGGGCAGCAAAATTAAAAAAGCCCCACTCTAATATTTATGGGGAAGTAAAATAACTTTTTAAAAAGTTTATTTTTTATTTTAACGTTTTCCCCTACTCCCAGAGACGAGAGGGTGGTGGACGCCTGGCCCAGCGCGGCCCGGGGACGGCAGCCCTGTGAGAAGCGGCGTTCCCGCCGCCGTCCCGGGCCAGCCCCGCGCCCCCGGCCCCGGCCGCTGCCCGGCCGCCCTCGGTGCGCGGGGAGACCCCAGGCGGCGACTCGGCCGCCCGCCGCCCGCTTCGGTCCTACCGGGGGCCTCCGGCCAGCGGGTCTCGGCCCCGGGGCTGGCAGCGGCCTCCGCCCAGCAGGGGGCGGGCGCGCCCGCCCGCCCCGCCGTGCCTCCGTCGTCCGCCGCGCCTCCGTCCTCCGCCCGACTCCGAGCTGCCGCCGCCGGGTGTCAGGTACCGCGGGGGTAGAGGGGTGGCGTCCGTCCGTCTGTCCGTGGAGAGGGGGGAGCGGCGTGCGTCGGTCGGTCTGTCTGTGAGGAGAGGGGAGGGGAGGGCGCTGCCCGCCGGCCCTGCCGCCGGCCGGTCTGTGTGGCAGGCCCGGGCCCAGGCCCTGCCGCGCACTGCGCGCCCGCCGGGGCGCGGGGTGAGGATGAGCGGCGTCGGGGCAGGCACCGGCAGCGGCACAGCCGGGTCTGAGGCCGTGCGACCCGCGGAGGGGAGCGGGCCGCGCTGCCCCCGGGCCGCCGGCGGGGCCGTGGGGTGGCTGGGCTGGGCGCGGGGCCGGGGCGCGGCGGGGGAAGCCGGGGGCCTGGGGCGGCCCAGCGGTGGGGGGGTCCCGGCGGTGACAGGCACCGCAACGAAGATAAGTGAAACTAAAGGCAGTGCGTACGTTTGCTAGAAGAGCGTTTTTTAACCTGCCCTCAGAACTGTCTTTGATAAAGTAATGGCTGTTTTTAAGGGAAATGGAGCAGTTCTCTTTTTTTTTCCCTAGACAACACTAAAGTTTTAGGTCAGCCGCTGCAAAGGAAATTGTTTTTGTGCTGAAAAGATAGGGATAACAGCAGAGTTGTAAAGGGGATGGGGAAGTAACGAGATACAAACTATGGTCAGTAATACTGAAAATAATATCAAATCTCAGTATAAAAGATAAAATTAGTTCTTTGAAGATCTGTTTTGAGACCAATTGTATTTAATAAAGGCCTTGATATAATAAAGGCCTTGATATAATAATTAAAACTTTACTGTTTTAATTTGGTACTGATGAAGAGTTGGGAGGCATTGGCACTACAGAAGAGGGTTACAGTACTGCACAGAAATAATTGGGAAATACTGAGAACTAGAGAATAAGTACAATAACAGTTTAAAGAGTGAGTGTTTGCAGTTGCAAACTTGTAAGTACGCAATTTACAGAAGAAATTCTTACCAGTTGGAAGCAGCACCAAAAATACCAAAATATGTGTTGGGTAGTTACAAAATATGCGATTGTGGATGAAGTGAATGCCGACCTTTGATGATCCAGAAGAAGACGTTACTGTTTTCCATGAACAAAGCTCTAGAATACTTTGTATAATGTTAATCACTCTCAGGTAAAAAGATGAAGTGGAACAGATGCAGGAAGATGTGCCTCGGACAGGTAGGGCAATTAGGAGTCTCTCGAAAGAAGTATTTGGCTTTTTTACTTTTGCAGAATAAAGGCCTTTTTTGCGTTCTCTTGAACCATCAACTGGGAAGGGAATAAATTGATAGAATGAAGTGGATACATGAATAATTTAACATAGATTTTAAGATTGATAATGTATGAACATTTCTAACCTTCAGAGAGCACTGATGTTCAGGAGCAGCCTTCCAGATGGTCAAGGAGGAGCAAAAGCCCAACACATTTTGGGTGGAATGTGACTGGTTTGTAAAAGTAATGCTTTTGCTTGCTGCAGCAGGGGACTGAGCTTAGTCTTATCTGTAGACTTTAGATGTGTTTCTCTTTTTTGTTTGTAAAACAGATTGTTAAGAAGAACTTCTTAAATGTGCCTTTTAGAAGAAAGATAGTTATAGTAATTTTTGCAGTCTGAATAGTAGGATTGGTGACAGCCAGTAAATGACGCTGGCTAATCGCTCTCTTTTTTTGTTGAAGAGAAGGTATTGAGAAGTAAGAAGTAAGTTGAGATGAGTCAAAGGCTGAAGTGTAGCATGTGCATCTGCTGTCTTCTTACCAGAGGAATGTTAGTTTGTCTCTGCAAGACTGGGACCATAAAATCAGTTCTGATCTGCACTCAGTGGTAGGTTTCCTCTCAGCAGGTGTTGTCGTCTGTCCTTCATTGGAGTTACCTCATCAGCAAGAGCAAGGGATTCTAAGCGGTGCCTTAAGTTGACAGTATTATCCCACCTCATTTTCTTGTGCAGTTAATTTCTGAATGCACGTGGCCTTGAAGTCCTCATCTGCAGCCCAGGACCTGAGATACCTGGTCATCCAAGGAGTGAACTACTAGTGGCTCTTCCAGCGATTTGGGTATGCTGGAATTTTGAGGGCTGTTTCCCTTATCAGTCTGTCAGCTGGTTGCCTCCCGCATGATCTCAGTTGTGGATGCTAGGTCAGTTAATAAGCACATGAAGTATTTCAGAGGGCATTGGTTTATACATATTATGTGAAATACATGATGCATTCAGCTTTCTGTAGAGACCATTCTTAGCATGCTGTTAGGGTAGATGGCAGGCTGATGGGCCTGTCTTGAGTGCATGGGCCTGTCCCACCAGATTTCAATTGTTGGTGTTTACTGAGGTTCTGCCATCACCTAAGTCAAGAGCACAAATACTGAACTGTTCAGCTTTGCTGTGGTTTGCTTTACTATTTAAAGGTGATACTTACTAAATATGTGAAAAAACGTTTCATCTCGTGCAGTACCTCACTGAAGCCATATCTGTACTTAATGAACATAGATTCTGGCTTTAGTTCATATATGAACACCCATTTTCCAAGTGGCATTTCTTTCTTTTACTCTGTCGATAAAATTTCATTTGACTAAGTGGAATAGAGCTGCTTAAACACCAGTTTTGTCACTCAGCAAATTTCACACATCCAAGTAATGCAGCTACATCAGCTGAATTTTATAACATAAGCTTAAAGGAATGAATCTTTTAATGTTCATTGATGGGGTGATGTTCTCCAGCATGCTCAAGACTTCTTATACCATCATATCAGCATAATGGATGGTGTCAGAAAAAGGGCAGCAGCACATTTCAGGGAAAGCTTCTGGTGTATTGGTTTCCCATGGGTGGTGCAGAATGCTTGTCTGTCTTCTGCTCGACAGTTTTTGTGCAGAGAGGCATAAAAGCTGTCCTTGCTGTGTGTTAGTATGTTAAGGACTGGTTCTGCCTGAGTTTGGATACATTTTTAAAGGTTTGCTGCATCTAAGGCTCGTCAGGTTTTACTAAAGTTTATTGAGCAGGATTGTAGGTGCTAGTGACATGATTTATACAGTCTACTTGGATTTTCAGGAAGCACTAAAACCAAAGTACCCTACCAGAGGCTTTTGAGCAGACTGAGTGCTTATAGCATAAAAGATATTTCTTACATGCAGAAATAGTTGAGAAATTAAAAAGAGGGCTGAAATAAATTGCCAAAAAAAAAGGAAGGGGAGCAGAAAGGTGGCACATGAGCTTTAGCGTACACAAAGATAAGATGATATCTTGGGCAGAATAATCTAAACCATATTTACATGGTGCTGAACTCAAACTGGCAGCAACCACTCAAGGAAAAGCTCAAGAAAGTCACCATTGCCAGTTCCCTGAAAACCTTGGCTCAGTGTGCCGTGGCAGCCAGAAAGCCAGGAAGATGGTGACTGTCCTCAGGCAGGCTACTCAGAAGAAGACAGAGGGCATCGTTTTGCTGCTCCAGCTCAGTGCACCCACATCTGGAGTAGTGTGTGTGGTTCTGGTGTCCGCGTCTGAGGAAGGATGGAGTGGGTTAGAGAAGGGCAACCAAAAGGGCCAAGGGGATCAGCTCCTTAAGAGGAAAGACGGGAAAGCCAGGATTGCTCGTATTAGAGAGGAGGTGGCTGGGGCATGATCAAGGCTTATGAAATTAAGGCAGTGGATAAGGTGAGAGTTATTCATCCAATCTTACGGCACTAAAATTGGGGTTGCGTGCTGGTGGGAGGGCAGTTTCAGATGGGTGTAGGAAAGGACTTCAGTACAGGTGACAGGGGGAGCTGTGGAGGTAGAAAGTGTGGGCAGGTTCTGGAAGGGATTAGAAAATCTCATGGACAAGAAGTCTGCTGAGAGGCTGCTAAAAGGACTAGTCGGGGAGGTCCCAGATGTAACAGTAGTGGCTGCTAGGGTGTACTTGGGGAATGGGCTGCAGAAAGCAGCCAAGCTCATACTCCTGAAGAATGATCTCTGATTGCTACTGTTGAAAGCGGAGTGCTGGGCAATCTTATCAAGGACAGCAGTTTTGGTGAAGTTAAAATGAGCCTTTTGAGTGGAAGAATCTGTAGGGTTCAGTTCTGGATTCTGAATTTTTAGCATTTCCATGAACAGCCTATAAAAGGCAGTGAGCAACAAGGTGATAGTATTTGCCAGTGACACGGGTAGTAAAGATAAGGTCAACTATGAAAGCTGCAGAAGGGCCCTGTAAGACTGAGTAACTGGCTAATATAATGTAATGGCACATGAATTCAATGTAGGTAGAGTGATTCAGGTAGCGTAAAAAGAATCCTAACTTTCTATTTGAAATACTGGGTTCTCAGTAACAAGCAGTATTTTGTAGTTACAATGAATGGTTCCATGAATCTGTAACCACAATGCTCAGCAGCAGTCAAAAAGGTAAATCAGATAGTAAATATTATGGGTAAACAAGCAAAGAACAAACCAAAGAATGTATCATGCCACTGTGCTAATCCATGGTTCGCCTCAAACAGCCTGTACGGTATTGCTGTTCATTGTCTGGACCCCAGCTTTCATATTGAATATCAAGTCTTTTACTGGCATTTACTAAGTTATCTAAAGGCGAAAGTTTTCCCTGTACAAGTGATTTCTTTTGTTTCTAGGTTCAGCAGGATCCATTGATGCAATTGGTACACATCAGTTGAGCTGCCTCACCCTCAGGTTCCATAATTACAGTTTCAAATCCATTTCGCATTTTTCCAACCATCTTCCATTACGTGTTTGGTCAATTCCAGCCTCTGTGCAGATCAGGAGCTTAAGGGTGGTCTCCCTGATTCTCCTGAGACTTGCCAGTTGTCCTTGGAACTTTTAGACTGCTAATTTATCCTCTTCAGTCCCTTAAGACACAGTGTTGAGCAGACACTAATACTACAGGTTTGTCTACATGCAGAAATTGTTTGAGCCTAAACATGGTGAAGTAAGTATTAATGAAAAATAGCATATATATAATACATATATATATATTAGAAATACAGCCTTAATTGTTTTACCATTTCATCTTACCATGACACATAATGTGATCCAACATGATCAGTTTTGGGCCTCTCACTACAAGAGGGATATTGAGTTGCTGGAGCGTGTCCAGAGAAGGGCAGCGAAGCTGGTGAAGGGTCTGGAGAGCAGGTCTTATGAGGAGAGGTGGAGGGACCTGGAGTTGTTTAGCCTGGAGAAGAGGAGGCTGAGGGGAGACCTTATTGCTCTCTACAACTACCTGAAAGGAGGTTGTAGCGAGGTGGGTGTTGGTCTCTTCTCCCAAGTTACTAGTGATAGGAAGAGAGGAAATGGCATCAAGCTGCATCAGGAGGGGTTTAGATTGGATATTAGAAAAAATTTCTTTACTGAAAGTGGTCAGGCACTGGAAGAGGCTGCCCAGAGAGGTGGTGGAGTCACCATCCCTGGAGGTGTTCAAAAAATGTGTAGAGGTGGCACTTCAGGGCATGGTTTAGGAGGCCTGGTGGTGTTGGGTTGTTGGTTGGACTTGATGATCCTAGAGGTCTTTTCCAACCTTAATGATTCTATGATATGATTAATTATTTAAAGTCATGCTGGACTGATAGAAATTTAGAATATTTGAAAGTAGTAAACTATTAACGTGAACAGTTAACTATTCAGCTTTGATAAACTGGTTTAATGATTTATTGTGTGAACATGAAAATTCTGAGCAGAAATATCTGTATCCAGCAGTCATAGTACAAGTCACCTATCTGACTGCGTTAGTTATCTTATCGTGGTATTATTTGTTGATATAAAATAATAAACTCTAATGAACACAGTAGCATAAGAGCAATAATTTATCTTAAAGGTAAAGTCAAATATGCAGTTATATATAAATGACTTACAAATTTAGGAGAAGTCTGCTTTTCAAAGTGACCTGCTTCTCTTCACTAGCCATTAAACTGGATTTGATGTTGTGTACATTCCTAAGACCATGCCATCAAGGCTATGTATGACTAAGAGCATATAAGCTATGATACACATTATAAGAAATAAAGTAAGAAAATATGGACTGTATAATTGTAAGTGCTTTAGTCATACAGTTTTGGTTCTAAGTTTGCTTTATTGCTGGAATAAAGCTGACTAAGCTCTTACTTCTGATGATTGCTGCTGGATGCAGGAAGTTTTTCACATGTTAGTAAAGTTGTCATCTCAGACTCCTTGTTTGTCTAGGTAAGGAGTGGCCTTTCGGTGTGTGTGGGATGTTTTGGGTTTAGTTTTTGGGGTTTTTTTAAGAAAGAGGCATAAATGCCTGCTTTTTTGAAGGAAATACCTTTGTCTTCAGAACTCAAGCCACATACCGAAGTCCTCGTTTCACTAACACAGGATCAGAGCTTAAACAAGATTGCTGTTTATACCACAAGGGAATAGTAGTTTGGATTTCAGAGTTCTTTTTAATCAAATTTTATAAAATATTATTTTCAGGCCTTCCATCATTTCCTTCTCAGGAACATAGAAAACACCACAAAGTGTAGAAAAAGTGGGCTGTGTGAGTCCAGGGTTACCCACCACACCATTTCCACAGGAATTTGTCAGTCCACGCGGTGGCACTGTTGATCTGGACACGAGTGCTGTGCCTGCTTCGGTGGATTACAGCCAGCCGGTTTACCAGCCATCCCTTCTTGCTCAGTTACTTTTGTCTGCTTTTCCAGAAGACTGCTTCAAGCCCGCAGCAAATTTAAATACAAACACTTCATTAGGAGTGGAACAAATTCCCGCTAGTCTGTTAAAAACAAATAAACAACAAAACAATATGCGATGACCCTTAATATTTTCTTGACCAGCATACATCAGCACCCTGCAGGTTCCCAGTAAAAACAAAGAAGGAATTTGAATAAAGGTGTGAAAAGGTTGGTAATTATGACTGATGTGATTCAATAACTTTCTATAAAAGCAGAGGTATTCAAACTGTCCACAAGGATCGGGGAAGTACTGCAGTTATTTACTGATTTACCTGAGCCAGTTGTGAAGAATTAAAGTTAGAAATGATTTGAAGAAATCTGTAAATTGCCCTTCTTCCTAAATGTTTTTTTTTTTTGCAGAAGATGAAAGATGAGCAAAGTTCAAAAATACTTAAATGTATATTTGATAGGGGTAAAGGGGACTGAAACGTGTAATGCGACTGAGTTACCTGTTAATTGTAGTAAGGATATAATGTTTGTGAATCTGTTTGTTAATAAAGCTGTTTTAAAAGAATGATGTCTTTCCTGATGTTCCCTTATTTCGTGTACTTTAATACACAATGCATGTGCTATATTATCTGGGGAGGTATTTTGCAACCCTGGATTGGCATTTGAGATCTTGTTTATTTTTTATCTTGTAATGTTGACATACTTTACAATGCCATTCACTGCTGATCCATAAAAGAGCTGCAATAATTATTCTGATTTTTTCATAAAGTACTTTGTAGCTTGTACGTGCAAAGCACTAGGTATGGGCAGTGCACTGAAGTGTCTACTTACAGGATGGTCCTCACACCAAGAGAATATATCTGTATGTCTCATGTCTGCAGAAGGGAATGGAAATGACTGAACACAAATGGCATGAATAATGTTGTAGGACCACTTACCCATGTGTCTGGCTAAAGACATGAAAGAAGAGGTAGGTCTTATGAACCTGCTGTTCCTTCCTGTACCTTGAATCCAGGAACTGTTGAAAAAATAACTATAGTTAAGAAGGGAAGATGCTGCAAAATACAGCTGTGTGTAAAACAGACATCATGCTGTACTGAATCTGAGATGCTGCTTTTAGCAGCAGATCCATGTTAGTGGAGCAATAAAACTGTTCCCGTTGGACTGGATAGATAAAGGTTTTTTACAGAAGATACAGAGCTCTCAGTGGAACTTGATGTAGATGAAAGGGTTCTTTCCTAAAAAGAAATGACAACTGATCATGATTTTTTACTAAATATAACACTTAACTCAGTTAAATGACTTCTTAGTAACTTACGCAGAAGTGTAAGTGTGCGTGAAAACTTACCAAGGAATTTCTTCCTCAGGCTACCTAGAAACAAAAGAGAATAATATTGTTCGATTTGCATTTCAACATCTGATCAGTGTTTAGAGGATACACAAGCAAGGTAAAAATTTTATCTTGTGTATCCAAAGAGAGCTTATGTTCACATAGTGTTTTTCAGGGGATGATCCCATTTGACCAGGAAACTTTGCCTTCAGAGGTCATGGGCTTACAGTTTAAGCAAAGAACTGGTGTGTTTTTCATTCATTTAAAGAGTGAACAGGAAAAGCTCTGCAAGCCACTGCCACTAAAGTACTTCCAAGTGTATTACAGAAGGAGGAAGCTGTTTTCCACAAGGGAGTTGGCAAATGTAGATTTTACAAGAAGTGTCTGTTGTGTGTTTTGCTGGTGCAGGGTGGGGGCTGTTATTTTTTCTTGGTTTTGTTTTAGTTTCCATTTTTGGTGGTGGCACTTTCTGTAGTAGTAGTCTTACTGATGCTGGTTCTAGATGCCAAAGTGTGTATTAATATTGAGAAGCCTCAAGTACTGAGCAATCTGATATTGTTCCATTGACCTGATGTGTTGTTCTAAAATAGGGACGATTAGTTCAGTTTTCCTGAATGTTTTTGGAAATACTGTAGTTTTGCAGAACTGCTGTACCCTGTGTAGCAGTGACTGGGTGATTGATTACAACTTCTCGGCTTCATTAATATCTTTGTAGCGGGGAGACCGGTCCACTAGTGATTCTTTCTCACAATCTAGCCATTCTCTACTTTTTCTGGAGCTGTTTGGTAGCTCTTGAACTTACTGAGAAATCAGAGACAGCAGCGTACATTTACTGTAAAATAAAACTGTCCATGGTTAGTGCAAATTTAGGACTAGTTTAAGAAGCAACAGAACTTGCATCTAGCTGTATGGTTTGAATTATTCAAGCTCACTCCTGGCTTCTGCAGGTGTGAACATGTTATACAACAGATCAGCGTGTGACACTGAGTTACCATTGTGTGCAGTACAGTGAGAGACAACTGACTTCTAATAAAATAAAATTATTCTCACAGAATCACTTAATATAAGCATTTCTTTTGAAAACAGAACAGTTGAGTTAGATTTTTCTTACGCAGTAGCCCATGTGTCACTGAAGAATTGGCTTACAGCATAATTTCTAAAACTATTAATAAAAGTACACTGTGCTCAGGCTATATCTGTGTTGTATAAATTTAGGGAAGATGTATTCTTACGTTATGCCTTTCTAATGGGAATCCTTGCTTGGGAGGATGGCTTTGAATTTACTTTTTTTCACAAAACTAATTTTCTATCAAAGTACTAAGTTAATAACAGCAAAACTTCTTTTTTAAACAAAAGTATAAACGATACATTTTCAGTTGATAGTGATGCATTTTTAGAAGCAGTCATTTGCAGAACCAAATTAGATTTATTTAACTCCAGTAGCAGTAATATACAGGGATACTCAGAACGCTCATTTTGAAATACTTTTAAGTCTTGTTACTAATGCAAGTCTGTCTGTTCTAATTTGTGCCTGTGACATTAATGCTTAATGGTAGGTGTACTAGCTTTTAGGTAGGTTCAGAGCTGTTACCTGATTCACCTTTCAGAGGCAATTCAAAGAAAATGGCTCATGCTATGGAATTTTGTTTCTAAATCCACTGCATTAGATATTCATTACGGCAATAGGCTTTCTGATACGTACTGTGGACAGAAATGTAACCAGTTTGTTTATTCAAAAATATTTAATGAAGTCAACTAATTTTTTTTCTGAGTTTTGTTAGACAGGAAATTTTGCAAAATTGGGTTAAATTTGAGGAAAGAACATACCATTTGGGGTATGGCATTTTAAAGGTGGTGTATAGTTCAGCTTTGTATGCAGCTTGTATCTGGCATAGGTTAGGTAGCCATATGTGAAATAGAATTATATTTGTAGAAAAAAATCTTTTTAATCACAAAGATAAATCAAACCAGATGGTCCAGACTTCTTTTTTTGTGAAAATGCATTTGCTTAGTCTACAATCTTCAAGCATTGGGAAGAAGGCTTTGTTGGGGTTTTTTTTCTTTCTTAATGTGAAATACTAAGGTTTCGCTTCAGCCTTCTACACGTCAGTGATCAATTCTAAAAGATTCTAGTGATAATAAATTCTGAATCTGAATTACTTCCAGTTGCACTTTCTGATAACTGCTAATCTTTGTGCTTCCTTTCCTGAGAAGATAAGGCGGTGATGGGGTTTTTTTCTGGTATTATTAGCTAATATTTCATCAGAGTTGTGGGGAATTCTGTAAGGATTTACCAGACATACACGTCTGGTATGCAAATATAAACATTAGCTTATATTTAACAGAGCATGCCATACTGTTTCTCAAATGGTATGTGTCTTTTCCAGCATAATATTCTGTTGCTGATTTATGTTAGGCCTTGTTTTATTAAACAGGTTTAAACACTCAAATATTATTTTACAAGCAAACCATGATCTTTTTATCAAGTACAAGTAGGGGTTTGTGCTGTTGATATACAGTTACTATGGCCGATAATTGGAGGTTTTTAAATGATTTACGATCTTGCTTTAGGGAGGATTTAACACAGAATGTAAAGGTCACAATCGCATCATACAGAAACATGGCCCAATATTTTTCTCAGCGAAGACTGGACTAGCAGAGTTGAAGAAGAATTCTTGTATCATTTGTGATTTGAGTGGGAAATGGCAAGAAAACAGAAGTTGTTGTCAGCTGGGAATCCTAGCTTTGCAACATCCAGGGGTTTTGTAATGTATTAA
Source organism: Phalacrocorax carbo (assembly GCF_963921805.1). Taxonomy (NCBI): domain Eukaryota; kingdom Metazoa; phylum Chordata; class Aves; order Suliformes; family Phalacrocoracidae; genus Phalacrocorax; species Phalacrocorax carbo. The sequence continues at coordinate 23,856,879 of NC_087514.1, forward strand.
TTGGAAATACAAGCACATACATTGTCCTTTCTTTTCGAGTTGGGTTATAAGAAAGCTGTTAGTGCCCAAAATGACACTAGCCTTGCATTAAATGTTTTACGGTACATCAGTGAACTGGCCTTTGCTATTGGAGATGATTGTGGAAGAGGCTGCTTGAGCCAGTGGTATACCATCACGTGCTTAAAAACATACTTGCAGCCTAGGGGAGCGTACTGTGCTTAAAATCATTCCTTATACAGATACCAGGATGTAGAAGTTACTCCTATCTCTTTCTCTTCTGTGCCCACGAAAGAAAAAAAAGTTGTGCATTCCTGCACTGGGAAACTAGACAGTGTTGATACTTTGAGCAGAATTCCAGATAGGAAATAGTACCTAGTGAAGTTTAAATATGATTTATTAACCTCAACAGCCCCAAATGCTGCACCTGTTGATCAGGCCAGCATGTAAACATTTTGAAATTACTTCTGTAGGTACTTTGATCTTGAATGTGATCTAAAACATGAGGGAAGAGCTATCAAATATAGACATTATAAACTCTCAGAAAAAGAAGAGGGTTTAAATCAAATTCTTTGGCTACTGGCCATGTTTCCGTTCTCCCAGCTGAATGAGTGCGCTGGTGTGGAAGGATACCTTATATAGATGAGAAAATTTATATCTCCATATAGCAGTCTTAATAAGAGGTGTAGATAGTTAATCAGAACACTGCTACATCATGAACCCAAAATACAAACCCTGGGTCTGTGAAAGATACTGTTTCAAGGGAAGTTTCAGTTCAGTTTCCATTCAAAGCTTATCTAGTAAAATCTCTTTTCTTTCCTGACACTTGAACTGTGTCATGTCTGTATTGAGATTTCTTCTAAGGATTTGTACTGGTTTATATGTTTCTTCTTTTTTGCCTCCTCTCTGAGGCAGTGCAGAGCTTTGCTGTCCGGTCTTCTAGATGTTTTCATTTCTTCTTACCATTGCCTCATGCACATTTACAACCCTCTTGCGTAGTCATTCTCTTTTTTTCCTTATTGTTTTCAAGTCACCTTTTCTGTGACCCGTAAGCACATAGTGTTATCATACCCTCATTATCTGATTCATCCTTAAAATATTCTTCTGCAAAACTTAAATAACAGTTCATGAAATATTCTATATCAAGAAGTCCCTAGTGAAACAACATTTATCTTCCTCTTTTAAGTCCTTATACAGGAATGACTTAATCCTTTATTTGATATTAAGCCAGAGAAACTACATATGTGCTTCTCCATGTTGGGGTTATACTTGAACCCACAATAGCTTCATACTTGATTTTACCATTGTCTTCCTTGTACCCACTTCCAGTTCTCAGTTTCAGATGGGTATTTCACGTAATACACTCAGTTTTCCATGGTTCCTATTCCTTATTTGTGTTTGTTCAGCAGCCCATTTATCTGTGACACTATATGAATAATGCTCTGCAGAGTATTGAAAAATATGTTTCTTGCAGAATGAAGGAATTAGTATTTATAGTAATCAAGGATTTTCAGCAACTGACTGTACTTTGTCCAACAAAGTTCAAATTCAGATGGTGGAAATCACCCTGCAGTAGCTTTGCTTATAGCTAGTAAGATTCGCAGTTAGTGTGACTGTATCTGTTAAGTGAATTGTTTATAGTTTCCCGATTTATGCAAGATGGTTCTTCTTCTTTCAGTTATGATCTACAGTGTTTTGCCCTTTAATGTCAGTACTACTACATGTACTCTTACTAGGTGAAAGCTAGTCGCCTGCCTTGCATTTGTGGCATTGATCTTATCACTTTTCTGTAATAACAAAGCTTTGCTGCTGTTACCAGAGGCATGAGTAACACCAAAAGGAGGACTTTCCATACTACCAGAAGGGAATGCAGTGCACGAAGGTAATACGTAGTACAGGAAGATTTCAGAGTTGGTTTATTAGCTAGTTTGCATTCTTGTTTGGCAACCTGAGCAGTCTACCAAATATCTGCATTGTGTTTATTTGCCTGGTTTCACCATCATTTCTTCCCACTTCTACTTGCAGGTTAGTCACCTAATCCGGAGAGAATCAGAACAATGTCCTACGTTTTTGTAAACGACTCTTCCCAGACAAATGTGCCACTGCTGCAGGCTTGCATTGATGGAGATTTTAACTATTCCAAACGACTGTTAGAGAGTGGTTTCGACCCAAATATTCGTGACAGCCGAGGCCGAACTGGCCTTCACCTTGCTGCAGCAAGAGGAAATGTAGACATCTGTCAACTCTTGCATAAATTTGGTGCTGACTTACTAGCCACCGATTACCAAGGTAATACAGCCCTTCACCTGTGTGGGCATGTGGATACCATCCAGTTCCTAGTTTCTAATGGACTTAAAATTGATATTTGGTAAGTAATCTTTTTTTTTTTTTACAGCACATATTTCATAATATATTAGTCTTACGTCACCAGAGCCTTGTATGTAAATCTGCTGCTGCTGAAATGCTGTATTTGGTGCAATTCAACTTTTTAAAGATATCACTTAACAAAAACACAAGAAGTCAGGAAAGCAGTAAGAGGCCAGTTCCTGCTAGTCTGTGCAACAAGCAAAGCAAATAAAAGTAGCAGCTGCTGGTGTGGGCTGCTGTATCTAATTCTTCGTCACTGATGACATTGCTATCCTGCTTTGGCCAGACAGCCAGGTGTGGGTGGTTGGCACCAAAGAAAAAATCACATTGACTACTTTAAAAGAATTTTCTCCACCACAGTTCTATTGTTTTAATTGTTGTACTGTATAAGACAAAGAAAATACAGTATATATGTGTGTGTCAGTTCATTCCCATACTCCTTTGGTAACAATGCTCCCTTTCACTGTTTTCCCCCTCCCTCAAAGTCTGTGACTCAGTCCTTCTTTTAAATATTGTATATTCTTTCCTTCTGGCTTCCAGCAGCTGTCAGATGCCAGTGCTCAGATGTAAGCTCTCAAGCTGCAAAATAACTAGCTGTTTCATTGCAGTAACTGAATTATTTTGTTTGTGAAACTTTCTGCATATTCACAACACACGCAAAAACTAGTAGTTAATTTCAAAACCTTTGAGTTTTTTAATCTATCCCTTTTTCACCTGTCCCTCATTAATGTTTTCAACTCAGCAAAACTAGTTATTGGCAGAACAGATTCTTTATGGGCTGTGGGTTGAGGATTTTTCTTCCTCATTTCGAACAACTCTGGTGAAAATCCCTAGTCTGAAGGCAGCTCTGGTCCTGTTCAGTATTATTTTAATAGTAGCAGAGGGACCATCTGTATTTTACTTCATTTTTGCCTGATGTCCTAATAGGCACATGGAAAAGGAACTATGAGGAACCAGATTGCACAATTCCTTCTTGAAATTAAGCTTAATCTTGAACACTACTGTAAATCTACTGTTTCTTTTTTGTTGTAACACCTAGAATTCCAATTAGATTAGAGTACTAGGAATTTTGATTTTGTTCAGAGGAAAAAGTGTTGTGCAATTTCAAACCTAAATATACTGATTTTATTCTATAGCCAATTATGCTATAACTTGTATAGATAAGAAGTGCTTACTGTTTGATATGACAGAAAATAGTTCTGAGGATTTACTAAAACGTAATGTGTTATGCTGAGTTGCCTTGTTACAAAATTACTGTATTAAAAGTTTCTTTTCTTCTCATGTCATTTTGTGGGGTTATTTTAGCAATCACCAAGGTGCAACACCACTTGTTCTTGCAAAACGAAGGGGTGTGAATAAAGATGTGATTAGACTGCTGGAATCTTTGGAGGAGCAAGAGGTGAAAGGATTTAACAGAGGAGCTCACTCAAAGCTGGAAACAATGCAAACTGCTGAAAGCGAAAGGTATTTGCAAAAAAAAAAAAAGTTCCTAGGAGAAATAATGTTTACAAATGTCAGATTTTTGTGACTGACTTGATTGTTTTTTCTGCAAAACAGACACTGTCACGTTTGGCCTGGTATTATCAGACCAAATAAAAATCAAATTTTACATTTTGGAAAAATTACTTTAAACAGATAAAGTGTAAGAAAAAAAGAAATTTTTTTATTGAGAGTTTCATTTCATGGTGGAAATTTTAAAAAATATTTACTAGTTTTCCATTACAGGCTCCCAAAAATAAATATTCCGCCACTAATCAGAAAGCCAAAGGGAAAATGGGGTGAAATGCAAAATGCCGGTTTCACAGGCTAACCTAACATCCTTTCGATAAGTTGGATTGTCTATGCAAAGAAGGGATAGCAGACTTTTCATCTATCTGAACTTGAATAAAGGATTTGATACAGTGCCATATATGAAATTTCTATTGGTAGTAGTCCAAGAAAAGATGGAGAATAAAATAAGAATTTTGTGGTGGCTAAAGAGATAGTTAAAGGAGGACAGAAGGTTTCAGGAAAATTGCTGGCAACTTCAGGGAAGGTATCAGCTTAGAGGAAAGTTACTAGTGAATTTCTAAAGGTCTGGTTCTAGGACTGTACTTATTTATAATTTTCATAAATCATACTGATGTAGAAAATAGTATCGTGTCAGTAATACTAGGAAGTGAGATACAGGCAACGCAGAGGAAAATTGGGATGGCATAGACAAAAATCTGGGATGACAAGGGAGAGGAAATTAGTAGGAATAAATTGTAATTCAGTAGCACAAAATGAAACTTCATTTACCTAAAGCTGTATGCCGTAAAATGGAAATTCCTCAGTGGAAAACAAGTGTATAGGAGAAAAGGCTTGATGTATTAGTCAGTTCCAGGAGTTGAAGCTACCCTGAAAAAGGCAATGAAGTCCTACAATGTGCAAAATGAGATATTTCCACTACATAAAGAAAACTTGTCAGTGCCATTGTAAAAAGCAATGGTAACTTCTGCTGTGTAGTACATTTCGTAATGCTGTTTAGCCTCTTTCAGAAAAGTTTAATTTTTTCTTTAAGAAGCATGGAAAAGCATTACTTCAGTGCTCAAGGGAATGGAGCGTCTCCTTGTGAAAGGAGGCAGCTAGAGCTCGTTTTAGCCTGGCAGAGAGAAGACTGACAGGTGTGTGGTTGCTGACAAGAAATACTGGTTTTGAACAACGTAAAATAACTCTTTAAGACAAAAGATGATCATAGCACAAGAGCCAAAGGATACAGATAAACCACAAATACTTTTTTGATTGAAAATTGGGAGTGGTTTTTTACAGTGAGCTTCCAAGACAGCCTTCTTGTAGGATTTAAATGAGGCAAGAAGCCTTGCAAGTTTCAGAGGAGGCTAGTTCTCTTGCAGAAATCATTGAATTGCCAGTACACATGACAGAATGTGGACTGAGATTAATAATGCAAGAGATCTTTCCAGCACTGTTTTGTTTTGTTTTTAATTTCTATTGGAAACAGGATACCAGTGTTGTTTGGAATACTTGCTCTTATACTGCAGTTATTCAAATTTGTAATTTTTTATATTGTCTAATAATGGTCATGAACTGTGACTGCTGGAACACAATATCACAAAAGACAGGGAGTTTTGTCATGTAGTTGTTATTCAGTTTGTGTTAAAATGTACACAGCCTGTACTCTAAATGAAAATTAAACTGTGTCGATGGAGTTGTTATCTGAGTGAGTAAACAGAAAAGGTGAAACCAACAAAATTACAGAAATCATGCCAAATACTCCCAGTGAGCAGATGGGAAGTCAGTTGACCCACTCATCAGAGAGACTGTTTTAAACCCTGAAATAGAAAATTTAATATTGTTCTCAAAATTACATGGGTATAAATGACAAGAATTTGTGCATATTACCTTTCTGACTTAACCAAATTTTATTGAAAGTTGCTTGTCACAAAGAAATGTGTTCATGCTGTTTTTGTTTAAACATATGGACCAACAGCTCAGCCCCATCTGAATTACGATTTTTGATCTGATAGTGTCCCTTTAATGAACGTAGCTTCCTTTCTGTTATTTGACCTTCATAAATGTTATATTGTTTGCTTTGGCAAGGAAGTCAGCGACTCTCCTTGGGGAGAGGCACAGAGACATAAACAGTGCACTACCCAGCTTGTTTGTGAACGGGTTTAAAATGTCTGAAATATATTATTTTTAAAATAATAAATAACAGATGCCTACAGCAGCAAAAGCAAGTGAGCTTGTGTGCTGTTTGCTTTGTAAATAAATAATGTCTTTGTAACAGTCGGCTTTTCAGACCTCCACAGTTTCACTCCTCCCTCTTAGTATTATTTTCACATATTAGAGACACTTAGATGAATGTCTTCTGTCCTCTCCCCCCCCGGACTCTCTTACATTATGTATGAACCTACAGAGGATTAATGGTTGCTCTTTCTAAAAACAGTCTCTGACTTAAGTTTTCTGCTCCTTATTACATACAGTTGCTGCTGCTCTGTAAGCAGAGGCCAAAGCTAGGTTCCTGAGTTGAATTTATTTTCTCTTGCTTTGCACTCCTCCCAGTGAGGAGCGGCACTGTGCTGTCAGGAGGCAGAGCTCGCTCTGTTGGTCTTCCAGCACAGACAATCTGTCCATCTACACAGCCCAGCATGACCTGTGACTGCACCCACAGGTGCATCCAAATGTGAACTTCCACGTTGTGTTGGAAACAGAAGAGAGCGTCTGCCTGGCCTATGTGGCACAAACTCTTCTGTAGAATGCATTGCTGCATTACCATTTCTTAAGCAGCTGTAATTCGTAATACCAAAAAAAATCTTGAATAACATTGATTTTTAATTGGGTTGTAATATAAAATAGCAAAAGTGTTTTCTATGTACCCTTTTCTATTTAATGAGCAAGCATGTGATCTTTTCACTTAAATTGCATTGCACCTTTATTTAACCTCTCTGTAGTTATGTATTAACTAGTCAGTACTTAATGGGTGAGTAGTTCTGTTCTACACCAATGGCTGTCTTGTAAAAAACCTTTGTTTTGCTTGGGAAATCATAATAAGCAGAGAAGATGACTAAATACTGCAGCTATGGGCAAGCAAAAATAGCTGTACAACAAGGTATATATTTAAAAAACAAAAAAGACAAGCTATTTAATAGGCAATTTCTGAAATCTTGTGCACATGATGCTGCAATACTTCAGCAAGCTATGGGAGTTTAGGCTAATCATTCTTCAGTGGCTGTACTTCCTAAGAAAAAATACCATATGAATAGTGTGAAGTTTTTCCGTGATATAATCTTAGAGGAGAGATTCATAAATGAGACCTTTTCCTGAGAACAATCATTTGTCAATTTATTATTGTCACCAAGAACAATAGCATTTCTACAATTAGTTTTGACTTGGAAATTACTTTATCCTGAAATGTTTTCTTTTATTATTGCTATAACAGATATCTAGGAATACGGTAACTGAAAGCAATTAGAAGGGAGGAAAAAAATTGGTTTTTCTCTGCTTACCTTCTGCTATTGACATCATCGTGTACGTAGTTGGTTTCACAATTTCCTTTCAGTGCTTGTCAGAGCCTGATCCTGTAAACACCTGTGTATGTAATTTCACTCAAGTGAGAAGCAGTAGGACTGTGCAGATGGCTAAAATTTTACATAAGTGAAATCAAGTGATGAGAAAGTTTTCCTATTCTTTGCAAGGTTTTTCATACAGCAGCAGAGAAAGTTTACTGTTATAAATCCATTGTGAAACCAGCAAAACTGGGGGAATGATACAAGAAAGCATGCAGTATTTGAAACAACTTATGTTTTTTCTAAAGGTGATTCATTGTCAAGATGACTGCCTCATTCCAATTTTATATTTGTTTCTCATTTAAAAGTGAGAGTTCCAGTCCCTAATTTATAGTCTGACAATTTAAGGGGGCCTGATGGATTGGTAGCGGAATGTTAAAACATCAAAGCAGTTGCTGAACGCCATATGGCAGAAAACACAGCAATGCCAACTTGTCTTGAAGATCAGGAAGTTTCTGAACTTGTTATCCAAATTTATTGTTTTCTGTGATATTTTTATGCTCGAGAAGAGGCCCCTGTAACAAAGACATGCAGGAGAGTGGTAAAGATTACTACGGAGTTCAGAATCTAAATTACACTGGCTGAAGTTTCCATTTTATTAATCAGAGTTTATCTTTAAATCATTATTTGTTTTATTAATGAGAGCTGTGCCCCTTGAGGTTTTAGCTTATGCTTCATTAGATTTTACTAAGCCATATTTAGTAGGAATTATGAGGACTCACTTTTGAAGGCTTCTAGGTGGCAAGCCTGCAAACTCAGTGTGGTTGTAGAGATACAAGTATCATTCTCTTTGCAGAGGTTAATAAAACATCCTTTCAGCTAAATTAAGTTTAGAGTTAGGAGTCTTTTCCTGATCTGCTTTGTCTTGATTTAGCTGAGGCAACACTATAAATCTGCAGTTGGGTTTAGTTTTTAATTTAGAATGTTTCGGTTGCTCTTAGTAGGATTACTGTCGTACTTAAAGGTGCATTCTTTTGCTCTGATGTATTTTTAACTTTAATCCTCCGTAGTGCAATGGAAAGCCATTCCCTCCTTAATCCAAACCTACAGCAAGGTGAAGGAGTTTTTTCCAGTTTCCGCACAACATGGCAAGAGTTTGTGGAAGACCTGGGCTTCTGGAGGGTGCTGCTCCTCATCATTGTCATTGCTCTTCTGTCACTTGGAATAGCATACTATGTTAGTGGGGTGCTTCCTTTTGTAGAAAACCAGCCTGAACTGGTGCACTGAAGCAAATGCAAAGAAGTGCGCCGTGCTTTTCCCTGTTCTAATCTTATTTTGAGCTTCTTGGAATGATTCTGTTGGTGCAGGCAGTGGCAGCTGTATATACTGTTTGCCTTTTGTACTTATTAACCCCTTTGAAAGAGGGATTAATTCATTTCAAGTAAAACACTAAATTCTAAAGCATTCCTAAGCTACCTCTGACTTATCTTGACTTGCAAGCAAGATGTGAAGATAATCCTCTGTGTTCATAAAATATTATGATTAGAAAAGGCCTTTTGTAATGAATATTAAATTCCTGGGCATGAAAAATATATCCTGGTACAGAATCAAATTTGTATTATTTTCCCTATGAAGAGAGATAAATCTATTGTTCAAATTTTTTTCATGTGTACTTCAGCTGAGAAAAAAATATTCTTTTAGAAGTCCTCCTCAAAAAAATCTGAATAATATAATAACACATTCTGATATACAGACAGTAATAAGCTGCAACTTCATAGTTCTTTTAATGGCTCCCCATAGTTTAGTATCTGCTCGTTTATAAAAAGAATGAGAAACAGTTCAAGTTTTACTATGTCTTTAATGTATAGATCACGCCTTTATTTATTAGGTTAGCGTCGTGTTTCTTCAATGCTGTTAATACCTGCCTGAAGTAAATTTTGTAGAACAAAGCTGTTTGTCGTTCTTTGGAAGTAAAGCTGCTTCGGCCTTAGGCTGAAAATTTTACCTTTTTGTTGAAAAGTTACTAAGCAAACCTTTCTTTGTAAGGGTGGTTAAAAAGTGGTTTAGGTGTTCTGCTCTGTATATAATAATTCTGTAAGGTCGTTGTCTTTGTGAAATATGTCATGAAGGATAACTTTTTCTTCCTCCCACAAGGACCAGACTGAACCATATAATTGTATTGCTTTCATGTTTGTGGAGAGGACTTGATTGAATAGAATTCCTTACTAGAATTGCTTTCCATTTCAGTTGTTTCCAGACAGCACTTATAGGTTTATGGATGATTTCCTGAGTATGCTGAATAGAAGTATTTTAAATGTTATTATTTAGGAACATTGTATGAAATGAAGTCTTAACCCATCCTGTACTTAGCTGTGAAATCCTTTGTTTGTAAATAACCTAGGGATATGAATCAGCTAGATACTTTCTTATGAAGGCTAGAAAGGTACTACATACTAAGTTGGAGGTTTTCAAAGAAAGCAGGTTCTCTCCTCCCATGCTGATTAGACATCTAACTCTCCTGTTGCCATCGCCTTGAAAATCCCAAACAAAATGAATTCTGCAAACCTAATGAATCAGTTTTTTTTTTACTTAGCTGTTCTTAAATTGTTGCTAAATAACATCAAATATTTATAAAATTATAAATTACAGTAAGTATTGATAAAAGTAACCTACATCTCTCTGTGTTGTTACCATGTATGTTTTTCATTCTTGTGTATGGGTTTGAGTGAAGAGGGTTGTCTTTGTTTTGATGTGTGACACGGGCTTCACTGGGATGAGCCCCATTATAAATTGCATCTGAATAATTCTCGATCTTATTTCTTAAGTTAAAGGTTAATGAAACAATACTTTTCTATCAGCCACAAGGCCGCAGGAAGGAAAGCATCTTAAAAAAACTAAACCAAAACAAAAAGCAGAGCATACTCCTGAATATTTCCATTATTGTACATCTGTTCATGAACAGGGAAATATAAACTCATAGTATACCTAAATTACATTCACTTCTCTAAATAAGTACATTTCTGTTAATAATACTCTGTATCTTGAATAATCATGTTGTCTTTCAGTATGTACTATCTGCATAATTTGTAACTGTATTCTCAGTATGGCTGAATGCCACAAATAAATATATGTAGTAAATACGTTTTGGTTTATTATTACTTAGTGCAGCGGTAATGATGCTACCCCATTTTACTGAGTTTATTTGTTTGTTGTGCATTGTTAATGAGCATTTCAGAAGTGGGGAGGTTCCTTCCCTGAGAAACGGCAACCACGCTGTTGGTGTAAATGGGGTTTTAGAGCACGGTTTCTTTAGATTTGCCTGTTTTAGTTTCTGTATTATTACTGAATCACAGCTCTTGTCTATCTCTCTGTCTCTCTCTCTTACCTAAGGTTTCAGGTATTGAACACGTGATCTAGAGGCCTCTCAAGATTTAAGATTACCTATGAGGTGGTACAAAATATAACCAAGAAAACCAAGCTTTGACCCTTAAGTAGCCTTGCTGTACTTTGCCTGTGCTCTATGCATAAGTAGTTTCAGAGCTGCACATTGAGAAGGTTTGAAAAATCGGGGTGTGGGTGGGTGTGTTCCAAATTAATGTATGTCACTTTTTAAACCCAGAGAAATCCAAAGCACTGTTTGAACCTCAGCAGTGGAATGACTACTACTCTTTGAAATAAGGATGTGATAAATGTCTGACTAAAAGAGGAGTTTGTTCAGTATGTACCTCTGTTACTGAAAAAGGACAGCTGTGCCTTTCAATATATCTATAAACGTTAATGACTTCCTTTTCAAAGGTTGATTCTAAAGAATGAATTTACCTCCGGTACGCTAGATTTCAAGGAACACTATCTGTCTTCCTTACAGGAACAGAAAGAGGACTTTAGCCTACTTCCTCTTGAAGCTGTTGTCATAGGGGGTTTCACTGTTTCAGCATAATGACATAGATCAGTTTAGATTGTCTGTAGGTCAATATGATTTCTTTTATTTATTATCACAGTGGTGTATAGATACCTTGATCCAGGGACTCCATTTTGCTAAGCGCTCTTCAAATCCAAGACAGATTGTTGTCTCATGCTGTTCTCAGACTAATGAGCTAAAATGGAATAAAGAACTGAGACAGAAAACAATCATGGAGGGATGAAGTGATTTTTTCTAGTGTCATAAAACAACTTGGGGGACAAGACAGTGCAAGGTAAACTGCAATATAAAATGGATGCACATAGGCTATTCTGCAGTGGGCTGTCCCTGTGCTAACATTTATTCCATGGCAAGATGACACCTATCTTACCTATCTTAGTAACTTGTTCAGGTACCAAAGCTTTCTATCTTGAAGGGCTTCTTCACTCATGTTGGTAGTTTGCTTTGTAGAAGAGAATGAATGATCTGTTGTGTGACTGTCATGGGTAGCTGTTGTTTCTGGTTGTCACAGTACAGCAGGTATTTCATTACTGGATGTGATCTGGCACTATGAGGTGTATCATGAAAATCCCCTATGAGAGAAGGAACATGGTTTCACTTTAAACTATTGAAACAGAAGATCTGGGCAGTTTCTGGGTCTGCAGCTGATCTGGAGTTTGATTTTAGCATGAATTAGCTAGTCTCTCTGGCTGTTTTTACTATCTTACTTACAAAGGAAGTAAAAGTAATCAACTTGCCAGTGTATTATAGATGGGCTAGTAGCTCTTTTTCTAATCAAAATATGTTTGGTCATAGTATGTTAGAGAAATGCAAATTAAGTAATTTATTCAGAAATTCAATGGCATCATTTTAAAGTAGTGGTAGAAGGTACATATTGCAAGTGAACACTCCTGCAAAGTCAAAAAAAAAAAAAGGGGTAATACTGTCTGTTGTCATATTCAGATTTTTCAAAAGTCTAGCGTATATTTAAACGTTATCTGAAGTTGACTTGTAACAAAACTGATTTCTTCCTCAGCTGGCACACAAGTTAACTTGTTTCTGAAGCCAGTTGTTTCTGAAGTTGTTCCTGTTTCTGAAGTCAGCTCTTTGTTAAATTCATATTTGAATTGGTGATTAAAATAAGTCTTAGATGGTGTGAGAATTAGGTCAGAATGCTTTTCCTTCACTCAGTTTCTTTTCTTACATTTCGAAATTAATCCTTGTAGATTGGTTGCTTGGGATACACTTTATAAAATTTCCTAAGTGATCCAAAATGTTACAGAAATTGTTGTTGCCATTTGTTACTACTCGTCCCTGGTGTTCGGGCTTTCTAGAAGAATTCAAACGTCATTGCAGTTTCACAACCTGCAGTTCCCTGTAAACTCTGTAAGTGCTGAAATACTGTTGTATCATGAATCTTGAATCTCTACTAATATTATTGAATTAATTTCTGGTGACAGTAGAGATAATTCTGTACCTGCACTTGCAGGGTAATACAATGCATCTGTTACCTTAAACATCTGAATTTTGTGTTGCTTGGCATCTTTTGTACTGCTCTTACAAATGCTTCAAAGGGAGAACACTTAAAATATACAGTATTAGGAAACAAATGCAACTAATTGGTAGTTCTTTGGTGTTTGTCACCGGGAAGCAAAGTGTTCCCAGGGTCATGCAGCCAGAGAAATCTGAGATGAAAACTAGAAGTCTCCGACCGACAGTGATCTGGTGGTGTAGTCTGTGCTCTTATGCAAAGCAGAACTAACGCTCAGATGTTTCAGCTGAAGCAGTCTGTGTGCAGAACCCTGAAAAATGTGTCTCTGCTGTAGGCATTTATAGTTTGTAAATCATTGTTGTAACTAAGCATTAAGCAACCAATATTTCCTAATGACTATGAGGAGACAAAACTATTGTTCTTCATTACTGCCAAGGGAATGGGAAATCTGCTGGAAATTGCGGTAACTAAAAAGCAACAAATCAGAATCTCTTCTGAAGTCAAAGTGTGAACAAGTCACAACCATGGCTTCAAGTGACACATTCTTTCCATTTGTGATTTTAAACTACCTTCTGGATAAGGAAAAATGAGGAGACATTTGGAACAGAATTTGTTGTGTGGTATGTATGGTTTGCAGAAAAATAGGAGGGAAACGAATGCAGTGAGCCAAGACAGCAGCAAGGGAGGCAGAGCAGTGTGATACCTTCATGAATCGCTGCTTTAAGGCCAATCTGAATGCTTTGTAAGAAGTGCAACGAGTGACCAGTAATAGCTTCCTAGCAGAAGGATTTCACTGGCTTGTGATTACACCATCTCACAGGAGTGGCTATGCAGCGCTGCAACCTGAGCTGGCCCTTCTTGACTTTCAACGTCTAGCGCGCTGCTATTTCAGACAACTGCATGCTTGAATGTGTGCCTACATTAACAGCTGCTCATGTGGAAGCTAAACTAGTTCCTCTTATACAAGAATCCTTCTGCACATAGGTTAGCAAAAGAAGTTTTACCAAATGTGAACAGAAGCTCTTTGTAAAACATTAAATATTTCTGGTGTATTAAATTATGTTTATCTAAATATCAGAAGGCAGGAATCCAGATGAAGGATCAAGTACATGCAGTAAGAGCTCATTTTCCTTTGCCAAAGAAAAAAAGAACAGATAACATTTTCTTAATGCAAAGCAAGAAGCAAATCATAGTATATTTGTTTTGAACTGTAGAATATGAATTCCTTATTGAGCCAAATTCCTTAGTATAAAGAATTTTTCAAATAACATAATCTCTGGCAGGTAAGTTTTCTAGTGGAAAGGCTGACATAGGCTTGCAGTGGTGTGAAGGTAGTAAAGTTTAAAGGTTGTGTTGGCTTAATGAAGTATGCACATTGATATAAACTAGTTAATAAAGATAGTGGATTTCTGCTAGGGTGTAAGAACTGAAATGCCATATGCTCATCCTAATGTCTCATTGCAGGCTCAGCATCTGGCTTGGTTTGTTTTGGTACAGATATTTTCAGACAAAAAATGAAGTATGTAGACATCCACAGGTTTAAGCTGGCAAGCACAGTTGCTGTAGTAGACATAAAGAATAATGGAGCACCCCACTGAAAGTCATGGCAGTTTGTATGTGGACTGCTCAATCCTGCCAGACGTGTTCCTTAACAGAACTGGTCGTTTTCCCATTTATGGTATTGGTTTGAATCCTTGTGTCAGTGGATGAACACCAGTGATTAACATGGGGCTTGAACTGAAGGCTGTTTTCAAAAATTGTAATGATAATAGAAGTCAAAGCTTTATTCTTTATTTCAAAGTCCAAGGAACTATTCTTTAATCTAATGTTTACTAGAACTTCAGCCTGCAGATGTGCAGATAATGAGCATGTGTGTGTCTTTACTCTGCGCACTCCTGTGCCAAAAGGAGGTTTAGGAATAGCAAGCAGAGCCTCTAGTGAGATCAGTTGGAAATAAGTCTGGTTTAGGGAATTCTGGTTTATGTCATTTGTCACCAGATTGGTATTTAATATACCACCAGCTCTGATTTTATTCAGTGCACTGACTTACTGACATATTTTCATGGTCTCAGTGATTCAGTTTGGGAAGTGTAGATCACATTACCTACCTCGCAAAGGTGTGCTTCACCCACCGAGCACCATTATTTCGATAGTAAGTGAATTCTTGAGTTTCAAAATGTTAGTCAATTCTCTTTGTTTTTTAGGGTTACACTGTATGCTTTGCAAAGTGAGCAACTCATTTGCTAGTGTGGTACGGTTTGTTTTGTCCATTTTTTATGTGAAATGCAACAACGGCTGGGGGAACTGTTGGCTTTGGCTTAACCTGGTCCTCCAGAAAGCCTCTGCAGATAGAGCAAACATTTTGAGGATTAAAATGTGGTCTGGCAATAAAGCTGGAGAAGTGTCTATTCCCTGCATTTTCAGGCTTTCCAGGATGCTGGGAGTTTCATATTGGGCATTTGGAGTCACTCTGCCAGAAGGACAATAGCTTTGTAGAAACTTTTGGCCTTTATGTATGTTCTGAAATTCCAAGGTGTAGAGTTTTGAAAGCTCTTGTCTTCCTCCAGGCAGAAAGCTATGCACCAGTAGAGCAATTAGGAATACTTCATACATATTTTTAAGCCAAGAAATCAATCTAACTGCAAGTCAGTTTTAAAATCTTAACTAACACAAAGGTACAAGCCAACAGACCTCACCTCCTGCTGGCACCCAGGAACCTGCTACTTTATTCCCAGTGTGCCTTCCTGCCCCAGCCCTGGCATTAGCGCTAGCACATGTCTGATCCTAAGGACCTGAATCGGGAAGCTGTTCCAGTTAGCCCTACCAGAAATTTAATCTCACTCCAACTGCGCTCTTCCTAACTCTGCCCCTCCCCGTTGTTTCATCTCCTGCCCTCCACTCCATGTCTCTATCATGTTTCACCTAGGCTTGAGATTTACCTCATTTCTTATGCACCAGAATTCTGTTTATAAAACTTATTTCTTCCCCGTAACTTCTTTCCATTTTGTCATCTTCATTGCTTACAGCACACTATCCCTCATCTTATTTGAATCATTGTTTTTTCCAGGTGTCTTTATTTGCCTAGCCTAGTCTATGCTGAAAGCTCTTTGTGAGACGGAAGATACCATATTTTGAAGAGATGATTATCAGTCGCCTCCAGCTCACCAGTTCACTGATATCACTAGCAGTCATCTTTTTAATTGACACTTTCCTGTAATAAAGATGCAAGAAGCTAACCGTATTGTATAAGACTTGTTTTCAGTTTTGCTTTCTTTCCCTAATACTGTAGTTGGTTCTTTTGGTACTTTCATTACCTTAAACTAAGTCATGTATTGATTGCTTCAGCTTTCAATAGAAAACGTCCAAAATCTGAGCTGATAAGCTGAGCTTAGTTTACATCAGTGGATGTGAGGAGTCTGTGCACCACTTGTGAGACTCTCTATATAGTGGGACTGGATGGAAACCAGTCAGTCTCTAGACCATGGAACAGGGTAGTGAGGCCTCTGGACTCTTGTAGTCTATAGCAGCAGCACAGCTCACAAGAACAGCATAGAAGGATGCCCCAAGTTTACCACCCTTCTTTTGGCTGTGGCTCTGTAATAGGCTTATGTTGGGCATATAGAAGATGCTGAAATAGCCTCTAGAGTGGACATACACCACTGCAGATACTCCCCTCCTGTTGCAAGACTTTTGACGTAGGACTGAGTGAGTCTGTTGAGGCCAAAACAGATGTTAAGAGATAAGACCACTGTGGTTACTAGTTCCTGCCAGGCATCGGTGAGCTGGTAGAACCAGCCATACATCTACCATGGTTAATGAATGTACCTTGGCTTTTTCAGCTGTGCCCTGTCACTTCACAGATGAGACAAGGATGCACACCTGGTGCAGCGGCAGGGAGGAGAGGAAGTGGAGTCAGTACTGTGTAGTCTTTTATCTCTGCATGGCCAGTTAGCAAGCAGTTTGGAGGCCACAAACCATATATGAGAGCTGCTGGTACAAAAGACAGAACATACTTTCTTCATTAAAAAATATTATATGTGAGTAACTTCCCTGGTTTGGGGAGGGGGAGCGGGTTGTAGGCAGGCATGCATTAGGATCTGAGGTTCAGTGTGACTTTTTGGCACGAGGGAAGAATGCTAAAAGTAATGGATCAAAAAGAGTAAGAAGAAAGATTCAGAGAGAGATTAGCAATTTCTTTAGAAACTGCAAATGTTTTGAGGAAAACTGGGCAGATGCAGACATGCTCCAGGCAAAAAGAACAGTTCTGTGAAAATCTTTTCATTTTCATTCTTCCAGTTACAGCTATCTAAGCATCACTTCACCAGAGCTCTCAAAATGAGCAAAACATTCCCAGTTTTGTAACAAGAAACATAAGTAGAACTGGAGCTTTTCTTCATGACTAAAACTGCTAAGATTTCTATTGTGAATTTTATTTGCAACATCATTTAAGACGTTTCTGTATACTGGGACTCAGAAGGCTGTGTTTCTGAAACCATAATGCGTAGCACGAGTAGTGTCTGGTTCTGACTTAACTACCGCAGAGTAAGTTTAGAATGTCAGGTTCTAAATTAAGTATCAGAATATGTGATTTCCCTGTCTATTTTTTACATGCGGGTATTGGATCAGCTGCTTGACTTTAATGAAAGCCAAGTTCAAATAGGGCTGTTCAGTTCTTTATTCTCTACTTTCTGGGTTTTTTTTTTTATTGATAGTTTCTTTGTCACTTGTGTCTCAGTCTCTACCCCTCTTTCAGTGCACAGAAAAGATTGTTGTGGGTACTTAAATTGGAATCTGCCAGCAATGGGTTGGGATTTATCCCATGACATAAGTTGCATAACCATAAATGAGATGCAGTGGGAAGAAGGTACATGGAGCAGGCAGTCTGCATCTTGAGCTGCTTTGTGCATTAAGGCCTTTACAAGTCCCGTCTGATTATTCAGGGAGCCATGTCAGGTTGGGCATCTCCCTTCTGTTTACCTATAAAAGGAAATTAACTTTTTATGGATGGAGACTCTTAATGGGATGGAAATGAATTCTTTATTGCCACTCCAGAGCCAGATTCCAGACGGTCTGGTTACAGTATTGTCACATAATTGGCACTTCCTTTCACACTTGTCTTGATTAATGTCTGACAAAAGGTCTTTGATATTGCAGGGTCAGTTCCATTTAATTTTCTTAGTTTTCCTAAAATATTTCATCTTTAGTAGGAGTAAATTAATATTTAAATTCTTATTTTGCTTAAAACAAGTTTGGTTTTTTTCAAATGTTCCAGTACATACAGATAGGTCCAACACTGAGGAGCAGACTTATATAATATCGAGCAGTAGCACAGAAATAGTCTTCCAGAAGCTGGAATAACAGTATCACTGCTGGTTTCTTACAGTCTTGTGGATGCCAGGATCTGCATGGAAGGGAACAGTTCTGGCTTCTCTAAAGTTTAAAGCTACCTTGGGATAAATCTCCATAAACTTCATTTGAAATCTCAGACACGTATTAGATTTTCTTTGTACTGGAAATCCCATGACTGTCATTAGGCTGTTGTGTCTGACTTTCAGTTTTGTTAAAAACACTGTCAGAACAATCTCCCTCATGTTATTCTAGTGCCCCTGCTTCTGGCTAATGTGCTGGTGAGGTGTGACATCCTAAACCGAAGTTGACTCACATTTTTGAATGGCAGACAATATTTATTGTTTAGAATTAATGCTTACTTTATCTGTACCTTTTGTTCCTTTTGATTCCTCTTGTCCCTTAAGAGTTTGCTGGAAATACGCATTCCACAGTGAGTCAGCATGGCCTGCTGGACTGAGCAGAAGGCAGATTTGGGAGTTATAAATCCAAGCACTTACTTGCTGTGTGGCCTTAAAAAACTTACTTAACCTCTGCTTCCCCACCAGTAAGATAAGTATAACTTATCAATCTTAGAGCGACGTTGTCATTAATATGCATAAAAAGACTTTAAAAATAAATATAAGTACTGATAGCCTATAGGCTTTTTTACTTAAAGGAATTGTATTAATTTTACCCAATATATTCTAAGCATAATCTAATGCCAAAGCAATATATATTCCTCGATATGTCAATTATTAATCTTGTTGTTGTTTCCTATTATTTCTTTAGCACTCTTAGGCATGCATGAATTGCAGATAGGAGCTCTGATATTACATCATCACTCTCCGGCTGAGACTCCTGCACCAGTGTGTGAAGTACCATTGATTTCAGTGGCTGTGGGCAAAAGCAGTTGGTGTCCAGAGATGATTTAGGTCCAGAATCATGGCCAAGTATGGAAGACCTGCCTGTTTTCAGCTAGGCATAATGGAAATGGGGGAAGACTAAAATACAGAAGCCGAGCAGGTGTCTGCTGTTCCCTAAAGTTTTCAAGAAACCCATTCCCAGGGTCAGTGCCTCTGGCTGAGGTTCAGTGTAGACAGAGTAGGAAGGATTGTGACTAAGGCACTTCCCTTTCTTTTCTGGTGGATGTAGGGGCTCTCACATTTCCCTGTTGAGCAGGGGATCAGTTTTCATTCTGGAAACAAGTTTGGCAGCAAGAGGATGTATGAGCTATGGAATCAGAGCTTTGGAAGGTCTTCAGTGACATTTCTCCATTCTTAGCACATCGTTTAATGACAGCACTTGATGGCCAGGTCCTAAATCCAGCACCCAGCCTCAGAAGTCAGGCCAGACATTGCAAGTTTGTGTGCAGGAAGCTAGGGGAGTGCTCTCCAACCGTGTCTTGGACTAGCTGTGGAGCTACTTTGCTCAGACTTCCCCAATCCCACAGTTAGGAATCTAACTTTCATAGGACGAATATAAGTTTTTAAAAATGGGCTTCTTTCTTTCCCATAGCATTTCCAAGTCTTACCCATTCTACTCCCTGGGTTGCCAATCCAGGCACTCACCCAGGATCATATCTTAAAGGTCTTATTCAGCTCTCATATGGCCCTTGCCAGCACTTGGTCCTGCGCAGTAGAGGTTAGCATCAAAACCCCTCACAGCCATGGAGGAGGCAAGTAGTTTGTTCTCAGAGCAGATGGGCTGGTGGCCCAACATGTCTCCTGGTATCCAGGAAGGAAGAAATTCAGGAAACTTCAAGGAGGGAAAAAGAAAAAAAAAGTAAAAGCAATCAAGAATCCACCAAGAGACAGGAGGGAGGAAGAGAAAAAGGAACTCAGGGTCCTGATGGCAGGTGGTACTTTGTAAGGCTTTATTTTGGCTGCAGAACTCATTGCTTTTACCACCACCACACACAGTGTTGGACTGTGGGAACAAAGTGACAATGTTTGGGCTGCTGCATTGCAAAAAGTTGCCTAGAAATGTCTCCTTGATTTTGGTGGGGCTCTTAGTGCAACATAGCTAATATCAGAGACACCTATGTAGTATGGAAACAGCCAGACTAAAGAGCATTCTTAGGGCTACAGGAGGTATAAGGTAGGCAGTCTTAGAGCTTTTGTGTAAGCTTCATTGTTTCTATTTTCTATTGTGTTGTGCTTTTTAAAATGCCCTTTACCACAGATTTTATTGCACTGGGCTGGGGCAAGATCAAACGTGAACCTCTCTTGTTGAGTGTTCATGTCTTAGCCTGCATTGTCCACATTGACCACTAAGACATCTGTCACTTACACTGATTGTTAAATTTAAATATAATAGTAATTCTGATTCTAGAAAAATCTTTCTCCCTCCGCAGTCAAAGGTCCATCTTCCTTCAGAGCAGTTGTATCCTTTGCATTCCCTTACTTGGCTGCTTGCTCATCTTTCATGAGGATAAACATAGAGTTTGAGGGAATTTCCCAGGTGGAAACTCCCTGTTCTTTATGAGAGCACTGTGTGCAGTGTTAACTGTGTGCAACAGCCACTTCTCTTTACTTTCAGTCCAGTATCATTTTTATTAGCTTCATTGTCTTTCTTGGGGGGAAAAAAGGTAGAAAAGGATTTACTGACCCCTTATTAGTTGTCCAGATTCAAGTCTCACTTTCCCTACTGTAAATCCAGAGTAACTTCACTGAAGCAATTCTATTACTCCAACTTTTGACACTGGAGTTGCCCATCTTCATTGTCTGGACACTCACAGTACATAGAGATAGCCGTTAGAGATTGACAAAGCTATCTAATAAACAAAACTGTCCCTTTCCAACTGCGTGAATTGCAGACAACTGTCCAACCATTCACAGTCCAGAAAAGTATTTTTGGATATGGGGAGCTCATCAGTTCATCAGAGTTATGCCTTAGTAGGGCAGCTAACTTAGGGAAGTAACTTATCCAGTAGATTTTGTCTTAGCAGTTCTGTGAATGTAAATATCTGGTTATAATTTATGATAGAAACACAAAAGGATGGGAATACTGATTAATAGTCTGGGAATGGGGGAAGAGACGAGTAAGCTGAGTTACACTGCTTAAATGCTGTCACTGGCAGACTATAAGCGCCTTTAAAACCCTGTGAAAAGTGTAGATAGCTCTTACAGAGACAAGACTGACTGTTTTCTATTGCTAAATAGTCTTCAAGGAGTTGTTCCAATTTGTAAACAAACAAATTTATTTGCCATTACAAATCACCCGTTCAGGCAGATTTTAGTCAGTGTGTCCCCTCATCACCCTGCTGCACTGTCCATGTTGAAGACACACCCCTTTTATTCTGCCAAAGCTGGGTGGTTGCTTTGTTAGGGTTTTTTTAATGAACCAGCTCTAAGATGAGATTCTTGCCTGCTTTTGCGAGTCTAGATGATAGAGTTGATCCTTTGCTTGAACCATACTGACAAGCAGGCTGAGACTTTCTGAAAGCTCTTTCAGTTTAGGTCCATTCAGCTCTGCATGACTGTGGGGTCTCGACCCTGGGACAGAACTAATGTCAGGGGTCTGCTGAAGAGGGGAACACCACGATGAGGCTGAGGTGAGGGGTGGAACTAGGTGAAGACTTGGTGGTCACCCCTTGCTTAGCCCCCAGCCCCAACTGTGCAGACTCTGGTAATGTGCCTCTGCCTCTCCCTACACTGCTTATCAGCTGCCAGAAAATTACGCCTAAACTTATGTCAAGAGCCTGGGCAGTTTCTAACAGAACACCCTGGGGGAGGTATTTACACCGAATCAAGAAGCTGTCACCCACTCGCAGCTAAACACTAATCACAAGCACAGTTCGTGGTTGAGGGTTTAGTTGTGTGGCTCCTTTAAATTATAGAAGTGCAAACATTTTTGTTGAACCATGAGGCCTTCCTCCCTCCTCACCCCTCATTTATCTACCCAAACAGCCCCTGTTCAGCCCCAAGAGTCATAGCAGGGTGTGCTGCAGCGATTAAGACTCTGGGCACAAAGATATGTGGGGACTAGGGGCTTCACACCAGCTATAAAATCAGAGCACGAGAGTAACTTGGTGGAGCTGCCTCTCAGCTGGTTTGAGACCCCCACCACCTTTGACCTTGCCATGGACTACTGGAACACTGAACAGGTCATATACCCCTTCCCCAATTTCATGAGCCTTGCTTTACCAATTTCTGTCTTATTATGTATTGGGCTTACTATATAGGTTAAAATAACTTGCTTAAGGACAGTGGAAAATGCAACAAAATTGTGATGTATGTTAACCACCTGGCGTCTCATCAGTGAAGCACGTTAACAGACAGAATCTGTCTCGCTGCAGATAACAATCCCGGAACAGTGCATGACAGTGACACCGAAATAAGCTTACGTTTTGGAGGAGATGGTTTTACAGCCAAATTATCTTAATCCTTTTGTTAGCAATTTTAAGAAAAAAGGCTACAATAAGTGCAAAGTGCGAGCCTCTAGCCTGTTCTCTCAGTCCTTGCAGATTCAGGTACTAGTGTGCTGGAATTCAGCAATAGTGCTTGTATTGGTAAGAACTGCCTGTAAAACTAAGAGGTGCAAGATAATTCTTAATGCATGGAACTTGGCTACCCAGTGTAAAGTGAATCTAGCTAAGTTAAATATTGATTAAAATGCTTAGGCTCTGCTTGCAATATATTTAGCTTTAAACTCTGAAAGAATTTTCTTTGTGTTGGGAAAAATTAAAAAAAATGGTAACTTGGAGTTTTAATAATGAGGTGGATTGAAGACCAAGTCCTGAAACTAGTCCTGAAAGCAGGAAAATTATTCTGAATAGCGTGTTGGAAAGCAAAGGAATGTAAAGCGAGCTGTCTGTACTTCATGGATATTAAAAAGGGAAATAATAAATTCTATGCTATTTTCTTAATTTACATACCAGGTATCTTTTTCCCCTATGCTAACAATGAAGCATGGAGTCCAGCACAGACTTTGTAAGTCACAGGCAGTGTAGTTCCGAGAAGGCTGACATGCATGAGATTATCATTGCAAAAGATTTCCAGAGACCTTACAGGTACTGGATTCTTGAGATGAACTGGCTCCTGTTCCAGCTAATGGCAATGCAGTCTTATGGACCCCAAATTCCTCTGTCAGTGGATGCATGCAATGTGCTTCTACAGCTGTGCAGCATAAATGTTATGGGTCAAAGCCATTCTCTTTGAGCTTTCAATTGTAAAATAAAGAATAGTAAAAATTCCTGTAGCCCCATTGAAATCCACCTCCCGAACTTCTGAACAGCAGAACTGGGTTCTGCTGGTGGCAGGTAGCGCACTGTCAGCCCCAGCAGCAAGATCTGCCACTGGGTTCTTAAGCATCTCCGATAGCTGGACTCACCTGAAAACTTTTGGTTGTTCTGAGGTCTGAGTGCAAGGATGCCAGTCGGTGAGTGTCACCATATAATTGACCTGATATTGTTCAGTTATTTCTGCCATTTGTTTGAAGTGGACCCCCTTTTTTTTTGGAACATTATTGTTACTTTGGGAACAAAGATGTAACAGGTATGAATGGAGCTTTATAACACTGTGATACAGACTGGGATGTGCAAAAATTACACACTTTTCTGTAGTCACTATTTATGCACATAACTGTATTATGTTTGAGAAGAATACAGGGCAAGTACAGAAAGAATGTAAACAAGGATGTGAACAGAATGGACTAAACCAGTGCAAGCCTGGCTGGTGGGTGCTGAGAAAGGATAAAAAAAAAAAGCAAAGGCAAAATAAAGCACGGAAAATCAGGGGCCAATCCTATCAAACTAAAATTAGGCAAATATGAAGTAAATAAATTCAATGTTGATGGAGTTCCTCTGGATTTAAATAAATAGAATATTTAAATAATAGAATAGAAGACTATTTCAGTTGGAAGTGACCTACAATGATCATCCAGTCCAACTGCCTGACCATTTCAGAGCTCACCAAGAGTTAAAGCATGTTATTAAGGACATTGTCCAAATGCCTATTAAACACTGACAGGCTTGGGGCACCAACCACCTCTCTTGGAAGCCCATTCCAGTGTGTGACCACCCTCTCAGTAAAGAAATGCTTCCTCATGTCCAATCTAAACTTCCCCTGGTGCAGCTTTGAACCATTCCCATGTGTCCCGTCACTGGATCCCAGGGAGAAGAGATCAGCACCTCCCTCTCCACTTCCCCTCCTCAAGAAACTGTAGAGAGCACTGAGGTTGTCTCTCAGCCTCCTTTTCTCCAAACTAGACACGCCCAAAGTCCTCAGCCGCTCCTCACAGGACATTCCTTCCAGCCCTTTCACCAGCTTTGTTGCCCTCCTCTGGGCACATTCAAGGATAAAGGTTCCTTAGCTGTCTCCCAAGAGATGAAACAGAAGAGTAATCACCTCAAGTGTATGCATACAAATGCACACAGTCTAGGTAACAAACAAGAGGAACTGGAGCTCCGTGCCCACTCAGAAGGGTATGACATCATAGGAGTAGCTGAAACATGGTGGGACAACTCAAATGACTAGGGGATCGCAATGGACCATTACAGGCTCTTTCGTAAGGACAGGCAGGGTAGAAGAGGTGGAGGAGTTGCACTCTACATTAAGGAAGACCTTGAATGTATCAAAGTCAACTATGATGATTGCGACTGCTCTATCGAATGTCTCTGGGTTAAAGTCAAAGGGGTCATCTCCAAGCAGGACCTCACAGTGGGCATCTGCTCTCAACCTTCTAACCGTGATGATGAAGCCAACGAAGCAATATTTGGGGCACTAAAGCGAGCTTCTGGCCAACAGAACCTGGTTCTGATAGATGACTTCAACTACCCAGCCATCTGCTGGAAGAACAATACGGCAGCTCGTATGTCATCCACCAAGTTCCTGGAATGTATAGAAGACTCTTTCCTGATACAGATGTTAGATGTGCCAACCAGGAAGGAGGCACTGCTGGACTTGCTATTCACAAACCAAGAAAGCCTGCTTTGTAATATCTTGGTTAGTGATAGCCTTGGCTGCAGTGACCAAAATATTGTGGAGTCCAGGATCTTGCTGAGTGTGCTGAAGGTCAGCTCTAAGACAAGGGTTCTGGATTTCAGAAGAGCAAACTTCACTCAGGGCTCAGTTGGGAGGGATTCGATGGGAAGCTTCCATGGAAGACAAAGGAGCTAGTGTGTGCTGTGAATTCTTCAACAACTCTCTATTGAAAGCACAAAAGCAATTTATCCCATACAAAGGAAAAGGAAGTAAGCGGAGCAAGAGGCCCCCCTGGCTCAACCATGGCCTCCTGGGTCTACTCAAATCCAGAAGGAAAGCATACCAGAGATGGAGAAGTGGAGGATTATCCGTTGAGAGCTACAAGGGCATTGCCAGAGTGTGCAGAGATGCAGTTAGAGAAGCAAAAGCCCAACTCGAATTGAAACTGGCTGTAGAAGTGAAAAGTAACAAGAAAGGTTTCTTCAGGTATGTCAACCATAAGCAGAAAAAGAAGGAAAACATAGGCCCACTGTTAAACAGAAAAGGAGAGTCAATCACCAATGATGCTGGAGAGGCAGAGGTCCTCAACACCTTCTTCACCTCTGTCTTTACCAATACTGTTGGGTCCCAGGCTTTGGGAACGAAATTGCTGGTTGATCCTAACACCGACCCACTATCAGTGAAGGAAGAGTTAGTACATGAATTACTGCAGGAGCTTGACCCCTACAAATCAATGGGCCCTGACAACATCCACCCGAGGGTGTGGAGAGAGCTGGCTGACATCATTGCAAGGCCACTCTCCATAATCTTTGAGAAGTCATGGAGAATGGGGGATGTCCCAGAGGACTGGAGGAAGGCAAATGTATCCCCAATCTACAAGAAAGGCTCGAGGGAGAATCCAGGTAACTATAGGCCCATCAGCCTTACTTCAATCCCTGGGAAAGTTATGGAACAAATCCTCCTGAGGGCCATCACTAGTCAAATGATGCACTTGATTGGGAAAAGCCAACATGGCTTCACTAAAGGAAGATCGTGCTTGACAAACCTGGTGGCCTTCTATGACAAAGTGACTTGCATGGCTGCCATGGGGTGGGCAGTGGACATTGTATACCTGGACTTCTCCAAAGCCTTTGATACGGTCCCCCACAGTCTCCTCATGGAGAAATTAATGCATTATGGCCTAGACAAGTGGTCTGTGCAGTGGGTGGGGAATTGGCTGACAGGCAGCACCCAAAGGGTGGTGGTAAATAGCTCCTTTTCCAAGTGTCACAAGTCACAACCCGTCACAAGTGGAGTCCCCCAGGGATCAATATTGGGCCCAATGTTATTCAATATCTTTATAAGTGATCTGGATAACGGCATCAAGTGTAGCCTGATGAAGTTTGCAGATGACACCAAGTTGAATGGGGAAGTAGACACTCCAGAAGGGAGAGCTGCTCTGCAGGAAGATCTGGATAGGCTGGAGGAGTGGGCCAGCAAGAACCTTATGAAGTTCAACAAGGAGAAGTGTAAGGTCATGCACCTGGGAAAACATAATCTGGGAGTGCAGCACAGACTGGGATCCACCTGGCTGGAGAGCAGCTCTGTGGAAAGGGACCTGGTGGTTCTGGTGGACAGAAAGCTCAACATGAGCGAACAGTGTGCTGCTGCGGCCAAGAAGGCCAACCGGATGCTGGGTTGCATCAAAAAGGGCATCTCCAGCAGAAATAAAGAAGTCATTATCCCACTCTACTCAGTGCTTGTCAGGCCACACCTGGAGTACTGTGTATAGTTCTGGTCCCCTCTATACAAGAAGGATGTGGACAGGCTGGAAGGGGTCCAGAGAAGGGCCACCAAGATGATCAAAGGACTGGGAAGCCTGCCATATGAGGATAGGCTGGGAGAACTGGGTTTGTTCAGCCTTGAGAAAAGGAGGCTTAGAGGGGATCTCATTACCATGTACCAGTACTTAAGGGGTAGTTACAAAGAAGATGGAGACTCCCTTTTTACATGGAGTCACATGGAGAGGAGAAGGGAGAATGGACACAAGTTGCTCTTGGGGAGATTCTGATTGGACACAAGAGGAAAATTTTTCACAGTGAGAACAGTCAACCATTGGAATAATCTTCCCAGGGAAGTGGTTGACTCAGCCACGTTGGACACCTTTAAGAGTCATCTGGACAGGGTGCTGGGCCATCTTGTCTAGACTGCGCTCTTCCTAGAAAGGTTGGACTAGATGATCCCTGAGGTCCCTTCCAACCTGTGATTCCGTGATTCTGTGTCCTTAACTGTCTTCGCTCTTCTCCACAGTCTTCTAGTTCTTTCCCTGAAACAACATCTTTCTATCAGTATAATGCAATTCACGATTTTATAAACACTATCCATGTTCTATATCACGTGTACCCTAGTGTTCCCCAACTGAGAGCAGGGCCAGTTTGTGTTAGGCATGGCACAAGCACCCTGTTCCTCCACAGCGTGCAAACTGTGTTCAGATATTACCCAATTATTAATCACCACAGTACCCTAGAGCTGAGATTGCTGATGGCAAGGCTTGGTAATAATAATGGGTGTTTCATATCTTCAAGAAGTGCATCAGGAAGTAAACTGTTTCTGGAGAGATACCAGCTGACATTACAGGCACCAGGCTGAGCCATAGTCTGCAGGAGTCAGCAAGACATTTTCTGTAGACAGCAGTGTTGTTAACAAGAGTTGTCACTTCCATGCTAAACAGAAAGAAAAACACAGATCACTTGAGCTGACCTTAATATTCCTCATTCTCTGACAAGCGTGTGCATACAGCATTATGCTGCATGGACAATTGTAATTTTCCACCCCAAAAGCTACTTCCATCTGTGGTATTAATTTGCAATCCACTTTGGGATTTCTTCTAAAGCATGCTATTAATTTTTAATTTTTATTTTTAAAATATCACAGAAATATTTGTATCAGCATTAAGTAATAACCATCACTCATACTGTCCATGAGGATGGTCCTCGCAGAGGAAAAAGGCAGCAAGCCATGGCTTTCTTTGGTCTCTCTATCATGATGTATGTTGTAAACTAAATGACAAAAGCAGGAAACTATTTTCCACCCTAAGATACACCCATTTGAACTTAGAGCAAATCCAAATTCTACAGAGTTTTCATTCTATATGGGTTTTTATGGCTAGTCACATCCCCATCATCTTTGAGTGCATTCCAGTAATGCTTTAAGCACTGTGCCCAACATCTGTCCAGTGGGGTTTGTTCTCTGACTGTTGCCATGTGTCCATGCTTTCCAACTGAGCTTTTCAACAAAAAAAGTGTCAGTCTCTCTATACTCTGCTTCCTGCTATTTTTTGTCAAACTTGCCTTCCTCAGATAACACCCATCTTCATCCAGTTATCCGAAGCAACTTAGCAGGCTACTGAGTAGCTTCAGCAGTTGCAGATGCTGTGTGGGAAGATACAGACTTTTTTTTTCTCAAAATAACTCTTCTGTGAACTTGTGTGCTATTTCCTTTTCCTGCCTTCTAAGACCTTGAATAGTTCCCTAATTTTGGATGTTGGAAAGCTGTCACTAAGCTCCTCTCATTGCCTAAGCAGAAACAAAACAGAAATTTCAGTATGCACGACCATCTCAAAACCAGTGCCTGCTATTAGCCTACAGTGCTGGGATAGCTATTCTGACAGTGAGACTCAATCCTGATGGGCACTGGTAGTGGTTGAGGTGCATTGACTCCACTGTATTTGACCCATTTGGCAAGTGAGCTTCTTTATGTGTGTCTGTTGTGACATGCAGGGCTTTCCACTATCCAAACCTGCCCCGAATGCCTACAGCTAGTCCTCTAGCACAAAAGCCTCTCCTTCAAAAGTGGATGTTTTATCCTTGGAAGACAACAACTACAGTGTCACCAGAAGCCCTGTCTGCCCTTTTGGCACAGTAAAGATCCCCTGAGCTTTCTCAGTAAATTTTCTTCAGTTTCTTTGCAAAAAGTCTTCGCTCTTCAAGTGCAATTTTTCCATCCCCCCTGCTGTCCCATTCAGTGTTAAGAATGAATCATGGTTGCGAAGTAAATTCATCATCTGTTCAAACTGAGTTCAAAGTTTCTCAGCACTGTAAATGAAACTAATTTTTGCTGTCTCAAGAATGGCCTCGCCTAATGTGAGGGAAAGAATAGAGGGAAAGGTTGGGGTGGTCCTAAAGTCAGCCTTGCTGTTTCTGTCATTGCCAGTGCCATGGCAAGAGGGGAGGGTAGTGCCTGCTGCAGCTGAGTGGGCTGTCTTCATGAACCACAGGTCGCACAGAGAGGAAAAACGGGCATGGAACTACACAGGCAGATGGAGAGAAACCTGAATAACCACATAAGCCACTACAGCAGGCAGGAGTCTTGTGGAAAATTAGTACATTAAGAGTATTGGTCACTATAGTTGCAGTTAGTGAGATTCATTAGGAACTCACAGTTATTCCTGCAGCATCTTTTAACTATGGGATTTGAAAGCATTTACCAGGAAAAAAACCCCAAACAACCACTAAACCCCCCCAATGTTTAAAAGGTTTTGAGCTCCGAACCAACACTTCCCACTTGGTATAAATAAAATTGTATAAAGAACAATTCAGTTAATTTGCAATGTCAAGCACTTGGAAAATGTTTTATATCTATATATACACACATACATATAAATATATTTCTGTCCAAATTTATTGTGTTGTTTTTTACACAGGGGCTGCAGCTCTTAAAACATCTTACAAACACCCAAAAACCTCTACTATGTCCCTGTAAGAAGGTGAGATATGGACTGGATAAGTGGTAATAAGGTAGATGAAACTTGGCTGGACTGCCTGGCTCAAAAGGTTGGGATCAGCAGTACAGAATCCATCTAGTGGTGCCCCTTTGGGACCAATACTGGGGCCAACACTGTTTAATGCGTTTATTAACAACTGGAACCTGTGGATGATACCAAACTGCAGGAATGTGGTTGATAAACTGGGGGGGAGGGCTGCTATTTAAAGGGACTGCATTTTAGTGGCAGGAATGGACTGGCGGGAGCCTCCTGACAATCAGTAAAGGCAAATGCGAAGTCCTTCATGTGGGATGAAATAACCTTGTGCAACAGTTCAGTATGGTCAACTGTCTAGAAAGCAGCTTTTCAGAAAGGGACCTGGGTGTCATGGTGGACCTCAAGCTGGCTGTGTGGAAGCAATATGCCGCTGTGGCAAAGACCAGCTGTGTGCTGGGCTGTATTAGCAAGGGTATAGCCAGCAGGTCAAGAGAGGTCATTCTTCTCTTTTATTCCACACTTGTGAAACCACAGCTGGAGTACTGTTTCCACTCTGGAGTTCCCCAGTTCAAGAAATTCATTGACAAACTGGAGCAAGACCAGCAGAGGGTCACCAAGATGGTTAGGGGACAGGATGTTTGAAGAGAGGCAGTCAAAGCGGGGTTTGTCCAGTCTCATGAAGAGAAGGCCAAGGGGAGATGTCTTTACTCTCCGCAACTCAGTAACAGGAGCCAGACTCTTCTGTGTGGTGCCTGCTGATAGGATGAAAGGCAATAGGCACAAACTGCAGCAAGAGAAGTTCATTCAGCTGTTAGGAAGATAATTTTCACCATAAGGGTAGTTCAGCACTAGAACAGGATGCCCAGAGAAGCTGTGTCATTTCCATCCCAGCAGACATTCAAAACTCAACTGGACAAGGCCCTGAGCCATCTGATTTTGGCTGGACTAACTTTGCATGGGAGGAGGGAGAGGATGACTTCCCAAGGTCTCTTCCAACCCAAATTACCCCAATTCTAAGGGGAAGGGCCACTGAGAGGAAGTTCAGCCCCACTAAAAGCTCTTGCTTCCAATACAAAACTTACTGGTTGAGGGGGATGTGAAATGCTTTTCATGCCATCCCACGAAAACAGCTGAGATTTTAGAATTTTCAAATTCTTTGAGTGGGTCAACACCAAGGCCTTTCTACGTCTTGTCTGGTTTGGTTTTTGTTTCTCTAAAAGGACATTTAAAAAGATTAGCTATTTGTCTGGTAATCAAATAGTAATTGAACATGAACCTGGAGCTCTTTCATTCAAGAAGAGTGCCCTGATCTTCAGGCCAGAAAGTGCTAGCGTCCCTCCACTCTCCCTGCCACAATATTTACTTTATCACGAAAAGTAGCTCCAAAAAGGGTAAGTGGGTCATTTTTGCAGGGAAAATGATTTAGTTAGAATTCTGACCAGGTCTATATGGCCTCTGCAGTGCAGGATCACACAGCAACTTTAGGACAAAAAGTAAAGAAAAAATTCACTCACTTTGCAACTGCTGCATTTCTGAAATAGAAGGAAATTGTGAGGACAAAGAACTTGGCCAGTATTTTGGGATTAACACCCCTGAAAGGTGAAATATGTCCCAGGACAGATTATAATTATAAATGATAGAGCTTTGCTTTTGTGTCTCACGCAGTGATGATGCATTTGATCTGAGCAGGGACTTCCCACAGATAAAAAGCAAGAGTGAGACTTCAGACATTCAGCTCATGTGGTCAGCAGGCATCTTGTGACTGGGATGCTTTCGTCTGTGGCAAGAGGGGTAGTAGTAACTACAGTTTTGGAGCAGACTTTTCCAGCAAGATTAAAATGCTTTCAGTTATAAGGACTGTGGTGTTATCTTCCTTGTGTCATTCAAACAGTGCAAAGAGACGTAAATCTGTCCTAAATATCACACCAAATCTTTGTTGGCTCCTTCTTCACCACCCTTTTTGCCAGAAGTGATTAGTGACAGCTGGAAAATGCTCTTATCTGCATGATAGTGTCCTGAACATCATCCTCTTGGCCAAGTCTGAAGAGGTGAACGTGGGGGAAAAACTGGCTCTTGTGAATCTTATTGCCTCTCCTTCAGTTGAATCCAGACTGCATTCAGCTGAAAATTTGATATTTTATCTTTCCATTTTAATCTTCCATTGCAGTCGTGAGCTCTTCAGAGCAGGCATTGCAATAGTAATACTTATCCCCAACCATCCAGATGTGGACACTGTCGTACTGTGGATAATGGTAGCAAAATGAGAACCGGGGAAGTTATTTTTATGCTTCTTGTAATTACAGGGCATTTGGGGAAAGCATATGGAACAGCAAAAGCCATGCTGCCATGCTGTGTTATACTATGTTGTCTTGAATGTTACGAAGACTTTTTATCCAGTTCCCACATTGCTTAGTGAATACAGGGAAGGTTATGCTGAATGGATTTCATGGTCAAAAATTGACCATCCTGACCTGTAGCTGGCTGGCACTTGGGTGAGGCCCAAGGGGGCTTAAAGCTGCCCTTTGCCACCACAGGCACATTTGGGAGTCCCGAGGAACCTCAGAGCACTTGGCTTCCTACAGCTGCCCTGGGAATCCCAGGAAATCTTTTGTTACAACATATTTGCAGTCTTGATTCTGGTTCTGCTCAAACACAGACCCCAGATGCTTGCTTTGACCCCTGAATCCCACTCCCCTCCCTGGCTCTTTGTTTCCTGCCCCAGCCGTTTGCACTGGCCCTGCACCCCACCCCTCACCCTCTTTTGGTGTGGAGGGGGATGACATCCCTGCTACACTGCTAACAAAGTTTTTCTCAGAAAAACCTTCCCTACATCCAAAGCCAGGATGTAACTCCAGAGAAAAACATCGCTTTCCTGAACGGGGCCACTGTGTTCAAATTAGGCAAGGAAAGTTTTTAAATAGCTTTAGCAAAGCCTGCTTACCAAGCCTGTGAACTCTTGGGCCATGAGAGGGAGCTTTTAAAATGCTCTTCATGCACAGGAAAGCCTTTTGTCTTCACAAGTTCAACATGGCCCCATCCTGGCCTCACTGCCCTGCTCACCACTGGGCTCCCATCCTTTGCCCCTCTGTTGTTCACTGCTTGCTGAAAGCGAAAGATGCCGGCAGCACATGGTGATGCAGCTGTCCAGTTTTGGAGCAGTTCTTCTCTCATGTTTCTACTCTTGGTGTATGGCGCACAGTCGCAAAAGAAGCCTGCTCCAGATCTGCCTGCCTTGGCTGGCAACAGAAAATGTACTGCCTGACGCATTCAGAGGGGTGACTAAATCAAAGGGATTTCATTTGCTTTCCATCACTCCAATGTTTTCAATTCTTCTTTCACTTTTAATAAATCCTTAGGTTTAGAAAGACATTGTGTGTGGACATTGTGCACAATTTTGTGGGGGGGTGTTAGCTGTTAAACTATTACCCTTAATAAATCATTTTATCTCACAGTGATAAGACCAGTATTTCTGATAAGCCTGTGGCAACAGATGTAAAAATTCCCATAACCACAGTTAAATAACAAGAGTTTCTTACAACTCAGAGCAAGGGGACAGGGTCAGACACCCAGCTGCCACTGTACCTTACATTTATACAGTCAGCTATACCACTGCCATAGTTGTCATTGGAGGCTCATGTTATACACGGTTATTCTTTCCTGTGGCCTCGTTTCACGTCTCTGTAACCCCAGGGTCTTCACCACACTAAAAATCAATGTGATACAGTGAGGAGCAAGGCAGAGTTAGGTAAGATATTTGAATTTCTTAATTGTAGTTCTCAATTATCCAGTGTTCAGCGTTGGAGGAGATGGTCTTACTAAAGGCATTTAACTTTTGAAGGTTCAGGATTTCTCATTTGCAAAACAACCCTATCATGTTCTGTTTACATTTTGTACCTGTAAGTAGATATACCTATACAGCAATTTGAGGCCCACCTGGATGGAAATCTTCCTGAGCTTTTTAAAGTATTCATGACTGGATTATAACATTTTGATAGGTGGTCTTGTTTTTGGAAGATGGGTTGGAATGTTTTTATCTTTAAGTTTGTAATTTTTCTTGCTGTGGAGATCTCCCTAGAGAAGGAGGCAAATTTAATCTTTTTAAGAGCCCACCACAGGCTTATAACCACCACGGGCTGTATCCTATATGGGGTCCCTTTGACAGTGTCTTGGAGCATTTATCTGCAAACGTATCAAAGCTCAAATATCTGATCAGTTCCAATATAGACAGCCTCTGCTCAAATGCCCCAGCATCCATCTGGAACAACCTGCTGCTTCTTCGTTTGGATCAATAGTGGCTAATAAGGATGAAGGTAACGTATCAGACTCCTTCAGCCTACTGTTGTTGCTTTCTGACAAGCTGTTGGCTGAAAGGAGGGACTCTGCAGGCAGTTTTTGTTAAGAAGAAAAAAAAAAAAAAACAGCTTTATTAATGCAATCCCTTTCACTTACAAAGCATGTGCAAAAGTCTGTTTCTTTTAGAGCAGAAGAAATCAAATAGGAGTGACGGCATCTTGGGGCTGGGAACAAAGACATTATCTTTCAGCCAAAAGTCTGTGCAAGGGTGGGGGGATTTTTCCTGCTATGAGATTTCTGTTTGTCCGCACTTAGTTGCTATCTTTTTTTCTCTGTGTCTGCATGTCTTTTACATTCACACAAACCACCAGAGATAGCAACGGAGCCACTCAGCCTATGTTATGAGGCGAAATCTTTGTTGTCTGAGTGATTTGGTTCCAGAAGGGAGCCTAAGCCTTTCTGTAGCGATGGGAAGTGGCTATAAGCCCCTGATGTTACTTATTGTTGTAATAGCTCTGACGGTCTAAGGACACAGACAAGGAAAGGATTGTAGGTATAATTTTTCATGAGACCAAACTATGCGTTCAAAAAGTATGCATCTTTTTTTTATAGGTCTGAGACAGAAGCTGCAATTTTCATGGTACTGTTTGGGAACAATGGCTTTGAGATCAGTTTACTTTTAATAAAACGATTTTAATAGACTAAAGTAAAGACAACCATGGACCACAGAGGGTGTTGACAAGGGGAGAGGTGATATGCTTGGGTACAGCGACAGGTAGGGAGCACCTGACGACTGAGAAGAATTAGCAGGTGAAAGATGTGTGAAACATTGCAGGATGATGTGAAGCAAACATCTCTGCTGATCTGCTGAATTTTAGTAGCTAGTAGAGGTAAATATTATTTCCCGGGCTTATTTTTGGTAGGTCTTTCTCGAGAACTGGCAAATAGAGATGGGGTAGTTTTGTGAAAAATGTTCTCTCATGGGAAGCTGGCTTACAGGTTTTCTTGGAGAGGTCATCCTGCTGGGCAGTGGTCCTGGGCTCGCTTCCTCAGAGACCGCAGCACATTACAGCTAGAGTCTTCCCCCATCAAATACTGCACTGGGGGAAGTAGTAATAACAAATCCAAAATACAGTCATGTGAATCGTCTTGTGATTTTAATAGTTTTTCTTGTCTTGTCCTGTCTTGTCTGATAAACTTGTCCAGCCATCCCCAAGTCATTTTGAGTATCTTTTCTGACACATGAAAAAGCACACTACTGATTCCCTTCAGGTTAGTTTAGCTATGAGAGGGCGAGTGTGGTTATGTGTGGGTGCGGTGCATGTGTATGCTTATCAAAATCAGATAACACTAGAAAACTAATTACAACTTAACTGTCGTTGCAATCTCTTCTGTGGAAGAGAAGTTTTCACATGAATATTTCTTGCATTAGAAGTGAAATCGGATCCCCGTCCCGCACTTGCTGTGTTTGGAGCGTTGCCAAAAAAACTCTTTTAAAAAGGCATTCCTACTGGAATATGTCACAGACTATTCTCACTCCAAGTTCTGACGGGCTTCAGATGGGGAGCTGGAATGCAGACCTCCCAGTCACACACAGGAGTGGCAGCATTTGGGGGGTTCAGGTTGCAATCTAGAGAAAATAAGCACCAAGGCAGGGGCAATATCACATGAAAATGACAGGGAAAAATAAACAAATGCCATGTGCTATGTGTAGGGAGCTCAGCAAATCCACAGCTCTAGAAATCTGCGTTTAACACTAGCCAGGCTTAAGTCAGTGTAATGATTAGCTGGGATTTACACATACATCCTTCTACTAAAAATTTAATTTTATTGCTTTAAAAGGCAATATCCCCATGGTAGAATGGGCTATTAAAAAGCACAGTGAAAAGCAAAGAGAGAAGGAAGCATCTGAGCTGAGTGAGGTGAGAATTAGATCTTGGAAAACTCTTCAAGGCAGAGCATTAGATGCAGAGTCCTCTTCATCCATCTTCTGGTTAGCCCATCTCCCTTAGAAGGGACTACCCTGCTGTAAGGAGAAAGAAGTGTAAATATATATATTCTAAGCTAGGGATAATTTCATTTTAGGTTCTCTGTTTCCCGGTTTTGTTTTAAACAAGCAGACCCACTCCCTCCCAGTAAATATTTCCTACTTCCTTTGGTGTCATGTCAGATTAAACCTGGAATATCTTTTAGAGATCATGTGAAAATGGTTCTATTTTTGCCGGGTAACTGTGATGAATATCAACATACCAAGTAGAACAGACTGTGGTAATAAAAATGTTGATCTCTGTGGCTGCTGAAAGAGCAACATTCAGTGAATCTCGCTGATATTTAATTTGCAAACTGCATTGCACCTATTTAGGGAGGGGGAAAACCAGCAACGTTCATATTGATGAGAAATTCTGCATTTAAAAGCACGCCTTATTAATGATTCAAAACATACAGTTCCTAGGAGCTGTAAACAAGTTCATATTCTGTACCCTAATCCATAACCATTATCATATGTAGAGAACAAGAAGTTACTCACAAACAGATGTTCCCTCTGCCAAACCCATTCATTTAATGCACATTTTACTTTCCAAGTCCTAGTTAGCAACTTTCTGTGGTGGGTGGATTACATGAAAGGATGGAAAATCAGGGATTAGTTTGCCTGCAAAAGAGCAATGTCCTCATGTTTGTTCTGGAGTCTTTTCCATCTTGCCTTGCAGTGGAAGAGTTATTCATCTTGGACTTGCTCTCACTGCCCTGGAGGGCACTCAGCTTTATGTTTCCAGGCACTGTGAGGCACTATGAGATGCCAGACTTGTTCTATTACCAGAGAGCTGCATCATTAAATGCAGTCTCTGCACTGACCGGTAATGAAGCCTGGCATTCACAGATGCTTATGCCCAAGAAGGCAATTACCTTGCTAAGTTATTGGTGAGCAGCTTTCAGGGAATGCCAAAAGCTAAGGGTGGAGGAAGAATTATTGCTCTAATTTCAAAGTTACTTCATGTTTTCTCAGGGCCTAGTTCAGTCAGGTTTTGGGTATCTCAAAGTATGGAGTTCCCACCACCTTTCTGGGCAACCTGTTCCACTGTTTAAATACTCCACTGAAATTTTTTTCCATGTGTCCAGCTGGAATTTCTCTTGCAACTTGTAACCACATTTACTCTTCTTTTGCTATGCATGTCCAAGAAGCATGTAACCCAGTCTTTGCTTTAACTCCCTGTTAGGTAGATGTAGGCAGCAGTAAGACCATCCCTCAGCCTTCTCTTCTCCAGGGTTAAACAAATACAGTTTTCTCAGTCCCTCATCCTGCAGTGTGTGCTGCAGCATCATGACCATCTTGGTGACCCTCTACTGGACTCTCTCCAATTTTTCAGTGTCCTTCTTTTACTAGGAGCTCCAAACTGGACACAGTACTCCACATGCAGTCTTATGAGTACTAAACAGAGGGGATCCTTACATGGATCCTTACAAGGAAAAGTACTGTCACGAATTAAAAACCTGACCAGGCTGTGCTGTGCTGAGAACTCCATCACTGCAATTAGCATGTTGCTGTCTCTTACCTGAATGCTTTCTGAGCGAGCCAAGGAAAAAAAGACAGAGCCAGACTCTTCTCAGTGATGATATTTAGTGAAAGGACAAGAGACAATGGGCACAAACTGAAATAGAGGAAATTCCATTTAAATGTAAGAAAAAATTATCTTACTGTGCAGGTGGTCCAACACTGGAACGGTTTGCCAGAGAGGTTGTGAAGCCTCTATCCTTGGAGATACTCAAAACCCAAGTGAACGCAGCCCTGAACAACCTACTGTGGCTGACCCTCCTTTGAGCAGGGGTGGGTTGATCAGTGGGTCTCCAATGGGCCCTCCAACCTCAACTACTTGATTGTTCACATATGAAGCTGCAGAACTGCTGGCCATGGTGTATAAACTATCATTACAAATGGCCTCTGTGCTGGAGGAAGGCAGAGTTGCCAGTACAGCTCCCAGTTAGAGGTGTCTTGGGGAACAACAGACCAGTGAGTCTGACTTCCATCCCTCCTATGACAGCAGAGCCATAAGACCACTTTACACATGGGGAAACCTGAGATTGAAGGAAGCAGTCAACATGATTTCTGTAAGGGACAATCCTGCCTCACCAGTCTGGTGGAAGTCCATGGGGGTGGTAACAAGTACGTAGATAAATTGGACATAATATATTTGGATTTCAGAAAGCTTTAAACAGTTTCTCAATAAAGTTTATGAAGATACAAAGTTACCATGGACTGGAGAAAAGGTCCTTTTGTGATTTGAAAGTGGAAGGGAAAGGATAAGTCTCAACAGTGACTTTTCAGGATGGAGAAAAAGCAGAAACAGAGCCCCTAGGAACCACTTCTAGGACTGGTATTCAACATCTTTACCAGCAGTCTGGAGAATGGTGTGTGTCATGGGATGCCCAGGTTTGCAGTCAATAGCAAGCTCATTTGTCTGGTGAAATGCCGAGCTGTCAGTGAAGAACTCCAGGAGGACTTAACAAAACTAACAGAGTGGGCAGAAATGTGGCACATGAGCTTCAGCATACAGAAAGATAAGATGATATCTTGGGCAGAATAATCTAAACCATGTTTACATGATGCTGAACTCAAACTGGCAGCAACCACTCAAGGAAAAGCTCAAGAAAGTCACCATTGCCAGTTCCCTGAAAACCTTGGCTCAGTGTGCCGTGGCAGCCAGAAAGCCAGGAAGATGGTGACTGTCCTCAGGCAGGCTACTCAGAAGAAGACAGAGGGCATCGTTTTGCTGCTCCAGCTCAGTGCACCCACATCTGGAGTAGTGTGTGTGGTTCTGGTGTCCGCGTCTGAGGAAGGATGGAGTGGGTTAGAGAAGGGCAACCAAAAGGGCCAAGGGGATCAGCTCCTTAAGAGGAAAGATGGGAAAGCCAGGATTGCTCGTATTAGAGAGGAGATGGCTGGGGCGTGATCAAGACTTTTTTGTGAACTTATGTTTCAAAGAGTAGAGGTGGGTGTGAAATCTGGTCACCTGGCAGTGAGGGAGTAACTTGCTAAAAAGAAAAGCAATTGTTTCTAGGAAGCCAATGGCTTTGTTGACGGTGTAGGTAGTCAAGTTCCCACAGAGGAACTTGTTGTCACAGAGACCAGGATTGTTCCTGTGATCTCATCACACCCTGTGCCCAGGAGGCTCTGCAGATGGCTAAGCAACATCCTCTGTTCTGCAGGAAGTTAAGTTTTTGCTCTGTCACTCTTGAGCCAAGACCTGATCCAGTCCATGGGTTTGCAGTAGTGCTGGAACTTTTACTTGACTTCTCAAGGCAGAGGCACTGGGATCAGAAAAAGGGCTGAGGTATTTCCATCAGAGCCAGGCATTTGCTTGAGTCTTCTGACCAACTTGTTTTGAGTGTCTTTTGCCATTACTTGGTTTGCAGTTGTGTCCCGAAGGAAGAGAAATTATATGCATGCCCATTATGGTCTTTATAGTATTAAAAAAAAAAAAAAAAAGGTGGGGGAGAACCTTTTGTTTTGAGTTTCCTTCCAAACAGGATTTTTTTTTGCTATCTTTGGATTTTTTTGCCTTTTTTTGTTTTACTGGTTAATATCATCATTCATCTTCCCTGTTTTTGCTGTAGGACTTCTTAGATGGTTCACAGATGTGCACTGGAAATTCTCTCCCTGGAAATTAAAAGGTAGCATGTTGAATCTTGAACACAAATAATCTTCATTTGTAATTCAGTTGTTTTTGCTCAGAAAAGCAGACAGAAAAGAGATTTCACTAGATCTTGCTGCTTTGGTTTCCCTTTCCCCTGGAATTTTGAAAAACTGTCTCCCAATACTTGTGCAAGCCCCAAAATAGGGTTTTTACAATAATATCACAGCTCAGTTGGCAACCTGCCTCAAAACAAGTCTTTCCTTATCACATTCTTTCTTCAGCCCTTTGCTAAATGCAGTGGAACTTTCTAATCAACAAAACCTGTTTTTTTTTTCCCTTCACCTCTTCCCATTTAATACAGCTTGTTGCCCTGTTCATGTATCTATTTATGCTTTTTACTGCAAAAAGTGAGGCTGATGTGTTAGACAATTTCCCTGGTTCTCCCTGTCAGCTGTTCTTCTCAGGATCACCTTGATATCTATTTCTCCACTCAAGCTTGTACTTGAGCTCCTAGATGTGACCCTCTCCCAACTTCCCAGGTCTAAGCAGAGTGGTTTCTGCCACGTCTGTTCCACATGCTGAGCATATTTGGAGATGCTGAATCTTCTACCTTTCGTAATTTTGCATCTTCCTGTTTCAGACAGGACATCCTCTCTTTAGTGGAAAGCCATGACTCTTGGGGCCAAGAGTGACAAGCCCTATACCATCTGGCCCCGTCAAATAATATTCCCAACTATTTCTATGTGTTTGTAGCATGTCATATTTTCTTCATAACACATGGTAAAAACCACTTTGATGGAATGTGAACTCTTCACTGGAGATGGTGGCAAACATCCCTGTGCCTGCTGTCCCACTGAGTGTTAGAGTTAATTGTGTTCCTGCAGAGAAGCTGCATGATGATTCAGCAGAGAAAAGTGGCTGAGCATCAGGTGTATCAAGCATCTCTGGAAATCGTTATCATGTTATTTTCATTAGTTTCTGACCTTGGTAAGCTGGGATTGACTGAATGCTCTGAGGGAGTTCAAAATGAGAACAGCTGAATCACAGCAAACTCACCGGAGTGATCGAAGGCAACTGCAAGCAGAAATCTGCATGAATCATCCTAAAGAAAGAGGCCAGAGAAAAGGGTGGGTGTGCTTTGAACTAAAGTACATAGCTCTTCTGGGAATATGAACTTCTCAGGAGCTTCTGCTTTCCTCTAATGGTGTAAATCCAAAGGGAATCTATGATTTCTACAAATTGCTCTAGATACGGATGGGCTCTGCTGGGAACGTGAGGTGCACCCCAAACTCTTACACCTAGTCTGTCCTTAGACCTGCCTGTTTTTCACCTGCTGCAGATCCATATATGTGGGAAGGCATCACCCAGAACAAAGGCCCAGGGCTAAGCACAAATCTGTGCCCAGAGACATTATGGGACCGTGGCCTCAGCTTCTTCCACTGCAACAGCCCAAATGTGTGGAGAGAAGGAGCTGCTCTTCTTGGGCAGAGGCTGGAGCACAGTGCATCTGGCAGTAGGGCCATGCCTTGCCCTCATGTTGCTGCTTTGCACAGCCTTCCTTTCACACCCTGTCTGACCAGTCATGCCGTTCGTCTTTCCACACCTCGTATACTGGCCAGCGCAGGCAGGAAAGAGGACTATCAAGAGCTAGTTGGCTTGACAGGGGGATGCATGGATTTTTGGTATTTTTTGTGCACATAAAGGGACTGGCAATGCCACAAAGAGTGTTGGTCTGAATCCCACAGATCAGCAGTGTCCCAGCACCCTCACGCTTTGACAGTAGCAGTATGGTCTTTGTAAAACTGGTGTCATCTAGTCCATAGTGAACAGCTGCCTGGTAAATACAGCCACAGCCAAGCCTTTGCTTGAAATCCCAGAAGGGAACTAGCTGCCCAATGCCCTACATATCCCATGGTTGTTTCTAGAAAGGCATGTGGCACGCCTGGCATCCTCAAACAAATTAATAGTTCCTGCTGCTCATCTCTGGTGGAGAATGGTGTCCCTTCAACGTGCTGAGCTTCTGGTAAGACCACTCCCAAATATCCTTCTATTGTAATGAGCTGAGTGAGACCAGGAAGTTTAAATCATGTCAGCTTGATAATTTGGCTCGTTTCAGCTCCTTTTGATGCCAGAAGGTGAGGGACAACCCAAATGAATCCTTGCCCTAGCAGTCTGCCAGTGCATGGGGGCTGAGCAGCCATGTGCTCACTCACATGCTGCCTGCCACTGAGTGCTGGGCAGCAGGTTTGAGGGACCCCTTTCAGCGACCCTGAAAGCTTCCTCTTGCCAGGCTCCTGCTGAACTTTCCATTTAGGTCTCTCTCTTGTCTACAAGGTGTCGTGCTTCCACAGCATGGTCCAAGCAAAGATCTCAAAGCTCTTTATAGATGGAAATGAGCACAATCTCAGCAGTGACCTTCCAAACCAGGAAGCATCCAAAGCCTCAGCTTGGAGACATAGTAGGAGAGCTGTTTATCTTGGGGGGTCTAAGGATGCCCCACTGTACCTCCCGTAAATGACAGGACACCCCCAGCTACAGGCAGTTACAGAAAGAGCTGGGGACACTCAGCACACTAGCGAACGGGCTCCCAGCCTGGCAGGGGAAAAAAAAAAGGGCAAAAACCAGACAA
Organism: Phalacrocorax carbo; assembly: GCF_963921805.1. Taxonomy (NCBI): domain Eukaryota; kingdom Metazoa; phylum Chordata; class Aves; order Suliformes; family Phalacrocoracidae; genus Phalacrocorax; species Phalacrocorax carbo. Next base: position 23,899,162 of record NC_087514.1, read on the forward strand.
CATGTCAAAAGCATCCCACCAGTTACACGCCCACAAAGGTGTCCAAGAACAAACCTCAGTGCCTGCAGATACCTGTCCCTCCTCTGAAGATGCAGCTAGCAGGGGTGCAGGAGGACAGAAACAGTCTGTCCTCCATCCTACACCCCGGCTGCTCCCGTAGCTCACCTCCTCTCAGCCTGGCTTTATTTTCTCAAATTTGTTGTTTTTGCTGCCCTTTCTGTTTGTCACAGGAAGGGCGCCAGCGCAACCATAAACCCTGCATTCCCTGTGGCGAGGCTCCTCCATGTTCAAAGGAACAAAGTTAGTCTAATGTTTACAAGAAACATTCTAATTCCAGCGTGTGAAACCATCGTCTTGACAACTTCTTTCTGTGGCTGAGCATGAAAATGTTTTTTCAGATTAGACCAAGGTCTATTTCAAGTCAAAATCCCACAGTCAGACATTCCTTCATGCTACAACAGCATTCCCTCAAGCCGACTGTGACAGGCAAAGCTGGCTGTAGCTGTCCAGGGGACAGAAAGGTCCTCTCCTGCTCATGCATCTTCCCCTTGCTTCTGAGAGGTGATGCACAGTGACAGTCAGGGCTTTGGTGACTCAGTACGTAAGAAGCGTTGCTGCTCTGCATGTGAATTAGTACCCAGCACTTCCAGGAAACTAGGGAGATGGGCCATTGCCCTTTTTAACGTTCTCTGATGTCCAGTGAAAATATATATGGTAAAATATATGAACCAACTGCCTCCATCTAAGCATTGGATTTACCTGCGTGTTCCCACCAATCTTCACCAGCAGAAAAATATCTCCTGGAAGCTTTCTTAATATCTAGTTTCTCTGTATCTTGATGTGAAAATCTAGTGTCTAATGACATATGAGAACTGTTTTTTTCAGGTTCTTTTTGACCTTTTAACCACATTATTAGATGTCCCCAAGAAAGTTTCTCCTCATGATCTTATGGTATGAATACTCTTTGGGGTATTATGGCATGCATCTTCCCAAACTAGTCCAGGAAATGTAACCAGGTGAACAAACAGAAGTATAATTGCATATTCCAGCACCTTCTATAAATGTAAGGGTCCGATAGGTGTGTAAAAACACAAGGCTTGCATGTATAAATACGATAAATGCAAAACCAAAGGATATTCTCTGCAGAGAGACACTGCAGCGACAAATGAAGTGACATGTATGTATGTGTATGTGTATATATTGTGCCTTCCTGTTCTGGATTGCAGTATTACTAACTTGGAAAACTAAAAAATAACAAGAAATTATTACACTTCCTTAAAAATGATGGGATTTTTTAAAGTCACCATATAGTGAATTCTCTGTCTTCCACTTTCCAACCTTCAGGTTTTTGTCTGGGATATACTTTCAAGCTTAAAAAAAAACATTGTTGAGATTCCTATATAATCAAAACAGAACTTGAAAAGACACCATTTGTCATGAGCCACGCACTGAAGCTGTGAGAGCTGGCAGCAGTGACAGTATTACAATTAAGAATAACATTTTTTCCAGATAGGATAAACACCATTTGTCACTTCATGAGCTTTAGGATTTGAAAATGGAACTACAACTATTTCCTTTTGTCTTCCAGATGTAGATGATGTTGCTTCATCATCTGACATTGCAAGTATTAGCAGACATCATTAAATGAAACTAAAAGCCTCCTCTCTGCTCCCCTCCCTTATTCCCCAATTTTGACACTGTTTTCCTAAGCACTGATATAGAAGCCATCTAAGTGCTTTACTACTGATTGGCTGTATCGCTTTAGATTCAAAATGTGCTATAGTAGAAAAGATCCGAAAAGGATGACAGAGAAGCGTGTGGGAATACCCGAAGTTCTTAGTATCCATACTGGAAAAATCTGGTATTTATTATGGCAGTACATTTCATAATTGCAGGTCTAGGGTCTGTGAGACAGAGGTAAATTTGCAGCTAAATTGGATGGCTGGGTATCTTTTTGTTATGACAGTTGCACCCGGTATAGAAATGTCAATAAAGCTGTTAGCTATTCATTCCATATGTCAGCGAATGGGAGAGGGATGTGACTGCATCCACGGGTGTGGCTGGGAATGCTTACTGCAGCGCTGCAGAGCGGAGGAAACCTAGAAAGGATCCCCACCGGGATTTCCAAATATTCACAATGCAATCATCTGGTGCACATCACCCAGGAAAGCTGTGGGAGTGCTGGATGCTTAATGATTTTAAACACCTTTGACAGTCCATCGGCCAAAAGAAGTATGCCACTAAATCAAGAATAACTGCGGGGCACTGGATAAACCATCGTTTTTCTCAGCAAAGTTAAAAGGGGATTTTTAATGACCACAGATAAATAGGATCCAGGTAAAGCCTCCTGCTGCTGAGATGGCGTAACAGGGTGTCCCCTAAGGGACACAGAGAAAAGTCAGCCAAATGAACGGCCAGCAGCACTCCCTGTAGTTTATGTGTCTTTCTGAAATCTCTTTCCTGCTGTCGTGTGCCTGGTTCCAAGCCACAGGGGCTTTTCTATGTTCCCCAAGCTGCAGGGCTTCTAATTTTATCTCCCCGAATGACTGTCAGAGCCCTGCTTGCTGCCATGCTCTACCCCTGCCTGGGCTTTGGGCATGATAAGTCATCATCTTTCCAGCTGTTTTTCTTTTATCGGTCTTGATTTTGATTTTTTCCCCCAGGCAGTTCCCTCCAAAGTGGTGAGAAGCACCTGGATGTGCATGGCCAGGCCAGAAGCCCCTGCCCCTTGCAAAGCTAAAGAAAATGCACGTTCCTTTGCACAGTCATAACGAGAGACATGCAGGTCTCTTCTACCAACTGCTGCCCTCACACTGGCAAAAGGCAGTGTCTGTGTTTGGGGAGAAGCACTGCTGGACTGCTTCCCCTCTGTCTCCATTGCAGAGACTGTCCTTTCTTGGTACTGAGTTGGTGCCTGTGTCAGCCTGCACTCAATACTCCAGCAAAGAACAGCATAATGTGAGTACCAATGACTCAGTCCACCTAAAGGAAGGATAACCTAAAAGAAAATGCTGCATTTTGTTACAGCTCCTGAGAGAACACCATCCTAGAGCTACCATTGGGAACAAAGCAATGATTTAGTGGGGGACAGAAATCATAACCTATGTACAAGAAGATGAGATGAAAAATTGTGAAACTGCAAAGTGACATACCCCAAAAAGCTAAAGCCCCATGGTCCAAGGCCTGGTTTCCTGCCCCATGGGCAGCCCCAGCCTTGCCCTCTGCTCCCACCTGAGAAGCAGTGTCCTGAGGCAAGGACCCCTGCTTTGTGCCCCATACACCTTCCCAATTCTGGGGAGAACGGGAACCAGCCAGAAGGAGGACAGGCCTTTCTGCCTCCTCTGTTCCCAAAACACCTTATTTATAACCTTAAAACATTCTTTATAATCCCAAAACAGCCTGGGAACTTGGCATCTCCACTGTCTTTGATCGTCTGACATTCATACTGGCTGCCTGTAGTTTCCAACCTGGGAAGGATGGCAATTTCATGGTAATGCCCCTCCATTTCAGCACACACCTGACTTGGCATTGAGTCATCCTCAGTGAGAAGTTTTGCAGAGCAAAGCCTTCCTGACCTGAGCTCATTGTTTTTTGGCCATGCTGCCTTGCCACAGTGCCTGCCCCCCGGGCTGTGAAAAGAACACTCACATGCATAAGTTGGTTCATGATGCACAAGCTCAGCAGCAGCAGAAAAAGCATTTGACTTGCATGTGTCAAGTGTGCTAGAAACATATCAGCATGCGGTAGCAAGAGGCACAGGTGCCTTTTGCACAGGAGAAAAAAGGAGCATCACAAGCCTTTTGATGTGTCTCAGTGAGCAAGCAGCAACATCAACAAAGACAGGAAAAGATTTAGAAAAGCATACGTGTAATAGCTGAACACAAAAGTGTCCGCAAGTGACAATTTTGGTAGCTGCGGAGACGATTTGCTTTGTGTTTGCCCGTCATTTCACATAATATGACAACTTGAAAATAAGGCACAGTCAAAATGTTCTGGAGAGGTAAATGGCTGCTTCCTTTCCCCAGGGCTAACATCCTGCCTTGGGTGAACTTTCTCCATTCTGCAGTCAAAGGAGGGAGGTATCCCTAGGCCTTAAGATGGGGATGGTTTAGGCTGTATTATTCAGGGCACTTCTGAGTGAGAGGAGAGACAAAGAGATGGGAACAATCCTCCCCTTTTTCCTGAAAACTTTCTGCTTGCTCTCCTGCAAAGACAGATCTCCACTGCCATTATCACCCATCTCCCACTGGCTTTCCTATGACCCTAGCCCAGGGAGAACTCAGCTGTTTAACTAACAGTCAAGCAAAGCAAAACTGAAATGAAGGACTGTGACTAATTAAGATGGTATCTTGTGAGCATATTCAGATGAAAGTTCCTGGGAATAGAATACAAAAAATCCTAAGTAGCTGTAAAGTGGCTCTTTTCACCAACCTTAAAGCACAGTACCACATAATAACTCACAGCTGTGCATATTTGATCCTCATCTAGCATCAGCTCATGCATTATTTACATACTTATTACTGGCAATGGTGTTGGGCAGAAATGGCGGTAGTATCTGTTACACCTGATGGGAGACAAGCATTTTGCATAGCTCACACTTGTTGTTGAGCGTGGCCTGCAAAGACATGGGAAGGGGGAGGTGGGAATGCAACTGAGCCTGGAGAAACTGCAACCCCTTAGAAATCAGAGAAAAGGGAAGAGGAGGCATGTTTTGGAGTATGAGCAGGCACTCAATGGATGGAAGAAAGGAAGAAAACTTGCTCACTTTGCCTCTATGTGGTGCTGCCGCAAAGAGCAGGTTAAGAGTGGAGAGGCACAGATGGAAAGTCCTGCAGAATTAGCAATGCATGAAGCAACTGCATGCTCTCAGAGAGTGAGTTGAAGTCCTTGTTGGTAGTGTCCTTTGATTGACAATTGATGGCCTTTGATAAAGATAAGGGGTCAGGTAGGTTTCTTGGCCACCAGGCCAGGCAGGGAGCTGCTCCCTTACTCAGAGACCTCTAATAGGCACAGAGGGCCCTGGCGTGCCCCTAAAAAAGGCAGTGAGGTACACCACACCCTGTGGTGCTCAGCCTCCTGCCATCAGCAGTCCCAGGAGTGCTGTCACGTAGCCTGGTTGTAGAGGTGGCTGGTGGCGGCTTTTGCATGGATGACTGCTCATGGGGAAGCGGATGGACACCATCAATTAGACTCATGCAGAGCACTCAGCAGCTGGTGGCAGCTGAAAACTTTCCCCCCTTTCTGGTGAGGTCAAGAACAGCCATGAAAAGCTGTGTTTTCTGTGCCTGAAACCCCTTTTGGCTCCTGCAATGCTGTCCCACGGGCAGCCTGGAACAGATTGCTGTCTTCAAACAGCCGCTCCAAAGTCCTTGCTGGACAGCAGGGACAACCTTCCCAGACAGGCTGCCAGGCAGAATGGTTTGGCTCTGCTGGTGCCTCATGGTTATCACCAAAAGGCTTTTCCGGGACCACATCCAGCTGCAGGCAGAAGTAGGCAGGAAGCTAGCAAACAACCTCCCATACACTGTCTGCTCCAAAAACTGGAATCAAAACCCAAAGCAGCAGCCCTTCAGTCAGCGACATGACTAATCCCGGGTCAGCTGAATCCAAATTCTCCATTTAAATAAGCAGATCTCCAAGTATTACTTCTCTGACACATGTGATAGCACCATGCTGGATCATCATGCGCAAGATGAAACAAGCCTTTCTCCTGCCCTGAACCCTAAGTTAGAGGCAACTTTTCAATGAATCATGGATTGGTCTGTCCAATTGTGTCTGATCCATGTGGCTCATGAAACAGGAGCGCCACGTTGCAAAAGTTCTGTATGCTGGCCTGGCTGCAGAGGAGGAACGTGAGAAAGGAGTCAGCAGTGCAAGACTCACGTCAGGTCAAGTTCCTGTATACACGGAAGATTTACACTCAAGTATGCTACCAGCTGCAGCCGCCCAAGGCAGCCAAGACTCAAGGACAAGCAAAACCTCTGTGGATGAAGGTCACGGGAAGAAAAAAGATCCAGAGCTGTACGAAAACACCCGGCCAATTTGGAGGACCTCTGAGCAGTGGCCCCGAGGGGAGGCATAGCTGCCAGTGTGCATAATAGCCAAGAGTTTAAAGGGAAAAACCCACAGCACAGCATGACTCTTGATGTTGTCCAGATCAAAGCAGCTTTGTGGTTTAGAAAATGTGTCATCGGAGGGAAAAATATTAGTGGGAACCTCTTCCAGGACAGCCTAGCAGTAGGCGAGGGATAACCTACTTGGTACAGACACCCCGTGTGAGATTTGTATAACCCTTATTGATAGCCTGCCAAATTGCCAATGGGCATGAGAAAAGAGGGTACAGTGTGCCCCAGACCAAAAACAAGCTCATGTGCATGGACTAGGTTTGTAGGCTACACCATATTGCAGCTAGTTCAGCTGGCTTCCCCTTCCAGGGCACCTGGACAATTTTGCCTGGTCTTGCATCTTCTCTAGTGTCTTATGGTGATTTAGGAAAATATAAGGAGACATAGCCTCAGCTTTCCAGGAGCTTCCCTTCAAGGTAGCCTTGCACAGGACAGCTAGAGGAAAACTCCTTATATTCCAGCCCTCCCTCCCCAAGTTCTTCTGTGCAGGGGTGAGGTACAGATGCACCTCAGCTTTTGCTGCTTGGAGACAGTTCCACACTTGAGACCTTTATCTGGCTCACCTGATTTGCCCTGGCTCCAGCATGTGACTGATGTAAGTGGTAGAACAAGCCTGGTGTGGGGGAATATTGTCGTTAGCACATTCCATCCATCCAGTTGTCCACAGATGCTTCGCAAGACCCAGGAAGGCAGCCATAAGGCCAGGCAGCTCAGGCCTCATCTGTAATTGCTTCCTTTGCAGCAAGTTGCAATCATATGAGAGCTATAGACATTAAGGGTATTGCCCCACCAGGAACACAAGCAGGAGGAGAGACCTCCCTGACACAATTTCAGGTCAAAGCATCTCAGGATCCATGTGTGCTATGAGAATCACAATTCATGGGCTAAATTCTGAAGGCCTTGCTCAGTATTTTTTCTGGAATTGAAAAGCATCTGCGGAAGCTATGCAGAAGCCTTACTGGCTTTTAAGACCAGGTGTCCTGCTTTCCCTCAGAAGGTATCTAGCACCACAAAAGCCTGCCTTTCTTTACAAAGTGTGGAAGAGAGGGATTCTCTGCTCTGAGAAATTCACAGTCTAGGAGATGTCAACATGAGAATGAGCAGTCTCTTAGTCTTGTAGTGGATTAGTCTCCATTAATCTTTAGGTCTTTCAGATTTTGCCATTTTTTGAAACAAAATAAATTTCCAGTGTTGTTGAGAATCCCTTTAGAAACCTAAGGCAGCAGACTGCTCTTGCATGTTTGCTGGTGAGACTTGACAAGAGCAATGGCAGGGCAGCTTCAGAGGAGTTCGTGCTCTGGAGTTCAGGAAGTGACGGCAGGCGCTGACTGTGGGTACACTTCTCAACTTTACCAGCAGGACTGAGAGAGAGCTGGGAAAGAACAGGCATGTGATTCCTTGCAGACGACTAAGTACTATGTGGTGTAGCACTGTGTGTGTTCTGGCAGTGCCTGCTGAACCCAGTGAAGGCAAGGGGTCCTGGGGCATTCAGTGGAAGCACTCAGCCTAATAATAGGTTCCCCCATCATTTCTTACAGAGCATGGCAAGAGGTCACAAAGAAAGATGTCTCTTCCATATTTATCATTAGGGCTGAGGCTTGTTCAAGGATTCCCTGTCCTCCCATCCCCGACAGCCTGAGGTCAAATGAGAACACAAATCTCACTGATAAGATTGTCAAAACATGCCAATTGAATGTCAGATACGATTAATAATGAAGATAATAGTGATATGGTAGGTCATGGGGAGGAGACTGCTAAAGCAGTTGTAAAATGGAGAATATGTTAAAGGAGGCAGCAGAGCCAAGCCGGAGTGAAGAGGTTTACACTGCAGAGCAAGAGTCAAATCTGGGTGCTGGTGCAGGAAACTTTACTATGAGCACACCAGTCACTGCGGGAGGGTTTGGAACATCTGCAGGAAAGTCATCCTCTTACAACATCCAAATGGTTTCGGGAAAACTTCCAGAGACACCTGGGATAATGTGTTGTATTGCATTCCCTGGTATACTAATTTTCAGCCTGGACATCTATCTAGCTGAACTACCTCTGAGTGGTGGTAGGATGCATCCTGAAAGAGTTCAGTTCTTTAACACTGTGGTTGTGCAGCTGACCAGGGATGTAGCAGGGAGAGGAAATACACACACACCCCGTATGCAGGATTACAAGGACAACTACAAGGGCCACAGCTTCCCTGTCCCTTATTAGCATCAGCTGCTGCGGCATACATGCTCCAGGTCACCCAGGAATGGCCATACGGCTCCTGTCACTCAGATTACAGTTGGTTCCAATCCTATACGTTTGCACAAGAAAAGGCTGGAGGCTGAGGTGGAGGAGGAAGGAAAAGGCTGGGCACAGAGTATCAGCACTTTGATAGTGCACTGCTCTGTCAAAGAGAGTAGGTGAAGAGCAGGACAGGTTTTACAACGCCCTTTCAGTTGTCCCAAAGCACCTCTCAGCAGAACTGAGGGTGATGTAGTAGGGGTGAGGAGCACATTGCCTATACCGCAGAGGAAAGCAAGGCACAGGGAAAAGCTCTTGCTTTCCTGGGTCATGATTTCTTGCTTACGCTGCTTCTGAGACAGTGGCCCCAAATGACACTTCAGGCACAGAACAGGACACTTCCCCCCAGTCGTAGGCTCATTTATTGACTTGGGTTTCAGTTAGTTATTGTGAAAGAGTTGGAGAGGGCAGACCCTGGCAGCTCAGCCTGGCACACCCTTGGGCCCTTTGGGTACTTTGGCCTTCCACAGGTACAGCCGGCCCCAGGCACTTGCTTGGCATGCTCAAGCCTTCCCAGCCCTCCTCTTCCCCAGCACGCCTGTGTCCCAAGACCTGTGGGTCTCCACTGAACCAGTGCCACCACTTTGGCTGAGCTGAGGAATAAGCAGTGGAGAAAGCGTGTGTTTTGCACCCAGGAGAGGTTGTTTCTATGTTAACTGTCAGTATACCGAGTTGTACTGACACACAACCGCGGCACAAACACACGCAGCTGTAAGCTACACACAACATAACTTCAGACAAGCATAAGTTGATGGCGGGAACTGGAGTTATGGCAAGGGAGGAGGTTTCTGTCCAGCAACAGCAGATTTTTGGGTTAATCTTTTATGCCAACAAAGCTTCCATTTTAATTTAAAGCTCTTTCTCATCTTTCTGCCTTCCTACTATAAATCAAACATGCTTTTACCTACTGGAGACTTACTGCCAGAATGAAATCAATCAGATTGAAAAAAATATTTCTCCTGCACTGTCACAAAGACCCATTCTGGGGCAACAGCATGTGTGGAATTTTCCAGGTGGTTGTGATAAGCAGCCTGTGTGTACAGAAAAATAAACACTACGGCTTTTAGATGGTTCTAGAATTGCCCTGGATTATTTCCGCAACACCTGTACAGGCCCTTAACCAAGGCCGGCTGCCTGCAAGTGAAACAGGCCATTTGATGCTATCAAGACAAACAAATGCTGAGCAGAGCATTTAGAAAGTGTCAGCAAACAATACTGGAGTTGTTGGGATATTTAAAAGTGCCTCGAGCAGCTGTAGCCAGCTAAAGTACATAAAAGGCAATAGCAATTAATTCACAGTGGTCCACATCACCGATATAATGCACACAAACTGGAGGAGCAGGGGCCTAAATGTCATGTTCCTGGCTTGTTTCTGAAGCCCAGGTAACAGATTTCCAGTTCCTTACCAGACATGGAATAAAAATGGGCAATGATTTGCTGCAGTGGCTGTGGAGTCAACTAACTCTAATATGAGAAGTTATTTTCTCTGGTCCACAGAAAAATGAAATAAAGTTCCCTGCTTCTATGCAAATATAGGAGAAAGTCAGCTGCTTCCCTACTACTGTTTTCTTGAATATATTTTAATTTTCAGATTTAGTTGAATTATTCCTAATTGGTGGTAAATTACCCTCTCACCCGAAATTAAAATTTCACAGATTCCCTGGTCCACTCCTGCTCTTCTTAAAACCATCAGGAGTTGTGTTGATAGTTAGTAGGAGAACTAGCCCTAGTGCAGACCCTGATCAGGAGATCCGCTGTATAGGCATCAGAAAGGTGAAGACCTGCTGTATTTAGCACTGGTGCGGCCTCACCTCGGGTGCTGTGTGCAGTTCTGGGCCCCACAGTTTAAGAAGGATGTGAAGGTCCTTGAATGTGCCCAGAGGAGGGCAACAAAGCTGGTGAAAGGGCTGGAAGGAATGTCCTGTGAGGAGCGGCTGAGGACTTTGGGTGTGTCTAGTTTGGAGAAAAGGAGGTTGAGAAGCGACCTCATTGCTCTCTACAGCTTCACGAGGAGGGGAAGTGGAGAGGGAGGTGCTGATCTCTTCTCCCTGGGATCCAGTGACGGGACACATGGGAACGGTTCAAAGCTGCACCAGGGGAAGTTTAGATTGGACATGAGGAAGCATTTCTTTACTGAGAGGGTGGTCACACACTGGAACGGGCTTCCAAGAGAGGTGGTTGGTGCCCCAAGCCTGTCAGTGTTTAATAGGCATTTGGACAATGCCCTTAATAACATGCTTTAACTCTTGGTGAGCTCTGAAATGGTCAGGCAGTTGGACTGGATGATCGTTGTAGGTGCCTTCCAAATGAAACATCCTATCCTATCCTATCCTATCCTATCCTATCCTATCCTATCCTATCCTATCCTATCCTATCCTATCCTATCCCATCCCATCCCATCCCATCCCATCCTATCCTACCCTATCCTATTCTACCCTATCCTATCCTATCCTATCCTATCCTATCCTATCCTATCCTATCCTATCCTATCCTATCCTACCCTATCCTATCCTATCCTACCCTATCCTATCCTACCCTATCCTATCCTATCCTATCCTATCCTATCCTATCCTATCCTATCCTATCCTACATGACAAAACTCTGTACCTCCCTTCAATGTACCTCTGCTTTAGCAAAAAACCACAGATGGGGCATATGTAGAGATCAGTCCCACTTCTGGGCTCAGTGGGGCTGCTACATTTGCTGTATGAATCTAGTGCGCCTAGATGAGGTGTTGGGCAGCGATATGTATGCCCCAGCTAAAGAGAAAGGGCTAGAAGGTGCTCCTGGGATCATCAAGCTGAGCCCCTGACTGTCACAAGTACTGCATCTTAACGCCCAGTATGAATTTTCAGGCAGGACAAGAGGGGATATACCCACCTTCCCCTTGCACCCCAGCCCGTGACACTACACATCACACAGTGTCCCCACTGCTCAGCCCCTCCACGTATGCACGAGCTGGGCTCCCGCTGTGCATCCACTTGTCAGAGCCCCTCTAAAATGTGCCTGGGTTTTTTGTGTGTCCCTGAAAAGCCTTTGAATGTCCTGGTAGTCTCATTCCCCAGCCTTAAGCATTAAGGTACATAAGGGATGACAGCTGTATATGTTGTTGCTCCTGCAGCCAGGCCTGTCATACTGGCTTCCCCTCTGACCCCTCCTGAAATTCTTGGTTCCCACTTTCTTAGAGTGGACCCACCCTTCCCGTCCTTCACAGCCTTCCCAGCACCAAGGACTCCATCCTCCTTCATGTCCTCTCTGCCACACAACCAAGCCTCTCCATCTCTCACATTTCGGGCCACTCATGCTGCCACCCTGCATGCTCCTTCCCTGGCAATCTTCTCTGCTTTCAGACTTCTGCCTTCCCCATTGCCTGGTGAGCATTTGGCTGTGGTGCCAGCTCCACAGCCCACAGGTGATCCAAAAGAGACAAGAAGAGAACAAGCCCTGTGACACCGAAGCCTACATCTCCCTCTCTTCACCTGTACTTTCATATGGGTACCAGAAAGGTGCAAGCATGGGGCACCATCAAAACACAGCTCACATCTCTTCTATGTTACAAGGAGGAAAAATTTACAGGTTGGTTGTGGGTAGTTTCCAAAAACAGCCTTGGTGATTTTCTTCAGCTGGCGCTGCACCTCAGGTAGTCCTTAAAGGCTGGGGCTAAGGCAGCACAGAGCAGCTTGGGGACTGCTCTGTGCGTGGGCATGAATTCAAAGGTCACAAGAAATGCAGAGGCTCTCACAGTCATGCACAAAGGCTGGCTGTGCCAGCTGAGCCGGGAACAGCTCACAGAGAGCAGAGCCAAAAAGCCCATAAAAAAAAAATCAGCCCAAAGGCTTGAAAGGAGACAAATTTCTTACAAACCACACTTTTTTTGCAATGCTAACAAATTGTGCTGAAGAAATCCACCTTTTCTTTTAGAAAAATTCATCTGACTTGCTGCTTCTCTCAAGAAATGTTTCTGAGCCCGAAGTGAGTGCAAACAGATGCGAGTATGTCAGAGGCTGTGGAAAGCCGGAGAATCTTTACAGGAAATGGCAGCCATCAGAAATATACCCAAGATTGACTTTGAAACTTAATGACGATAAGTCCGACCTGAACACCAGGAATGGTGTCAAGGGGGATGACTTTCATGAAATATCCAGACAGCTCACCCACTCCACAGCTACCAGTGCCCCTGCTACCTTCCCAAGGGCTGGCGGCTCTGATTCTCCCTACCTCGCTGCCAACCCTCTGCCACTGCTCACGGGATGTAGCCCAGTGTTTTTACTTTAGCATTCTATAGTGCAATGACAATGTAATACTTAAGAGGAGCATGAAATTAAATGCGGTCTCAAGCCAGGTCTCCCCAGGAGTGCTGCACAAGGTGCATTATTAATTTTCGTATTTAATTCATTCCAGAACTCCATTTGCAGATCCCGTGATGTGTGCTCACCTGGAGCAGGACAGAATCAAGGTTTCTCACCACGGGATGTATGGGCACCTACAGCACAGAGAGAGCTTGGAGAGCCCTATTCTACTTCTTGTGTTTCCACAGGCACACACCTGGCTTCCTATGGCCCAGTGGCTTCGGCCTGTGATCTGGGGTTTAAGGTCTGTCTTGGTGCTCCATGGGCTCATTTTTCAGAAGGGCTGAGCACCAAAATGAAGTATTTGGGAGCTGAACTTTGAAATGATAAGTATTGTTTGGTGATGGATACTGTGAAAAATTACCTATATCTCAAACTGCGTTCCCCAAGCTTTTTAATTTTTCACCTTAATCTAGCTCAGTTTGCCATCAGCGATGGACATCACTCCCACTAAAGAGAGGATGTTGTGAACAGAAACTCGTGAGGCACTCCACGGTGATAGAGATGAGCACCAGTGATAATAAAGAAATGAGGAAACAACAATGTCTTCTCGGTAGTGGTGTTTGAACAGCATGCAATGAATAGGATGTAAATTCATATGTGGAACAGTCAGGGGAAAACCACTCTTGCCTCATTGCTCAATAAGTTAGTACTGCGCATTTCATACACTGAATGAGGCAATGAAAAAGGAAAAAGCAGAATGTATGATCAGATAATTAGCAGTATGCAAAGGAGACTGAATTAAAGCGGCACAGGACTCCTGGTCTTTCCTACCTTGGGCTGCCTGACTTTGCAGCCTTAGTGTTCTTTGAACACAGATTTTTAGTTATAAATTAGTATTTATATTACAGGAATACCCTCGTTTCCCCCCTAAGACAAGATGCACCAGTACAGGCACAGCGTCTGATCCAGCAAGCTTACAATCTAAAGAGACTTGGATAGAAGGAAGAGATGGAGGAGAAATAGAATAATCTTAAATGCATATGGTTGTGTGCGAATATATACGCGTACACACATACACAAAAATGCATCTATATATACATATATGTTACATATGTACTGATTTAAATACTCACCATTTTAAATATATATGTATATGCATAGAGTATCTGCAGAATTATTTATACATATATGTCCTGAGTATTAACAAAGCACTGCCTTCCCCCAGCTGTCTCATAGCCTAGCTAACGTACAGGGGCTCATTTTCCTGCTGGTGTTGTAGCATCAGCAAGCTGCGAGAGGCATATCAAACACCAGACGTTCCAGATTTCTTCAGGGAAATGCTCCGTGCATGAGGTGAAGTGTGGTGATATTGCAAAAACGTATATGAAAGGAATGGGCAAATTTTCTGAAAGCTTCTAGGAAATAGCCCTTTTAATTAGGTTTGGCTGAAAATGTTTTGAAGAAGTGTTTCAATGGGAAATTATTTTAAAATTTCTTCTACTCACTTGTTCTTGACAGAAATCGTCCATTTTGCTTACTCAGTTTTGAAGGGCAGAGAGCAAAACCTCATTTTTTAGTTTCCAGAATGATTTGTTTTTGCATCACATGAAAATTGAGACTTAATGTATGAGTTTTAACATAAGAAAACACTTTTTTACTGTGAGGGTGACTGAGCACTGGTGCAGGTTGTAAAGCCTGCCTCCTCGAAGATAGTCAAAAGCACCCTGGACGTGGTCCTGGGCCACCAGCTCTAGGTGGCCCTGCTTGAGAAGGGGGGTTGGACCAGACGAAACCCAGAGGTCCCTTCTTACCTCAACCACTCTGTGATTCTGTTCATTTGGGCTAAATAGCTAACTTTGGTGATTTAGATTTCTCATTTAGATAACGTCATTTACTCTCATCTGCAAATGGAAAAAGTGGTACTCAGTAGTTTTCAGTTATTTCTGAGTCATTAAACCCTAAATGTTTTCCAGTAGAAAAACAGATTTGTCTACAGTGAAATGAAACCTAATCACAGGAAGTTTAATTTTCTTACTCATGGTATACTGAGCCTCCTGGTCCTGGGTCAGAGGACCCCAGCAGGGCTCCAAAGACCCCAGTAATGTAATTGTTATCATTAATAACTATTTACTTTCTCAGAAGGACTTTGAGCTCTATCAGCACACATTCAAATGGCTACCAGTGAGTAATGTTTATCGTACGTGTGTATTGAGACACATGGCACTACTCCCATCCTTCAGGTCCTAAAAGAGATGCCCTGTAAACAGCTGTGGGCTATTCTTGGGACACACGTATATCCTTGTCAGTCTCGCACAGAGAAACCCTTGCTTCTAACCTTCAGTGTGGTTTGTTTCTGGAGTTTCATTGTTTAATTCTTGAAGTGGACAATTGCTATTTTAATCAACCTTACCAAAATGAACACAAGGGTTTACAAGAGTGCTGAACATCCCAGCAAACCCATGCAAACACTTTTTTGCTTTCTCAAAAGCCTACTTGCGCTGTGTACAGACTAACAAATCAAAGTGCCTGCAGTGGTGACTAATGCCTCCCTTGAACAAAAAGACTGGTTTCATGTGATCTGCTGTACTTAGCAAACCTGCCTTTCTTCATACTCACCAGTGTAAATAAAGACTAATTTAACTGAAATCAGTAGTTATAGTGACAAACTGGGGTGTAGTAGGATCTGATTCAACCCCACAGGGGTGAATATATGGTTGTTGACAAGTATGCATGTCACAGGCCAATGCCTCAGCTTACAAAAAGACTGGGAAAACTTTGAAATTGTGTATTGCATCTGTACTGGCTGAAGTCTCCCCTTTGAAATACTGCTTCTCATCCTGAACTGAAAGGGAAAGGAAGAGAAGAATTCCCCTGTTTTCTTTATTCTGCTATTAGTTAGCATTTCTCTACATGTTAATAGCACTCAAAGTGCCCACCCTTTCCTCAGGACCAGCTATGAAGGAGTGAGTGATCAAGGAATGACTTTTCAGTGGAGGAAACTGATGGACCAATGAATCAAGGCAACAGCTCCTTCCAAAAGGTGGGGGGAAGACAGGGAGGGAATGGCTGAGAGGAGGCAATCTCTCACATGCCACAGGCTTCTGAGAGTCTCTGCGAGTCTCTTTTTTTCATTCAACCTTATTTCACAGCTGCATTCAGTTGCTCCAGCCTTCACACAGACTTCCATGACACAGTTGTCAATCACTGTTACAAATGGTCTGGCTCTCAGTCTGCAGTTGTCTGCTGTCACACAGATCTTATATTAATCCTGGCTGCCTGGAATATACGGCTCAGAGTCCCATCTTAAGCACCTTACCTTAAGTCTGAAATGAAACACAGGGGTTTTTTTCCCTATTTCTGATACAATCTACTTGAAACACACGTACTCAGCTCAGGAAATTTCTACCACTTCATATTCCTTGATGAAGACACTTCTAAAAAAAAGCACGTGTTTGTGTTGTAGTGTTTGCTAGAGGCACACTGGTAAATGGGTACTCTGTGTCCTTTCGGTTGGCATTAAGATTGCAATGAATCATTGATAAAGCTAATAATGTACTCAGTTTAATCTAATATTACAGCACAGTAGCTGCACCCAGTGCTTACAGCACAGGAATATACAAAGGTAATTAATTTTACACTACTGAAGCTAACTGCAGTTGAACCTCTCCAGGTTATGAAAGTTTGCCAAAGCAAGTGGTGAAAATGATCACCGCAGACTACACAGTGGCTGTTTTAAACATCTGGGCCAGACTCAGTTGCGCTTTAGTAAAAGAGGATATAATATACATCTGATGTATCCCAAGCAGCCCATAAAAGAGCTATCAACACCTACATATGAAACTGAGTTACCTGGGAGAGCATTTCAGGCAGGTGTTGTTGTTTCCCAAGCCTTTCATGGACCATGCTGGATGTTTACTTTATGAGCAGACTCACTTTATTTGCAAAGTAAGGATATACAATATTGGCCAAGAGTAATCATAGCCCTGAAGCCAGCCCCATTGTTGGTATGTACCATAACGGCTCTTTGATGGAGTCACACAGTGATGTGCCAGCTGAAGCTCTGATCCACTCACTCCCTGAAAAGGCAAACTAAGGACTGTCTATTAAATTAACATTTTTTACTTAAATCAGAATGTTATACTAGAGCTTACTATACATTTAAGTAGTATCCATAGACAGACAGCCCTCATCAGGTATCATATTTTACCAAAGTAGAAAAATTTAGTTGAACTCATTCCTTTGACAGCAGAAGCCAGAACCAAGTTTAGCCCAAACTTATGGCTGGTCTGTGGATCATCACAGCCTAAGACATTCACAAAGGAATTTACTGCTATCTCAGTAGCAGTGATACTGCATTTTCTGCCTCTTCAGAAACTGTAGTATTAACTACAACATGAGAAGTTGGGTAGGATAGGAAAGGAGAGGACAGGACAGGGATGCATGACTGGTGTGAGCTTGTGAGGCTGTCAAGCCCAGTCTCCCACCATATATAATTCTTTTCATAAATGTTTCCAGCTTGGAGACTAGCATCATGTTAACCATCTGCCAGGCTCGCTCTCAGGGGTGACCAAGGAAACATCAGCTCAACCCCACAGTCAGACTACCCAAATGCCCAGCATGTCACATCTCCAAAGGAAAATCAAACAGATGGACTTAACCAAACAGGAATTTATCAGGCGGGGCAGCTGAAGAGCAGAAAAAGCTCCCCAAAGAGAAGCAGTCATCTCACAGCCCCACATGAATAAGGGATTGTCTCTTGGTGGAGGCCTGCTAGGCCAGATGGCCACAATCCCCCACTGCATTGGGTGGGCTGAGCAGAGATGTCATCTCCTCAGCCCCCTGCAAACTGCTCTGCTTTTATTGCAGCCATTCTGCTATGACTCAGCAGTGTACAGGGAGAGCAGCAAGTCCCCTATCTGGGACAAAGGCTTGCTAAATAGTCTCCCACTTTCTCTCCTCACCTATCATTTCTTTACCTCAAGATAAGAAGCTACAACAGCAGGTAGTGTTACTACTCACCCTACCCACACAGGGTTGTTTTGTCCTGTGCTATCACAACAAAAGGATGTATTTCACATTAGGTAATTGCATGGCTACTCTTCTTCCTCAGGCTACCAGGACTAGGCCAGGACAGACATGGTGGGACAGAACTGGGCATCAGGTCCTAGCAAAGTCAACAGCCCCCAAGAACATCTACCAGGCTCCTGTGTCATGTTTAGTAGCAACGCTAAGGAAGCAGGAGAGCTCAGTGGAAAAAGTAGTCAAAAGACAGATATAAAACGTTAACACAGATGGAACAACACCAGGAAACAAGAGTACTGTAGCCAACTACAATAACTGAACATTGAAAAATTTATATTAATCTAGGAGACAGCCTGTCAGCGCTGAACAACAGGGCTTCAGCACAGTCCCCCCTGGTTTTGCCACCTCTTAGTTAGAGCTTTCAAGCTAATCTACTTTGCTGTATTTATTTTACAAACCTTGTCCAGCCGGGCCATGGATGAGTTTTACAGAGGAAGTTCACTGTGCTGATCAACAACAGGGTGAGTTTTGCCAAAAACACAACTCTGCTGGCAGTATGTTGAGTTTTATAGTGATAGTCGCTTTGGACTGTTATTCTGAGCGTTCTGCTGGGAAGCCTTTATCACCAGCACCACGTGTTTAAACAGAGAAGATACTTACAACCACTCAACGAGGCTTTTTAACTGGGGAAGTTTCTAGAGAGTCTCTAAAGTTGTCATAGATTTCTATCAGCTACTTTCCTCTCTCTTTAAGAGATCTATAATGATAACAACAATAATAATAGATCATAAACAATTATGAAAGGTCCTAGCCAATTCATTTCTATCCAGAAAGATAAGACCTGCTTTGACTATTGTCCCTGCTCACAGTTCCCTTCGTCAGTTGAAGTCTCTTCTGTTCCTGTGCTCATTTTCTTGCCATTTGGCATGGCTTTCTTCAGCTTCTTTTTAGCTTTGTTTAGAGGAGATTAAAAGAAAAAAAAAAGACTAACGAATAGAAAAGACCCAATTGCTTGAGATGATTATTCTTCTTGGTGAGAATGCCTGCCTCTTCAGAGAGGCCAATTAACATTTTCATCATCTCTCCGGACCTAATCTAAATATGAATAAAATATCAAACCCTTCCTAAAATTGTTCTTTGTTCTTCTTACTGCACTGAAATTAACTTTTTGACATGATGCCAGGCAGAACTTCAATGCAAAATGCACGATTCCTCCCCCTCCACATCTGCATATCAAAATGCCGCTCCATGTGTCACTGGGCACTGCTACTGTAAGAATGGACACAGTCTTCCCAAAAAAATCCCAACAGTCATGTGTAAAAGTGAAGAACTGTCCCCACAGTTTGGGGGTTTTTAGGTCTCTGGATTATGACACATCATTTATGAACATACAACAGACTTTTTTTGATCTAACCACACCTTTTTATTGGCTTAAAGAAAGGAACTTTGTACACTAAGCACTGAACATCTCATAGAAAGATGAAGAGAATCTTGTACATGGGAACATTTGCAAGGTTCTTGCTCATTTCTGGCTAATTATGGTCATTTCCACATGTAATTACACAAATTGCTCTTGCAATCAATGTAATTGTGCTAAGTTGTTTAAAAATCAGTCTCATTAGATTTTGCCTGGTAGAATGTACTGGTTTTCAAAACCTAAATTTTGATCTTATGTTATCTGCCAACAGGCCTTTAAAAGTAAATAGATTTTCTTTCGTCTTCCTCCTCCTTTTTTTGTGTGCTGGTGTGAGTTCTTTTACATTCATTACAGCTTAACTGTAGTCAGAAAATGGTCTATAACCTCCTGTAAAAAGCTATTATGTGTGTCTGCAAGTTATTGTATGGCTCTCTTTCATTTTCAAAACTGTAAGATCTCCAGTCTTTATGGTTGTGGAATTAAAAGAATATTTCAAAATGTGAATATTGAATGTTTAGGTAATTTTACCCCAAATCTGTGGTGGACTGAAATAACGAACAGTCACACAATAAGCAGAGCTGTTCACCGGCTCCTGCTACAACCACACCACCACGTTTTGAAGGAAGAGAACAATATGCCAGAAGCGTGCTCCCTCCCAGCAGTTTTGATTACGTTCTTCCTAGGATACAATATGCTGCCTCTCCCTGTCTGACCCCAGCATCTCTGCCTGGCCATCCACCTTGCTGCTTTCATTTCTGTTCCAAAAAGTTCCCTGTCTCTACGAAGTCATTTACAAGGAGAAACTAAAACTGCAGTAGGGTGCCCTACATGTCCGTGACTGTGGCTAGCGCTGTTTCATAGGACCCACTCACTCTGTTAGCAAGCATTTGGGCTGGCATCATAAGCATCTGCTGCTCAGAGCTAGCGAGATGTGTGGCTTGTGCTCTGGGGAGAGAATGGTGCCAGGGTGAGAGAGAAGAGAGGTGCTGTGGAGCCCCCAGAGATGAGGCTGAGGCTGGCCACAGCTGTCCTCCCACGGCGCATCAGAAAGACATTGCCCCTTCAGTGGTACACTGGCACCCTCCAGGGTGGGAGAGCCAACTCTGTATCAGCTCAGCAGCCCTGGGTTACACCAGGAGGTGGTAATTGTTGAAAGGGTAGCAGTAAGTGCCATGCTGAGTGTGAACATCCGCTGATATGTCTCCACAGTCTTCTGTCTGAAGGCTACTTTTTTGCATCATGTTTTCTTTTGGAATAAAAGCTATTTGCTCATCAGTAGTAGGTACTTGAGACTCTCACCTATTTTATTTTAGCTAAAAAAAATCTTGTAGCCCTAAGGACATGCAAGGACATGCTAGGGTCAGGATTTGTTCTAGAGAGGAAGGCACGAAACAGGAGAGTAAGATACAGAGAGAATTTAATTAACTAGGACCTTGAATTTGGTGTGGGGCACTGACTGAGGAGTGTGAAAGGGGCTGCAGTGTCAAAGGGGCTCTTCGTGGCTTCAGTACTTGGAGGTGAGTAGGGTGTCAGGAGGCTGAGCCCCAGGCAGACCCCGGTGGGCTGCATGCATAGCCAGGCTGAGCCCCTTGACTCTCCAGCCCACAGTGCAGTCCACGTGTGTGAGGGCAGGATTTGACCCACATCTTCTCCTGAAAAAAGAAAAGCAAGTGACAAGCCTAAGCACAGCTACAACTGATTTTTCTCCCATCTGAAGATCTGTCAGTTTCCATGCCTCCCTTTGACTGTAAAGGAGGTTATGTCAGAGTCATCTGTAACGGCTGCATTGTAAAATACCTCAGTCATGTGGTTTCAAGCAACCCAGACAAAAAACCCAGTTCTTTAAAGGTACATGTATTCCTGTGACATTTCCATAGAATTGCAATTTTCAAGGGAGCCAAACACTCATTACTACACAGGCTGTTCTTTAGAGCCCAAACCTGACCTTTAGACAGAGAAAATTCCCATTTGGCTAGGCTTATTCATACAGCTTACAGTTTTGTTTGAATTCTGCATCGACCGAGAAAATTTTAAACCAGACTGGAGAAGTAATTAGATTAAGAGTAGGACTATTAAAAAGTCCAGCATTGGCAGCGAAACGGCCCTGCCTCAGGAGCTAAGGATCTTATCCTACATGTAGTTTCCAGGGATCTAGATTTAGAGGAAAAGTGCTTTATAACTGCATTGCAACTGTAGGGAGGAAGATGAGGGTAAAGAAGGGCCCTGAAGAGGTTAATCGAACTAGGATTTAAAAGGCCGCTCAGATGTACAACATTTCACATGGTAGATCACAGGTCAACAAAGAGACTGTCTTACAAATTCTGTCTCCCCTGCTTTCAGGGTTGTGGAGATCATCTTTTCTCCAGCACACATTCACATAATACCCTTGGGGCAGCTGTATTCATTATTTCTGTGGAATACCATTTTGCCCCTGCTTTTATTAGAAGTTAGCAGCTGGAAAAGATGAGGAGCCAGCAACGCGTGATCAGAGGAGCCTGTGGGGACCACCAGGCAGCTCTCCATAGACCGCAGTTGGAAATATCTAGACAGATTGGAAAGAATTGATCTCACTCTTGCTCTGTGCACTGACACTGAGACACTACCTTTAGTTGTGCCAAGAAGGATATTTAGTAGAGTATTATATGGGTTAAATTATATTTTTTCTGAGTTTTTCTATTAATAATCTAAAGGAAGGCACAAACAACAGACAAATGAAAGCTCACAGCATGCAGTACTTCCAAAGCTGTACTGAAGTCTTGGCCTTTTGGATGGATAAGATGTCAGTAAGCATGATTATTCATTAAAAAAAAAAAAACAAACAAACAAAAAAAAACAACCAAAAACCAAACAAAGCAGAAGGGACAGGAAAATCTCATTAAATTGGAAGGGACATAAGAGTTGGGGAAGTGACCACACTGCAGAGAAGTGGGGGTGCATGGCAGGGCTGTGCTCTGGCAAACTCTGGCCAAGCCAGTTGGAATAGCTCCCCATATTTCCGAAAGGAAAGTAAATGCCATCAACACTCTCCTCCAAGCCTATCTGTGCATGTGAAAGAAGGGAATGAAGAGTCTTCTTTCTGTACAGCTATTTTCAAACTGTCTTTCATTTTCATGGCTCTAGAGACTGGCACTAGGATTATACATATATCAAATTATCAGTTTTATTTATGTATCAAAGAATTGCCCATTGATACATTCTAATATGAAGAGATTCTTGGGCAATAGGGATAAAGGAACTTTGAAATGGAGAATGACCAGAAGGTGCATCTAGGTGCTTTTCTTTAGCTACAGCAGCACTAGTCAGTTTGGATGCCCCAAGATTTGCCTAACTCCTGTTAAAACATTACATATGGTTTTCTTGTTGCCCTGCTATTTATGCATTCCATGCATAGATTATTGTGAATATTTCTTTGACAGTTGGTATAGAAGTACCTTATATTCTACTAGTGTCCATTTCAGTTTGAGAAAATGTAATATCTAGATATTATGGATTATTCTTCTTGCAATTAAACTAGCTCAACAAGTTTAATTGCTGAACTTGTTTAAGCTCAACTCTATTTGTGGCTTAGAACTTCTCTGTTTTCTCCAAAACAGGGCATAGTTTAGTGAAGTTCCACTTGCCATTAATTTCCCCTTTTCTGTAGATAACCATCTATTTTCTCTCAGCATTTTGCTTAAATTGATTTCTCAACTGACTGCAGCGTTTTGTCATCTTCTTCAGAATTCTGCAATACTACCAAGAGGGCCAGAACTGACAGCCTCATTGCCCTCGTTATGTATGCCTGCCTACGTGTAAAACAGAACACTAGATCTTGCAACAAAAATATATATTCAAATTACAGGTTTACTGGGATCATGTCTTCATACTGTGCTAAAATAACCTCCTGCAGTCTATATTCAGTGTTTCTATTTATGCATCCTTTATTTTTCTTAGCAATAAGACAAAAAGAAAGCAGGCCATCATGGGCATAGCGTTATGAGGATGTTAACACTCTCCTCTCTGGGCTCTTCTTAACCTATCGGTCCTGAGGATGATTCCTGGCTTTAGCAATAAGGTTATAACTATTCTTTTCTGGCTTCTGTACAGGGAACATGGGCCTGGACTCAGAAATGCAATGAGGCTCAAGAGCAGATGCTCCAGAGTAGTGTTCTGTCTCCTGTTTTTATAGCATACACTCCCTCAAATCCTCAGCTATAACCAAAGGGAATCATGGAAAACCTCTTACTGTTGGTTTATTTGCTGCTGAACAGTCATAACGCTCTGAGGCTGGCTTTGAGCCCCTTAACCACTACAGAGGCAGAGACAATGCACACGAGCTATTGGGTCTGGGTTCCCGTGCCAGCTGCATCCCACACATGCCAGCCCCTTCCCTCTCTCCAAACAGGATATACAAATGGTCTTTTGGGGACCCCTACCTTCCTTGGTAAGCTTTATAGCTCAGCTTTCCTCCTTCAGGAAAAAGGGACTCTGAAAAGGGTATGGTGCGAAGACCTTTGATCCTGTACTTTCTCCCTCTACTCATTCTAACCCTCCATTAGTCCTGACATGCTTTCATCCCACATGGGGCACTCTAATTGTCTTTATTGGCTGTAGAGTCCCTTACACATCTCTGCTACTGCACAAGCACTACATCAAGGTGTCATGTGCAATAAAGAGGAATAAAAACTACCAACTGCCTAGCTCACATCTTTGCACACCAAAAAAATCCTTGCAAAAGCCCTGAATGCTTCCCTCAAGTTGCCTGCTGTGATCTGGCTGACAGACCCCTCCAGCTGTGGTAAAATTGGTTTAAGAGTCTTATTTGCAAATTAAACTATGTAAGCTATCATCACTGACTAATTATAGCACTTTGCTTTTAACTATGAGTGTTTATTATACCAAATAATTCTGCAAGAATCACTATCTAGGTTTTTAGTAATGCTGTGGAGGAAGGAAGAAACGAACATTTGATATCTTTTCTGATTTTTGACTAATCTGAGGGCAGAATTCATCTTACCTAACCTTAACTGTTCAAATTCATGTAAGCACGAATCTAAGATCGTAATCTGTGCTTTCTCTACACAGAAAGTAGAAAGACTGACAGCCAGAAAGTGATTCATACCACTTCTTCATAGACAACTAGTTGTCATGAGGCTACAGTATGTCATGGGAAAATGGCATTCCTTGGATATATGATAAAATGTTTACATTAACCTACAACTTCAGTGTCAGAATATAAACTGTTTAAGCATCTCTAGTCTTCAGAACAGTATGGTACATCCTTCATAGTCTAATTGTAGGTGCCTGGGCTCCAAGTATTTTGACTCACCATGGTAAGTAAGAAAAAATACTTAAAAAATCAGTCTTCATGCATTCCTGTTATCAGATGATAGGAAACCCAGTTTGTGATTGGGAGATTTTTTTCATTTTTACCAACAAAACCAAAATAAGCAAGCGTCCCTCCATCCTGTGACACATTAAACTCACTTTTGGGGTGGGGAGGTGTTTCACTGGTGCAAATTGCAACCTAGTAAAACGCTAATGGCAACACCAGATCCTAACTTCTAGCAGCACACAAAAAGAAATTGCAAACTGGAAAGCAATCACATCAGGGCAATGGAAAGTTGCAAGTAATTAAAAGAGTCAGTCCCAATAAATGTAAAATCTTGCAAAAAGGAAAAACAAAAAATACAGAAAGCAAGTAGGAGATGGCAAAGAATCCAAAGCATTCATAAAAATAAGTTTATTGTCATTTTTGTCTTCCTTTTAGGCAATGGTGATGATTTTTTCATGTAACCAAGCAATACAGTTGTCACGAGGCAGGTGGGAATCAAAAGCAGGAGTGTGTCATGAGATCTCGACTGTCAAGCTGTAATTCAGCACTATGAAAAGGATTTAAATTGATGGCATTGGAGTATCTGTCATTATGACTAAGGTAATTACTCCA
The DNA here is from genome assembly GCF_963921805.1 of Phalacrocorax carbo. Classification (NCBI taxonomy): domain Eukaryota; kingdom Metazoa; phylum Chordata; class Aves; order Suliformes; family Phalacrocoracidae; genus Phalacrocorax; species Phalacrocorax carbo. Next base: position 23,924,221 of record NC_087514.1, read on the forward strand.
TTGAGCCCTGTCTCTAGCAATAGGCAGTATCAGAGGCTTCAGAGGAACAGCTCTACTATGAAGACTGAATGCACGTGTGGAGGTGCAAATTATTCCCTGGTCGGTGGTTAGTGGATTGCATCATTTGCTTATAGTCTTCTTCAGCTCTGTAGTTACGTGAATTTCTTATTGATCATAAACTCATCCAGCCTTTTTTAAACGTCAGCTAAGAATCTGCGTGTAATAATGAATTCCAGTTACCAGTACCATCAGATCCTATATTGCAAGGCCCAGATCTGACAGCTAAATAGATGGTGAACTGGGGTGACTTGAAGCTTAAAACACGCAATCTTGGCATTGCAGAAAGACCTCCACATGAGCAGAGATGTGTGTTGCTACTTACTGTTCCAGGGAATAATTTTATACCAAATCTCATAATCTTTGCTTTGTTTGAACTCAGCACTCCTGTTGTGGGTTGACCCCAGCTGGACACCAGGTGCCCACCAAAGCTGTCTATCCCTCCCCCTTCTCAGCTGGGCAGGAGAGAGAAAATACAATGAAAGGCTCATGAGTCGAGATGAGGACAGGGAGAGATCACTTACCCATTAACCTCACGGGCAAAACAGGCTCAACCTAGGGAAAATTAATTTCATTTATTACTAATTAAATCAGAGCAGGGTAATGAGAAATATAAAACCCAAATCTTAAAACACCTTCCTCCCCACTCCTCCCTTCTTTCTGGGCTCAACTTCACTCAAAATTTTCTCCACCTTCTCCCCCTGAGCAGCACAGGGGGACAAAGAATGGGGGTGGCAGTCAGTTTATCATGCATTGTCTCTGCCACTCCTTCCTCCTCGGGGTGAGGACTCCTCACACTCTTCCCCTGCTCCAGCATGGAGTTCCTCCCACAGGAGACAGTCCTCCACAAACTTCTCCAACGTGGGTCCTTCCCACAGGCTGCAGTTCTTCACAAACTGCTCCAGCATGTGACCCCGTGGGGGGACAAAAGTCCTGCCAGAAAACCTGCTCCAGCCTGTGCTCCTTTCTCCAGGGGGTCACAGGTCCTTCCAGGAGCCTGCTCCAGTGTGGGCTTCCCACGGGGTCACAGCCTCCTTCGGGAATCCACCTGCTTGGGCATGGGGTTCTCCATGGGCTGCAGGTGGATATCTGCTTCACTGTCAACCTCCATGGGCTGCAGGGGGACAACCTGCCTCACCATGGTCTTCACCACAGGCTGCACAGAACTCTGGCATCTGGAGCACCTCTTCCCCCTCCTTCTTTGCTGACCTTGGTGTCTGCAGGGTTGTTCCTCTCACATAGTCTCACTCCTCTGTTCTGACTGATGCTGGTGTTGTGCACTTTTCTTTCCCCTCCCTTCTTAAATCTGTTATCCCAGAGGCGCTGCCACCATTGCTGATGGGCTTGGCCTTGGCCAGTGGTGGGTCCATCTTGAAGCCAGCTGGCATTGGCTTGATCGGACATGGGAGAATCTTCTAGCCACCCCTGTAGCTCCCCCACAACCAAAACCTTACCACACACACCCAAAACGTCTCCCTGCTCAAGTGCAGGACAAAACAGTCAAGCAGAAATGGCAAGACTAGGATCCCAAGATCTCAACCCACTCAGTTCATATCAGCATTAATGTTGTAACAACACAGAACATTTCGCAGCCTGGAAGGCTGGTGAGCTGTTGTTCTTCACTGTGCTCTGTGCTCTGTGGTTGTGCAGCTGGCTGAACCAAAGTAGAGCTGCATTATAGATAAACCCCACAACAACATCAGAGAGCCTGCTTGCTGAGCAGTATGGCTGCCCTTTTGTTGCTTCAAATAGAAACCTTGACTATCTCGGTGGTTAAACTTTATCGAAACTTGAAACAAACAAAAAAATTGAACAAGTTTCAGTGTCAAGTGTCAGTTCTAACCCTTTAGGGATAAATGTGGTGCAGAAACACCTTCCAGAAAGCGACAAGTAGCACTGCAGTCTCCAGAGAGGAGTCACTTCTGCAGGTCTTGTGGTAGACTGCATCTGCAGTGAGTATAGGATTAGGAATGGTATCTGAAGGAGAAAATGATCCCCCAAAAGGCAGGTGAAATCCTAACCCTTCCTTCTAATCATCCAGACTTTGTGACTCATTGCTCCTGGGTGAGAGGAAATCTGTCCATGTATCCTGGCCAGAATTGAGTGTAGGGGGTGGAGGAAGGGCAGAGTGAGTGAAGTCTTAGGTGTCATGTGTTTAGCTGATCTAGTGCAAAAATAGAAAGGAATCAAGGGGAAAGAAACCCTGTGAAGACAAACCAAGAAAAAAAAAAAAAGGAAACAACACCAACACACACAGTACCTTCTGCAGAACTTGAGGCACACATAGTCCTCAGGAGAGCCAAATCCACTGATTCCTGCCTCGATTACTTTGGGACAGTAGGCAAATTCTAGCATGAAAGAAAGAGGCTAGCTCAAGACACCTCGTTCTAGAAATTAGCAACTGTGGCCTGAAACATACATTAAATATATTTTAAATCAATTCAGTTTTCTCTTTGAGAAGGACAGGCAAAGTCAGCACACCACCCAGGAGTCACATCACCCCATTTGTAGTATGGCAGAGGTGAAGCTGGATGGAGAACCAGTTCCTGGGGACCTTGTTGTACAGCAGGGTGGAGAAAACACATCACAGCATTTTCCTCACTTTGCCATCAATGCAAGTGCACATAAAGTCCCCTGTGTACAAACTGCATAATACGTTTCCTAGTCCTATGGTTTTGAGCATGATAAAGGATAAGAGTCTGCAAGCTGTGGTTCAGAGGATTATCCCCTAGCTGATCCAGAAGGTTGTTAGCATGGAAGCTGTTATGGGTAAACACCTACTGCCCATTCCTAACAATGCATAGCTGATCCTCTCCCAGATACCATGGTCTGTAGCACATCTGAGAGATTCCCAGGAATGTTCTGCCAACTCTGTAATTAAATGACTAATGGATAACAAAAAATCCTAGACCTTCCCAATGAACCTGGTGGGATTCACTTCTTGCCTTTCATGGGTCTAGAACCCATGTATTCTTTCACTGAGTAAAGGTGGCTGGTTCATCCCTGGGCAGACAAGAAACTGAGCTGCCAAAGGCTTCAAGAATGCAGAGAGGAGATAGAAAGTTGAAAAAGCATGCCAAATTCCAAATCAAATATTAACAGGTTGAAAAAAACTATTTTAAATGCCCCTTACCCACAAAGTAAGTTGGTTTTAAGCAAAGTAAAAGAAGAAAGGACTCCCACAATGCTCCTGTGGCCTTCTCACCCCTCACAAGTGTATAGCCTGACTGCAATGGACCTAGAAGGAAGCAGCCTGTGGGATGTGCTCCCTTCCTCTCTCCAGGTGTGGAGCTTGCAGGGGCTGCCCTTGAAGTCTCAGCCCAAACACTGCATGGATCATCTCCAGTTCAGCTTCTTCCTTGCACATGTAGGAGAAAAGATTCCCAGCAGGGCTGGATCTGCAGCTGATGGGAATACTGCTGGAGATAGCTCTGTTGCCACTCCTTTGCTTTGACTTCGTTCAGGTCCCCACTGGAGCATGTCTCCTGAATGTATTGGTACACTCAGGGTCAGCACTGCAACCTTGTGTATGCATACAGGGGTTTGCCTGCATTCATACAGGGGGCATTACTCGGAGCACTTCTCCAAAGCTAACCGCTCAGGTATCTGGTGGAGGTGTCAGGAACTGGGGCTCAGCCCCAGACAATGCACATTTCTGTGAGCACCAGCTTAGACTGCAGGATGAAGAAGCTTAGTAGACAGAAGCTCATCTCTGTCAAAGGTTTGGGGCATTACATCAATGGTCTTCACTGATATTTCTCCTTCTCTGTAGCCTGGTCTGAGTGGTGACTAGACTGAAAACCTTTGGTTGCTTCAGATACTTCCCTTGCATGTGGAAGGGACATTTGAGATCAGCAGTTGTCTTCCAGTCATGTTGCATCATGGCCAAACTAGCACATCCTGCTATGCTGCCTACCTTGCATCAAAACTATTTAGAGCTCTCTGTCAAAGATTTAACTATATACTATTCCTGGGTAATCTCATGGCACAGCAGTCACTGCCCTCTCTCTACGCAATGACAGCCCCAAAAGGGGCTTGAAGTCTTGGGAATTGCTGGAGAGATTATTGGAGTTGGATGCTTCTGACCATGGGAAATTGCTGTTCCTAACGTGAGTCTGGAGTCAGATTCATGCAAGGAAGCAAGCGGTTCCCACCTCACTCCAGAGGCAGTCTGGGAGGCCTGCTCCTGGCTAGCCTGAGGAAGGAGAGACAACAGAGGAGACTTCTGGGCAAGAGGTAAAGGCCTCAACTGTTCCTTCATGAGGATCACGCTGAGAGTAATCACAGTAAACAGGAAACTTGCCAGAGATGTTGGCAGGAAGGCAGGCATGGTCACAAGCACAGTCCTCGTGGTGAAACTGCCACCTTGGTGGTGGCCTCAGCCCATGGGGAGAGCTGTTTTACATGGCAGGCAGAATTCACTTGCTGGTGGTAGGAAGGAGTGGGCTGCCTCAGAGTGCCCTGCTTGTGTCCCCCACCCTTGGACAGCAGCTGGGGCTCCAAGATGTTTTATTGCAAGCAGGAATTGACAGACAACCTCGTAGAGCTGTGTTTGCATCTCCCCACATGGAGCAAGCAACTCTCCCCCATGAATGGCCTATCTGCCCTGTTACCAGGAAAGATGACGCAGTGCTGGAAAGCTCTCCCTGTACAGAGGTCCTGTGCCCTACTGCTGCTTGCCTATTTGGCTCTCACAGCCTTAGCCATTGTATCAGAAACCATGTACCCTCTAAGCAGGGGCTAAAGGCAGCTGCTCCTCACTGACCCCCACCCCTGTCTTTTTCCACCACCAACGTGACTGCACACACAAGTGTGCCCACAGAGCTCTGCTTGTGTGAGGTCCTTTTGCAGTCAGTGGTGGTCAAAGCCATATGGAGTCTCTCCATAAGGATGTGTTGGGGCCCTGAGGGCACCCGCAGCCCTGACTGTGCCCAGGGTTCTCATGTCCTGCCCTGCCATGGGCCACACTAAGCCAGGGCCACTTGTGGGATCACATTCTGGCCTGGCCTCAGCCTGTCCCCAGGGAGGTGCCCAATGCCCAGGGCTGGGGCTGCCCCGGTGTCCTCCAGCTGCCTGACTTAGGGCTGGGGTGGTGGGACAGGCACTGGCTTCCAGGCCCTGCCCTGCCGCCATGGGGAGCTGCTGGCCTGTGCTGCTCCCTGACAAGATGGTTTTGTAGCCACGGGGGAGTCAGAGGTTGTACGCTACAGGTCCAGCCAAGGACACCTCTCTCACTGCCTTTATTCAACATGTGCTCATGCTGGACATGCAATGCCTCGATTGACTGCAGGTGACAGCATGTGACAACCGGTTGTGTGGTGTCATGCTGCCTAGAATCTCCTTCTCATGCTGTCCAGGCTGGCAGTTTTCACCCTGGGTGCAAACCTATGCTGCCTTCAGGTCCACTGACCTCCTTGCAGCTGACTTGAGGCATCTCACCAGACATTGTGAGGTGCTCCTGTGGAGAAACACTCTGCTTCTGCATACCCCCATCGACACAGTGACAAAGGCTCCTTTTGGCCCCTTATTGCCACACAGCTTATTTTCCTCAAATGCCTGTGAGTGAGCGATGATACTTAACTGTGGCATGAGGACATGCAGAAAGACAAGGCCACAAGGCCTGCTGTGACACTTTTGGAGGTCCTGTACCATCAGTAGCAGAATGTGGCCATGGTGCGGACTAAAGTGTGATCCCCAGGGGCACCAAGCACCTCCCTCGCTAGCCTCCCCCATCCAAGTATATTCATGAGGGAACCTGTAGGTACAGTGTGGGTGAGCCACCCCAGAAAGGATTATGCAACAATGGGGCAACTGGTGGACTAGGACTTTGGGCTTCAGTCAGTTTGTCACTATAAACATATGGAGGCACTGCTTGGGAAGGGCAAGCCTAAATGTCCTCCAGCTCTGCCAAAGCTGGACCGTACATGCTGCTTGAAGAACCCTCTGACTAATTTGAGACCAGCTTTAGAAAAAGTATCGGCCTTTCCTGAGCAGGGTTATTTCCACCATGACTTTAATCTTTTCACATCTAGTGATGTTGATGAAAAAGTTATTTAGAAAACACTCAAGCGCTTTTACCTTTATGCAGTTTTCCCCCCTACCCCGCTGTTCTCACAATTAAAACAGCAAAAACATTCTTGCTCAAGCTTTCCAGAAACAATTTCACCTTTGGGCAGAGACTAAGCACATAACTTTTCAACCCAGAAAAACAGAAGTTTCAGGCTGTTCTGAGTAACAGAGGAGGAAAGCCCAGGAGACTAGAATGGAAACAGTGTTGTGCAACAGAAATGATAGCCTACTGCTTTTCACAATATAACTAACTCTGACTTGAGTTATACTCCATCTTTTTCTAACAAATTGAAGCTACCTAAGGATACAGACAGTGTTAGCAACTGACCTTTAAAAAGGGCTAGCTCCAAGAAAATACACCGGTATTACATGTGCATCTTGCAACTCTCACCTTTAGGCACCTGCCTTCCAGAATAGTCTCCAGAGCTTAAATAGTCCAGGAGTGGAGTTTTAGGTCTTCAAGAAATGTTGAGCTCGTAAACAAATCTTTTGCAGACTTTTGGAGCCTTACAAGTTGAGAGACATCTGCTACGTGTTTAGGAGCAACTTTTTGAATTCAGGTACCCAGATTTCTCTAACCGTTTCAATTCTCTCTCTTTGGGGCTGGAGATAAACCTATTTAACTGTTTTAAACAGATTTTCTTTCTGCAGGAGGCACATTCTGGGACCTGTAGTTCTCGATATCCTAAATTTTCTACCCTTGATTTTTCTTTATTGACTACTACAGAAACTGATTAGATCAGATGATGTAATTCGAAGATAACTGAGATGTTTGAAATGGCTATGGAAGCCTTAATTTTTAACGTTTTATGACATGCCAATAATTTGGAAAGTTCCCATCCTGTATATTGTTTACTGGTATCTCACCACTTTGTAACTTGGATCAGTGAGGTTGCATTGACATCAGATAGCTCTATTTGACACTAATCCATTATCCTAGGCTTGTCATCATGGTACCTCTGTTTTAAATACCCTTTCATTTTATTTTCAGGTTAGTGATGCCTTTTGAGAAAATCCTAATCTGGATTTCTTCCAGGGTATGTATTTTTTAATCTACCGTGCTCAATAAAATTGATGACGATCAGTGCATGGCAAATAATCTTTCAGAAAGGGTAAACAGAAGCCTGACAGAATTCAATACCTATTCCTGTCCCGTGCAATTTGTATCTCAGCTATACTAATAAGTAATAAGATATTTATCAGTTATATACTGATATTTATTAGCATTGCCTGTTTTTGCATGCCCAGCCTAAAGACATGTTTTGTTATCAATGCATATTGCAGGCATTTTAGTTCATCAGAGTCTTTTTCCTTTCTTCTTTAGTTGCAAGTCAGAATGCATTTTCATATCAGATTTTCTCCAGTGGAAAAATTGATTTAAACAGTCCTCTTCCTTCCCATGCCACTTGTTCCTGCTGCCACATCAATCTTCTGCTATGCTTTTTGTGCAAATGCAGCCATCTGGGGGGCAACACTGTAAGACAGATCAGTAAAATCAGGGGTGTTAAAAATAAACTCTCCAGAAAAAAAAAATAAATTGGCAAGACAGTTGAACTGGAAAATGTGGAAGAGTGGTGAATCCCCAAACAAAGGGTGTTCTTCAGAACAAAATGAGAGAAAGGTCAGGGACACAAATGTGTGTGTCAAGAGGGGAAAGGTTGAGGATGTCTCTTTTTCCCTTACAGATGATGGACTGGAGACCAGATGATGGCAGAGGCTGCAGGAAATATAAAATTATCTTTAGAGAAAAAGAGTTTGGCTTTGACAATTTTATGTTGAAGATGATGGCTGAATATTCAGATAAACATTTCTAAGACAGATTCAGATGTGGGATCAGAGAGACGGAAACATTTACCATCATATTTGATAGTCTCCCAGCATAAGTTTAAAGAAAAGACCATAAACACATGAAATACTGGCTCAAGGCACTGTATTTTACAGTACTCTTTCATATGAGATAGCAGGGTTTCATACGTAAATACTGAAACTATACTGAGGCCAGCTCTCAAAACAAGCATAGGTTATGAGAAGGATATACTAAATTAAGATAAGGTTGTCCATGTCATACCCTTTCTCCATTCCCTACCACTGGGAGAAAAAGCACTTTTCTTTCCCAGTCCTGTCCGCTCACCTCTCTTCATGCCGATATGATTTTTGCCCTTCCATGTTTGGCAGTGTGTTGTGTGTGCTTATGTCTCCTCAGGACAGACCAGATGCTTTGCTTGGAGGGCGGTATTTTTGTATTCTGAAATAATACTTTGGACTTTTCTGCCAGCAGCTGAATGAAATACCACAATGCTTCAACCCTAGATGTTCTCCAGAAAGTGTTTTGGAAAGCCAGGCTTGTCTGTTTTCATAGGTCTTGTATGGTTCACAAAATGCAGCATGCATGAGGTATTTCCTCTTTGTTAAAGGGTTTGGGCAGCCACTACTTTTCCTTAAGACCTCTTTGTCATCCTGTTCTACAATAATAAGCAAGCAAGCAAGCAAACATATCTTTGCTACATATAAAAACAAACCACTGTCGGCTTTTGTGTACAGCTTGTGCAGAAAAGATTCTCTTTCCTCTCTGCTTTCTGTATTTTGTTAATTGACTATTTTAAATGCTTCTAATGAAAAGCACCTACGTGGCTGCAGGCTTTCTGCTCCAAAGTCCTCAGGAAGGTAGCCGGCTGGATGTTTGCTTTGTCCCTTATCAGTTTCAAGGAGAAATTACCTGACCACCCCAGTGACCACTTAATCTCCCAGTGCAGAATTTTAAAACACCTGGGCTCTATTCCCCTCCTGTTCTCCAGCATCAGCCAAGAGACTTCAGAATATTTGTACTGATTTGCGGAATCCCTCTTGACATTTAAAAAGCAATATATTACTGCATTGCTTTGCATTTCTTGTTGCTGTTTTTTGTCTTATTGGTGGTTGCACATTTGAGTTGGTAAAAGAGTTTACTGTTCCAGTCAAAATTTTTCACCTGTCATGCTATTCCGTATGCTAACCTGCCTGTTCCCTTCTTCATTTCTTTCTCTCATTCATCTCCACTCTTGCCTTTCCCTTTTTCTCCCCTCATTTTATGAACTTCAGTTCTCTAATTCAACTTCTCTGTTTTCCAAATCTCATACATAAGAAATGGGCCAAGACTTTATACTGCAAACAGTAATATGTAACATTTTTCTTCATATCTTATCCAATAGAACACAATGGCACTACTTACACACCTTTGGTGACACGTACCAGTTTACAATACTGAAGCCCAAGTAACTCACCTAGCCACCAGCTTTTACAAGCAAAGAAGGAACTGCTGCGGTTTGTACACAATGTACCAAATTCCAGTATAATCTCATTGCTGTTACCCTCATTTTCCACTTCCCCTCCCTGTTTGTGGTAATTGCCTATTCTGTCATTTCAGATGAAGTATCTCACCATGGAATGACTTGTGCTCACTCTTAATTTGATGTACTGGAAGTAGTCCTATTGACTGAAATGGAACAATGCACATAAATAAAGGTAAGTACATGCGCAAGCCTTTAACAGACCGTACATTGCGAATCCCGCAGGAAAAGCGTGGTACCTTTTACTCATTTTACAATATTTGCACATGTTAAATACAGGTTGGGTAATTAGTAACTTTTTCCAGAATAAGCTTTTAGGTTCCATACCGGCTTAACGGAAGCACCGCTCGTCAGGACAAACTCCAGTTCCAGAGAATTCAGAGGTGACACAAGACAGCATGAATGATTAACTAGAGAAAGAAAGAAAAAAAGCACACGATTTTAAAACGGATGTAATATTAATGTATACAAATAATTCTTAAAACATGCCAGAGGGCAGAGCAGAGTGATCTGGAGTTAGCCCAGAAGCAGAGGTCGGGAGCAGCGAGCGCGCTGTGGGAAAGGGCAGCGGCTGAGTTAGGGTTGCAGGAAGAGGGAATCCCGCGGAAGGCGGCGTGAACGTCGGCAGCAAAAGGAGGTGGGAGAACCGAGGAGCGGGGCCGGGTTTTGGCTGCCGAAGGCCGGCGCCCGGGGAGGCAGGGGTGCTTGCAGCTGCCCACGGAGAGCGAGGCCGTGCCGTGAGGGAGGAGCTGGGGACTTGTGGCCATATTCTGAGAGAGGTTCTCAAGAATAGGGTGGAAAGAAGACACATCTGTATTCCCAGCACGGGATCAGTGTTTTGCCATGTCGGCGAGTGAATCGGCGCTCAGCGGCGCGAGCCTGCTGAAACGCCGCAACGGCTGATCCTTCGCCTCGCGCTTTTGCATTTTAACGGGTATGAATCCCGCGGAACAGTAAATAATCCGGCCGTGCTGCTTCCGCTGGCAGCGCTGCGAAGTCCCCGCGCGGCGGCCCAGCGAGGTGACACCGCCCTGCGGCCCGGCCGAGCCCAGCGGAGCGGCGGGGAGCTGGCTGGCGGGCGGGCAGGCGCGGTGGTCCCGCTTCCCGCCCCCGCGGCCGGTCTGAGGGGGAACCGCAACGCCCCAGCGGCCGCCGGGATAGGACGAGGGGGCGGCACCGCCCTGCGCGTGAGCTCAGCGCGTCGCGGAAACCGACGGCTCCGGCACCGCCTTCCCTCCGCGGGCGGAGCCCGGCCCCGCCCCGCCCCGCTCGGCAGCACCGCCCCCTCCGCCCCTCACACACACACACGCGCGCACACACACACAGACAGACGGAGACGCTTCCTGCGTGGGGCTGGGCCCGGGCGGGCGGAGCGGCGCCGCTTCCTCCCGCCGACCCGCAGGTACTGGGGGTGGGCCCGCGGCGGGGCAGGGGGCGCGGAGGCGGGGGGTTCCGGTGGCGGCGGTGTGGGGCGTCCCTCGTCGTCCCCCGCCTTGGGCCTCCGCCGGCAGCCGCCGCCCTGAGCGTGGCGGAGAGTGGGGGGTGGAGCGGAGCCTTCCAGCCGGAGCCGCCTCTGGGCGGGGGCCCAGGCCCGGGTGGGAGAGGGCTCGGGTGGGTCTCCGCCGCGGCCGGGTCAGCCGCGGCCCAGGGGTGTCCCGGGGGCCGGGGGGAGGTCGGCGGCGGCCGCCGCTGCTCCTCACATTGCTGGAGGGTGAAGTCATCGTGTCCATTGTCTCCCCTCGGCTCCCCCCGGGCGGGTCGAGGGGCCTGTCCCGCCCCGGGCCGTGGTGGAGGAGGGGGGGACGTCCACTGACGGCTGGGGCCGCCCCCCGCCCGCGGGCCTGGGGTGGCGTCGTGCCGCCGGGTGGGTTTCCCTTGGCCTCAGGGTGGCGTGCGGGGGTGTGCGGGGCGGTGCTGCCGCCCTCCGCCCGGGTGGGCCGCGGCGGCGCGGGGGGTCCCCCTCGGCGGGCGCCTGGCTCCTGCCGCCCGGCAGCGGCACCGGGCCACCGGCGGGGCCCGGGAAACTCCTGCACTTGAACTTGCGGGGAGAACGGGGCACGCCGTTCCCGGGCCTTCAGCGCGGGCCGGGGGCTGGGCTCACTGCCCCTCCCCCCGGGTATCTCTCGTTTATCCCTGTGCTCTGTTCCCCACCCCGGATCCGGTGAACCGGAGGAGCGGAGGGGTTTCGAGTGTCTGGGGATATCGCATCTCGGCTGTAAAGGCGGTGGGAGAACAAGCAGTGATGATAGCCAGAGTCTTGCCGAGTGTTTTCCTTGCCCAGGTCCTTCTGCAGAGCTGGGAGTTTTCCACCTGGCAGCGTTTTCTATACACAGAGCAGCTATTGCAGGCACGGCTTGGAAGGACAGGGAAAACGGGTAACTAACAATCTGAACGCCAGCCTGCGTGTAAGTGAGCTGAAGAGGTGATGGTTGGCACTGGGGAGGCGTCCTGCCTTTCCCCTCCTGCTCTTGTGCTGTATGACAGAAGGAAATGGGGCTTTGCCAAAGGGATAGTAGTGGAGTAGGGTTATGGGGATATGCCAAAGGGACAGTGGTAGAATGCATTTATTGCTGAGCAGAGAGATCAAAATTTGAAGCCTTCGTGCCCTTGTGGTCACTTATTGGAAGCATGCCTGTGTTTCCCCATGAGGAGCACAACAACTCTTGTTTCTGTTGAAGTACTGTAGTTGGCATTGGTACTGATTAGTGCTTTATCTCAATTGTCATCAAGGACAGTGTTATTTTTAAAAAGTAAAGGGCAGTTTGTGAAATGGGTCTTGCAGGATTTAATTCTGTATACAAAACTAATTATAAATTCATTTTAAAAAGTGTTTTCCTTGAAGGTGTGTTTTTAATACTATTTCAGTGTCTGATGAAATGTTTTTTACTACATTCATTGGAAAAGAAGGTTTTCAGTTTAATACCCATGTCAAACTGAATTATAAATTATAAATTGCCCAGCTAAAAGAATTCACTTGTGTGCTTAGAGATAATAGCTGCGTAACATTACTTAACAACTTCCAAAATCTTACCATTAGTTTACCTGTAAAAGTTTAAATGCTTCTACTTAAAGCTTTCAGAAAGCTGAGAAAGCGCGTGGGGTTG